>NC_133326.1:278494626-278832512 GCF_042186555.1 Aquarana catesbeiana
CAAAAAAAAACCCAAAAAAAAAACAAAAAAACTTGATTGTAAAAAACCAAAAAAACTAACAAAACTTGATTTTCAAAAATAAACAAAAAAAAAAAAAACTTGATTTTAAAAAAACAAAAAAAATAACAAAACTTGATTTTCAAAAAAACAAAAAAAATAAAAAAAAATTGATTTTAAAAAACCAAAAAAAAAAAAAAAAAAAACTTGATTGGAAAAAACCAAAAAAACTAACAAAACTTGATTTTCAAAAATAAACAAAAAAAAAAAAACTTGATTTTAAAAAAACAAAAAAAATAACAAAACTTGATTTTCAAAAAAACAAAAAAATAAAAAAAAATTGATTTTAAAAAACCAAAAAAAAAAAAAAACTTGATTGTAAAAAACCAAAAAAACTAACAAAACTTGATTTTCAAAAATAAACAAAAAAAAAAAAACTTGATTTTAAAAAAACAAAAAAAAATAACAAAACTTGATTTTCAAAAAAAAACCAAAAAAAAAAAAAAAAAACTTGATTGGAAAAAAACAAAAAAACTAACAAAACTTGATTTTCAAAAATAAACAAAAAAAAAAAAAACTTGATTTTAAAAAAACAAAAAAAATAACAAAACTTGATTTTCAAAAAAACAAAAAAAATAAAAAAAAATTGATTTTAAAAAACCAAAAAAAAAAAAAAAAAAAAAACTTGATTGTAAAAAACCAAAAAAACTAACAAAACTTGATTTTCAAAAATAAACAAAACAAAAAAAAAACTTGATTTTAAAAAAACAAAAAAAAAATAACAAAACTTGATTTTCAAAAAAAAACCAAAAAAAAAAAAAAACTTGATTGGAAAAAACCAAAAAAACTAACAAAACTTGATTTTCAAAAATAAACAAAAAAAAAACTTGATTTTAAAAAAACAAAAAAAATAACAAAACTTGATTTTCAAAAAAACAAAAAAAATAAAAAAAAATTGATTTTAAAAAACCAAAAAAAAAAAAAAAAAAAAAAAAAACTTGATTGTAAAAAACCAAAAAAACTAACAAAACTTGATTTTCAAAAATAAACAAAAAAAAAAAACTTGATTTTAAAAAAACAAAAAAAAAACAAAACTTGATTTTCAAAAAAACAAAAAAAATAAAAAAAAATTGATTTTAAAAAACCAAAAAAAAAAAAAAAAAACTTGATTGTAAAAAAACAAAAAAACTAACAAAACTTGATTTTCAAAAAAAAACAAAAAAAAAAAACTTGATTTTAAAAAAACAAAAAAAATAACAAAACTTGATTTTCAAAAAAACAAAAAAAATAAAAAAAAAATTGATTTTAAAAAACCAAAAAAAAAAAAAAAAAAAAACTTGATTGTAAAAAACCAAAAAAACTAACAAAACTTGATTTTCAAAAATAAACAAAAAAAAAAAAACTTGATTTTAAAAAAACAAAAAAAATAACAAAACTTGATTTTCAAAAAAAAAGCCTGTTTGCAAAAATCAAAAAGCCAAAAATATTTTTTTGTGGATTAGGTAGAAATATTTAAATATAATTATATTTTTCTACATTATTAAGATATCATTATATTTTTGTCTATGAACATTTTATACTAAATGCAGAACTGAATGCATAACAACCATTAATAAAAACATCTCCTTATAGGAATTAAATAAATGTGTGGTTTGTTATTTCAAGGCTCAGTATCAGTTTGGTTATAATTGTAAAAAAGTTGTTTACAGTGGCAATGGAGCTTATTTAGACATTTAAAATTAAAATACAGTTGGCACTACAACTGCTCGACCATAACCTAGGAGACAGCCCAAAAGAAAGGCAAGCAATAAATATAATGCAAGATTTCCTCAATATTTTTTTTATTGTAAAAAATTATATATCCTGGCCCATTGCAATGGCCCCCCTACCCATAAAATAATTAACATATTGCTGTCTAACTTGACGGGCACTTTGGGGGGCCAAGCCAGTACGGACAGTATCCAGGCCCGTAAGGTTGGCTTCTATTTGTCCGGCCTCAGGCCCAACTGTGCCTATATAATTCGGAGAATGTTTGTTTAAAAAGTTGTGCAGAATGCAGCACGATAAAATGATAAAATTATGTTTGTATTCCGCCAAATTAATGGCTGTTTGAAACAGGCGGAACCGGATGGCCAGAATTCCAAACGCATTCTCAACCACTCTTCTAGCTCTGGCCAGCCGGTAATTAAAAACCCTCCTCTCCGGGGTGAGGGTTCTTTGGGGGAATGGCCTCATGAGGTGCTTGCTGAGAGCGAAGGCTTCATCGGCAATGAAGACAAAGGGGAGTCCTTCCACGTTATCCTCATCAGGTGGCAATCCCAGGCCACCACTCTGGAGACGCTGGCAGAACTCCGTCTGGGCAAATACTCCTCCATCCGACATCCAGCCATTCTTCCCCACGTCCACATATAAAAAATCATAGTGTGCCGACACCACCGCCATTAAAACAATACTGTGGAACCCCTTATAATTAAAATAGTATGACCCCGAATGGGGTGGTGGCACAATGTGGACATGTTTCCCATCTATAGCCCCTCCACAATTGGGAAAGTCCCAACGGCTGGCAAAATGGGATGCCACAGTCTGCCATTCCTGTGGCGTTGAAGGAAACTGGGGAATCAAACAAGAAAACCAAAATCAATTAATTTGGAAGCTAACATTGCAAGAAAATTAGACAATTAAAAACATTATTCCCCAGCATCAGTATAACATTAAATAATTTAATTCTTCTGGAATAACTAATATGGAAAGGCACACTTATCAGATTGCTCACCCCCTCTGATGGAACATTGATTACATTTTAGGGGGTTGTGAAATCCCTAAAAAAGATTACTTTTAGGACACGCAGGAATTTAGGGACTAAAAAGGCTACAAGACTGCAGTTGTCGCACTCTGCAGGTGCAGTTGCTAACCAGCTTACAGTAAATGAGGTAATGTAAAAAGGCATTCATGTTGCAAGGAGTACACAATCACAGGCAAGGGCAATTAATGAAAACACTTTGAGGCTTGCATATGATTTGATGATGGAAATCAGCAGAGCTTCTGCTCATTTACTAAAGCACTGGAACAAATGCACTTGTAGAGTGCACATGCATTTTGCAAACTGCAACATATATTTGCTTTAGACAAATCAACACCACAGAACATTCAAGCAAATTTTAACGAGGGTGGGGGGGGGGGGGTTGGGAAATCTAGATAATTGCTAATTAGCAGCACACTATTTGGAGTGAGTTTAGGTGGGGGTGGGTGGGGGGGTTGGGAAATCTAGATAATTGCTAATTAGCAGCACACTATTTGGAGTGAGTTTAGGTGGGGGTGGGTGGGGGGGTTGGGAAATCAAGATAATTGCTAATTAGCAGCACACTATTTGGACTGAGTTTAGGTGGGGGTGGGTGGGGGGGTTGGGAAATCTAGCTAATTGCTAATTATAAGCACACTAAATACACTCAAACAAAATACATTCAAAATGAGTAGACTAGGTGGATATGTTCCCATCACTTCATGCTGGGAAGGTTATTGAAGGAAAATATACATGCATGACAAAAAATAACAGGAAAAAATGCCAGCATGTGTGAGGATAAAAAGGGGACATTCACACTATATTGCAATGATGGTAAGTTGTGTTTGAAGCAAGAAATACATTACATTATCAAAGATTACATAAAAGAACATGTGATGCTAATAAAAGAAAAATATCTTACCTTAATATAGTCCTTCTGCAGGACCTGGATGATGGCAGAACAGGTCTCTGGGATAATGATCCTGGGAGATGCCTGTCGAGAACTTAAGGTCCTGCAGGCTTCTCCCTGTGGCCAAATACCGCAAGGTAGCGACCAGCCTCTGCTCCGGAGTGATGGCTTGCCTCATGCAGGTATCCTGCCTGCTGATATAGGGGGTCAGCAAAGCCAACAAACGGTCAAAAACGGGGTCCATCATCCGGAGAAAGTTCCTGAAATCCTCAGGATTATTCTCACGGATCTCACGGAGCAAAGGCATGTGACAGAACTGGTCACGCTGAAGCAACCAATTCTTGGTCCATGAACTCCTCCTCGCCCTGTTCATGGACTGGTCTTGGGCTGAAGAATAAACTACAGCACCAAGCACATACAATGCATGAGCTCTACGACGAGTACGTACAGGTAACATGGTTTCAAAACGGTCGGCTGGTCAGAACGCACTAAACAGAACGCACTGAAGAACAGCAAGGCCTGTGAAGAACGACCTGAAAATCAGGAACGAGCGGACAATAAAACAAAGATTTCTCAATGCCAACTGACCAAACGCACTGAAAAGCAGATACAAACCTCACAAGCACAGACTGAACAACAGTTAAAACGAACTGAAAAATACGAGTCTCACAAGCCCGAATCGTCTCTCACCAAACTTCTACTAACACGAGATAAACACGAGATTAGCAGAAGGAGCCCAAAGGGTGTCGTACGGGCTATTGAACTTCCGTTTTATAGTCTCGTCGGACTTGGTGTACGTCACCGCGTACTAGGCTGTCGTACTTTTGTGTGGTCGTGTGTAGGCAAGTCCGTTCGTAAGAAAGTCTGCCGCAAGTCCGCCGAAGGTACGTCGGAAGTATGTCGGACAGGCTGTCGGACTTTTGTAGACGAAAAGTCCGACCGTGTGTACGCGGCATAAGCATTAGAAGTGTGAATACAAGACTTTGTGGACTGTGAGGTCCACAATGGAGTGGGACATCTGCCAAGACTATCGTCTTAGTCAAGTGCCAACTCATGGGGGAGCAGTGGTCCATCGGAACCACCGGCCTGTTACAAAACAATACATTCGATTAAGAAGAAAGAAAATCTTTAGCACAGAATCAAGTACTATTCTAAAAACATAGTTAACAAGAACCAGCTGAAACACTGCTACTAACTTGAGACCTTTTTAGAACATTTAACATTATAACTGGGACCCTCAGGTACCCGAAGACAACGGAAGGGTCTCATCTCAGGGCAGCCAGGCGTTCCCACCTGGCTCCACCCTACCGATTGTTTCTCCACCCTTTTAAATGGGGGCGGAGAACCTCTAAACAGGGGCGAAGAACACAACCGATTTGGTTAACTGATGAAGGCTATCCCTTCAAGGAGTACTGTGCCCCCCTACTTTGTGACATTCCCAGAGTCAATAGTGAAAATTTAAACACAAGCAACATACTGGGAGAGAAAAAAAAAAGAGGGGGGGGGCAGATCAGTAAGTATGCTCCGGACATCATATATCTTGCTGCGTGGGAGGGGATAAGAAAAACATCTGGTGTCCGTGTCCTTGATAGAACATGGATGTGGAAGTCAAGTTCCCTGACCGCCATCTCTCAGGTGGGGCGGCATATGGCGGGATGATTAGCTTCCTTACTGGAGTCAGTCTCAGGACCGGGAACAGTTATAGCAGAGAATCAATAGCAATAACACGTACCGTAATGTTCCAGGAGCAGAGTTGATGGTAACACCAAGTACATCGGTCGTGGAAGGGGGCCCGACAGCAAGGGAAACAAGGCCACATGAAGATACCGAGGAAAGGGCTTTAGCCGTTGTTGGCTTTATGAAAGCTTTTGTGCCTGCAGGTCTCGCAGTGCCTGTGACCCGGGTTGAGAGCGTTGAGAGGCTTGGAAAGCTTAGGTGGATTGGCGAGGAGGCTGCGAGGTTCCAGTTCTAGTAGAGGAGTACTGAGTTTCTGATGAAGACGGGGCAGGTCCAGCTGTAATTCCTGAAAGTGGCGTCTCAGATCAGACGGGGATGTAGCGTGGAACTGGCGTCCCAGGTGGGTGAAGGATAACTTGAACCGGAATCCCCATCTGTACCTGATCCGCTGGGTTTGCAGTATTTGGAAATAGGGTTTGAGGCCTCTTCGTCTGGCGATTGTGACCGGCGAGAGGTCAGCAAACAGCTGGAGGGAGTTACCTTGGAAGGAGAGGGGTTGCTGTTCCCTAGCAGCTTGTAAAAGTTTTTCTTTCGTGCGGTAGTAGTGGAATTTAATAATAACGTCCCTCGGGGGACCGTCAGTGGGCTTGGGGGCCAGGGATCGGTGAACACGGTCGAATTCCAACCTGTCCACTGGGATACCGGGGGGCCAGTTCTTGGAAAAACGCAGTAGCTGTGCCCTGGAGGTCCGTAAAATTTTCTGGGATACCGCGGATGCGGAGGTTATCCCTGCGGGCCCTATTTTCTGCGTCTTCCAATTTATCCTTTAGGGATTCGATCTCCGCTGACATTTTATCCACTTCTTCCTCATGACCCTCCAGCACTGTAGTGGCCAGATCCATGCGCTGTTCTAGTTGATTAGTGCGGTGGCCTATCTCTTTAAGGCACCGCACCATGTCTGAGGACAGCTTACGGGAGGCTGCAGTAATCTCATACCGCACTATACTGCAGAACTTGGCCAGCAGATCGTCAGCATCTACAGGGATAGGACTCACCAGGTTTGTGGGGAATTGGTGTAGGCTGTCAGCTGGTGACGCTGGGTCCTCTGTGGAGAGCTGTGCGGCGTCCTCTGGCTCCGGCGGGTTGGGCGCCATCTTGCCTCTGCCCCTGCCTGTGGCCGGAGAGGGCCTGTGAGAGTGCCGGCTTTTAGGCTTGTTTTTGGCCGCTCTGTGCATTACCAGAGGTGGCCTGATGTAATCCGGAGCCCGGGGGTGTGTGGGCTGCATTCCAGCTATCTCTGTGCTGTGTTAGGCCGGCGTGTATGTTCCGACGGCACGGAGCGGAGGAGTCAAGCAGACATCTCCTTCACTCGCGCGCATGCGCCCCCCCTTCTGGAGCAGGTTTTCATCAAGAATGTCTCTGTATATTGCTGCATTCATCTTCCCCTCAATCCTGACTAGTCTCCCAGTTCCTGCCACTGAAAAGCATCCCCACAGCATGATACTCTCACCACCATGCTTCACTGTTGAGATGGTATTGGTCTGGTGATGAGGGGTGCCTGGTTTCCTTCAGACATGACGGTCATGTCTCATTTTCATCAGACCAGAGAATTTTGTTTCTCATGGTCTGAGAAACCTTCAGGTGCCTTTTGGCAAACTCCAGGTGGGCTGTCATGTGCCTTTTACTGAGGAGTGGCTTCCATCTGGTCACTCTATAATACAGGCCTGATTGGTGGAGTGCTGCAGAGATGGTTGTTCTTCTGGAAGGTTCTCCTCTCTCCACAGAGAAACGCTGGAGCTCTGTCAGAGTGACCATTGGGTTCTTGGTCACCTCCCTGACTAAGGCCCTTCTGCCCTGATTACTCAGTTTGGCTGGGAGGCACGCTCTAGGAAGAATCCTGGTTGTTCAAAACTTCTTCCATTTTGGTTTGTGCTCTGACATGCACTGTTAACTGTGGGGACCTTATATAGAGAGGTGTGTGCCTTTCCAAATCATGTCCAATCAACTGAATTTACCACAGTTGTACTCCAATCAAGTTGTAGAAACATCTGAAGGATGATTAGTGGAAAAAGGATGCACCTGAGCACAATTTTGAAGTCTCCCAAAAGCATGTGGGAAAACGTGTCATGGTCTGATGAAACCAAAGTTGAACTTTTTGGCTATAATTCCAATAGATATGTTTGGCGTAAAAACAACACTGCACATCACCAAAAGAACACCATTTCCGCTGTGAAGCATGGTGCTGGTAGCATCATGCTTTGGGCGTTTTTTCTTCAGCTGGAACAGGGGCCTTAGCCAAGGTAGAGGGAATTATGAACCGTTCCAAATACCAGTCAATATTGGTACAAAACCTTCAGGCTTCTGCTAGAAAGCTGAACATGAAGAGGAACTTCATCATTAAGCATGACAACGACCCAAAGCATACATTCAAATCAACAAAGGAATGGCTTCACTAGAAGATAAAGTTTTGGAATGGCCCAGTCAGAGCCCAGACCTGAATTCCATTGAAAATCTGTGGTGTGATGTGAAGAGGGCTGTGCACAGGAGATGCCCTCACAATCTGACAGATTTGGAGTGTTTTTGCAGTGTTTTTTTAGAAGAGTGGGCAAATATTGCCAAGTTAAGATGTGCCATGCTGATAGACTCATACCCAAAAAGAAAGTGCTGTAATAAAATCAAATGGTGCTTCAACAAAGTATTAGTTTAAGAGTGTGCACACTAATGCAACCATATTATTTTATTTTTTTATTTTCACTTCCCTCCACCTAAAAGATTTCAGTTTGTTGTTCAACTGAGTTGTACAGTTTATGGTCACATTAAAGGTGGAGAAAGTTCTGAAATGATTTATCTTTGTCTCATTTTTTTACATCACAGAAACCTGACATTTTAACAGGGGTGTGTAGACTTTTTATATCCACTGTATTACATTTTTGGTTTTGGGTTTAATACTCCTTTAACCTCATGAATCAACTGTATATAAAATCTACCAGTGCTCTCCAAGCTCACTCACCAGAAGAAATTGAACTGTATAACAAGGTCTGAATTATAGTAAGAACGTTGGACTATAGTCTCCTTTATCAACCAGAAAGTCCAGAAAAGTGCAAATATTCATCCAGAAAATATATATTCTCCAAAAAAAATACAGTGGGGACGGAAAGTATTCAGACCCCCTTAAATTTTATACTCTTTGTTATATTGCAGCCATTTGCTAAAATCATTTAGGTTAATTTTTTCCTCATTAATGTATACACACAGCACCCCATATTGACAGAAAAACATAGAATTGTTGACATTTTTGCAGATTTATTAAAAAAGAAAAACTGAAATATCACATGGTCCTAAGTATTCAGACCCTTTGCTGCGACACTCATTTATTTAACTCAGGTGCTGTCCATTTCTTCTGATCATCCTTGAGATGGTTCTACACCTTCATTTGAGTCCAGCTGTGTTTGATTATACTGATTGGACTTGATTAGGAAAGCCACACACCTGTCTATATAAGACCTTACAGCTCACAGTGCATGTCAGAGCAAATGAGAATCATGAGGTCAAAGGAACTGCCTGAAGAGCTCAGAGACAGAATTGTGGCAAGTCACAGATCTGTCCAAGGTTACAAAAAAAATTCTGCTGCACTTAAGGTTCCTAAGAGCACAGTGGCCTCCATAATCCTTAAATGAAAGACGTTTGGGATGACCAGAACCCTTCCTAGAGCTGGCCATCAGGCCAAACTGAGCTATCGGAGGAGAAGAGCCTTGGTGAGAGAGGTGAAGAAGAACACAAAGATCACTGTGGCTAAACTCCAGAGATGTAGTCGGGAGATGGTAGAAAGTTGTAGAAAGTCAACCATCACTGCAGCCCTCCACTAGTCGGGGCTTTATGGCAGAGTGGCCCGATGGAAGCCTCTACTCAGTGCAAGACACATGAAAGCCCACATGGAGTTTGCTAAAAAATAGACATGTGCACAGCCAAAAAAATTCGTTCATTTTCGTTTTCGTTTCATTAGTTTATTATTTTTTTCGTTTTTCGGGTCATTCGTTATGATCGCGATTCGTAAATTCGTTCATTCGTAAATTCGTAAATGCGTACATTCGTAAATTCGAACATTCGTTCATTCGTACATTCATTCATTCGTACATTTTACATTTGTACATTCGTAAATTCGTACATTTGTAAATTAGAAAATTCGGAAATTTGTAAATTCTAAGTTTGAAAATCCAAAAACCCGAAAATTCAAAAATCTGAAATAGTAACTAACTATTAAATTATAGGTATTGTAATTTCCTTTCAAATTTGACTGTCAGTGAACGTAACAAATACGAATTTATCCGAAGTTACGAATTATCCAAAACAAATGCTGCATCTAAACAAATGGAACAGATAAATTAATAATAAATAATAATAATAAAACGTTGTTATTATTATTATTGTTATTTATTATTATTAATTCATTACGTTCCATTCCGTTTTTTCGGATCATTCATAACTTTGGATAAATTTGTATGTGTTACGTTCACTAACAGCCAAATTTGAAAGGAAATTAGAATACCTATAATTTAAAAGTTACTAGTAATTACTAATAGTTAAGTTATTATTACTTAACTATTATTTCAGATTTCCGAATTTTCGAATTTACAAATTTACGAATTCACTAATTTACTAATGTACGAATGTACGAATGCCCGAATTTACGAATGTCCAACTTTATCGAATTTACGAATATTCGGAAAAAATTCGCTAAACGGGTTTTCGTTAATTCGGATATTCTGAATTAACGAATTTGTCAAAATTCGTTAAAAAACGAATTCGGAACGAAAGGAATTGCACATGCCTACTAAAAAACACCTGAAGGACTCCAAGATGGTGAGAAATAAGATTATCTGGTCTGATGAGACCAAAATAGAACTTTTTGGCCTTAATTCTAAGCGGTATGTGTGGAGAAAACCAGGCACTGCTCATCACCTGTCCAATACAGTCCCAACAGTGAAGCATGGTGGTGGCAGCATCATGCTGTGGGGGTGTTTTTCTGCTGCAGGGACAGGACTGCAGTCGAGGGAAAGATGAATGCGGCCAAGTACAGGGATATCCTGGACGAAAACCTTCTCCAGAGTGCTCAGGACCTCAGACTGGGCCGAAGGTTTACCTTCCAACAAGACAATGACCCTAAGCACACAGCTAAAATAACGAAGGAGTGGCTTCACAACAACTCTGTGACTGTTCTTGAATGGCTCAGCCAGAGCCCTGACTTAAACCCAATAGATCTTCTCTTTAGAGACCTAAAAATGTCTGTCCACCAACGTTTACCATCCAACCTGACAGAACTGGAGAGTATCTGCAAGGAGGAATGGCAGAGGATCCCCAAATCCAGGTGTGAAAAACTTGTTGCATCTTTCCCAAAAAGACTCATGGCTGTATTAGATCAAAAGTGTGCTTCTACTACACACTGAGCAAAGGGTCTGAATACTTAGGGCCATGTGATATTTCAGTTTTTCTTTTTTAATAAATCTGCAAAAATGTCAACAATTCTGTGTTTTTCTGTCAATATGGGGTGCTGTGTGTGCATTAATGAGGAAAAAAATGAACTTAAATGATTTTAGCAAATGGCTGCAATATAACAAAGAGTGAAAAATTTAAGGGGGTCTGAATACTTTCCGTCCCCACTGTATATAATGTGCAATAAATATTACTGTTTTATATTCTCTGCTGTGTTCACATTAACATTTTTTGCACATTATATTATTTTTTTATTTTTTTTTTTGGAGAATATATATTTTATGGATGCATATTTGCATGTTTTGGACTTTTTGGTTGATAAAGGAGACCACACATCTTTCATTTCATTTTATTACCTTTAAGAGCATCTGTAATTTTATTTAAAAAGCACACACTGGATGTTATTTATTGATTTGTTGATGTTATACACTTTCTTTTTGGGAGGATTTGCACTATAATTTTATTTTAGTGGTCAAAGCTAGCGCTGTTAAGTTGTTTCCATAATTCCAGAACAGCTGCTGCACTGATCCATAATTCTGTGGTGCAGTTCAGCAATATAGTTTAACCACTTAAGAACTGGAAGATTTGCTCCTTAACCTCCCTGACGGTATTCCCGAGTCTGGCTCGGGGTGGATTTTCAGCACCAAAAGTGGTAACCCCGAGCCACACTCGGGATTGCATCGCAGGATCCAGGTACAGCTTACTTACCTTGTCCCCAGGATCCTGCGATGTCTCCCCGCTCTGTGTGCGAGCCGTCCTCCGATCGATCTATCACAGTGCCGAGCTCCATTCCCTGCCAGCGTTGCGACGCACAGGGATGGAGAACGGCGCCAAATTCAAAAAGTAAAACACACAACACATATACAGTACACTGTAATCTTACAGATTACATTACTGTATCAATTTATTTCACATCCCTTTTGTCCCTAGTGGTCTGTCCAGTGTCCTGCATGCAGTTTTATATTATAAAAACTGTTCTTTCTGCCTGGAAACTGGAGATTGTCCATAGCAACCAAAACCGTCCCTTTACATCAAAAGTGGTTGTAGACCAGCTAGAAAACAGCAATAATAAATTAGAATCACTTACAGAATTGAGCGATAGGGATTTGTGGGGAAATCCTTCATCAAACACTGAAAGTAACGACAGTGACAATTCTGCAACTGAGCACATTTCTGTGTTTTTGATTTGATTGCATTATTGAATAATTTTTATTATTATTATATTATTATTTGTTATAATTATCTATAGTTATTTATTATATTATAATTAATTATTTAGTTTTTTAAACTTTATCATACCCGGGATGTCTACTAGACTCTTGTTTGGACAGATTTAAGTGAGTTATTCCTAAGATTTACAGGCCTACAATATAAAATGCAAAATTTCCATGCAAAATAATTGTACTGCTTTCAGCATCAAAAATCTGAAATAATCATACCTCCAGGGAGGTTAATGACCAGGCCATTTTTTGCTATACGGCACAGCGTTGCTTTAACTGAAAATTGTGCGGTCGTGCGGCACTGTACCCAATCTAAATTTATGTCCTTTTTTTTCCACAAATAGAGCTTTCTTTTGGTGGTGTTTGATCACCTCTGTGGTTTTTATTCTTTGCGCTATAAACAAAAAAATTGCGTCAATTTTGAAAAAAAAAAACAATATTTTTTACTTTTTGCTATAATAAATATCCAAAAAAAAAAAAATATCTTCATCAGTTTAGGCCAATATGTATTCTTCTACATATTTTTGGTAAAAGAAATTGCAATAAGTGTATATTGATTGGTTTGCACAAAATGAATAGCGTCTACAAAATAGGGGATTATGGCATTTTTATTATAAATGTTTTTTTTTTTACTAGTAATGATGGCAATCAGCGATTTTTAGTGGCACTGCGACATTGCAGTGGACAGATCGGACACTTTTGACACTTTTTTGGGACCAGTGACATTTATACAGCGATCAAAGCTAAAAATAGCCACTGATAACTGTATAAATGTCACTGGCAGGGAAGGGGTTAAGTTCACCCCACCTGAAGCCCCAAACATTTTTTTAATCCAAGTTTACATAGCTTTTTTATAGCAAATGCCAGTCACCTGCTGGCACAGTGATCCCCTGCCTTCACTTCTTTTTGTTACTAATCAGGGCAACTTTGTACATAAGGACTTTGGACTCTGACTCTTTGTCTACACACTTGTCCAATGATAGTGGGGTAGAATAACATACTGGTAACTAGCGTTGTCAGAAGGTTGTGAGCAAAACTGTATTTCCCAAATTAAAGATTTACTTTTAAGGACTCTTCTTAGCCACATAATTTACAGCAACCTAGAAATTCCCCCACCCAGCTGCAAACTAACCTCAGCATGACAGCCACGCTCTCCTCCACTGTTTATATCCTCCAGACTGAAATCTCAAGCACCGGCCATATCTGCACAGTGAGAGCTCATAGACATGAATAGAGCCATAGTTCTAGGGGCCCCAGTCTCAGAGTGTGGCCCCTTTCACATAGGTGTTCCGTTTGTTTCAACAGTTCAGTCACGTTTGTTTTTTTAAAGAAAAATTGATTCAGTTTACATCAGTATTTTATCAGTTTTTACATCCACCTCCAATGCAAAAACAGACCATTTGTCCATTTACATCAGTTTTTTTCATCTGTTCCGTTTTTTAAATGGTAAAAAAAAATAGGGCTTTCTTTCGTTTCAAAAGACAGATGTTAATGGAGCCGGATGTCAGCGGATGATCATCCGCTGACATCCTCTTGCCCAAAGAAATACATCCGTTTCATCCGTCAACGGAACGCCTATGTAAAAGGGGACTATTATTATTATTATTATTATTATTATTATGCGGAATTTATATTGCACCAACAGTATACGCAGCGCTTTAGAATAAAAAGGGGGACAGTACAATTACAATAAAGTCCAATACAGAAGGAATAGGAGGGACTATGCCTCATCATTCACATCTATGAAAGCTCACGGTACAAATGGGGCCAGCACTGAAGTAGCTTTCCAGATGGAGGATGAAATCAGTACAGCTACTTCGGGAAGTAAGCGGTTGGGTGGTGGGTTTTTAGGTTTAGATAAGAGGGGCCAGGGAGGGTGGATTAGCGCACTTTTCATTATGAGTGCACTTGTCCTTTTTGAAGTGTTTGTAAACACCAAGAAGAACTTTCCTTGTTTGTTCCTTTTTGGTTTGGCAAAATTACCCTTCCCAATTCACTTCTGTGAACTATAGAACAGCTCGTGTAAAAAAATGTAGTGCTAAAACAAAGTGATAAGTGTATACACAAATGGTGAACGATGTAATAATCATTATATAAAAAATGAATGATAAAGTCCAACATCGTGAAATAAATGAATATGTGAAAAGGAAAATATTTAGGTGAGTCCCGCAACACAAATCCAATCCTGTAAAAAGCCTGGATTTCAAAAGGAATGGATCTCCCAAATGGATACAAGGGCCCAGGGTCTCCGATAGTATCACCACTTGGCTTCAACGACCTCGTAAGTACCAACCAAACTGGAGGGGCAGCTATCCAGTAGAAACACCACGGCAACTCTCATCCACACAAAATATGTAGAAAAAAAGGAGAGGAAGGGCTCCAATAGTGCAGGCCAAAAAGGTAGGTTTATTGAAAACCAACATACATAAAAAATGTTTTTAAAGTGATCACGGTGAAATAAAAGCAATGTGGGGAGCGATAAACCTTGACCTTGCTCCCTTCTATCTTATAGAAATAAGATAAGGGATTCTTTAGTTTACCAAGAGACAAGTGGGCAATGCTGACACCCTTCCTTGTGATTTCAGTCTAACAAAGGCATTGTGTTTGCCAAATGCATTTGAACAGGTATTTTTCTGTACTTGCAGGAACATGGGAAATGGGCATATATTGCAAAGATGCACAACATGTTTTTTTTTTGCCCTGACATGCGATTTACTCTCGATTCAAACTCGAGTGTGACCATTTTCATGTGATTTTGGAAAAAAAAAATTTGCGCGTTTTACCCTTTCCTGATGTTTTTAGCCTTGTACATTTTTTTTTTATTAATTGTTATACATGTTCCTAGATTGTAAGTTCTAATGAGCAGGGCTCTCTGATTTCTCCTGTATTGAATTGTATTGTAACTGTGCTGTCTGCCCTCCTGTTGTAAAGCACTGCGCAAACTGTTGGCGCTATATAAATCTTGTATAATAATAATAATAATAATGTTACTAGGTGGAGATGTTACGTATGTCTTTTTCAGGTGAAACTATTTAAGTCTATTGGAACCAAAAATGCCCCAATGAAGCTCCTCTACCTACTCAGTACATCACTCAACAGGCATGTCAACAGGCTCAATAGAATAACATGGAAATCGGGTGTTGAGCATTAAAGTGCTTTTGAAAATGCTCTTTAAAGGGTCAGTTCACCTTTACAAAAACTGCCTATGCAGGTTAAGGTTGTTTGTAGATAAAAACAAACTGTGTGGCTCTGACTCAAATTGAATAATGCCCCTAATATACAGTAGGTATATGCCATTTACATACCTCCCATAGGCTGACTGGAATACTCCAGGGATGTTGCTAAGTGAGGCCTAGTCATTACCGTTCGCCATCACAGGAGTAAGCTCTTTCTCTGATCCAAACCCCCCACATGTTCTCTCTTCCCTGATGCAGTAACTCAACGTCTGAGAGGTCACTCCTGTGATGGAGGAGGTGAGCAGTAATGAGTAGGCCTAGCTTAGCCATATCCTTGGGGTATTCCAGTAAGGCTTTGGGAGGTACATAAATGGCCTACACCTATAGTAAGGGCATTATTCAACTTTAATCAGAACTGCACAGTTTGTTTTTATCTATAGATGCCCCTTTTTTATAGAGGTGAGTTAACTCTTTAATCATGCATATTTGAATAGGGGCTTAAAGAGTTGTGTTTCTAAACCAAGTGTTTCAAACAGAAATCTGCCAATAAGATCACATATGCACATGTTATACTTTATTTACTAGAAACGTCTCTGTTGTATAAGCACCCCAAAGCCAAAAGATAGCTTCATGGAATGCAATGCCAACAACCCCAGTAGATTTAGAGCGCTGCTACCTTGGCAGCTACATAATGGATATTTGTATCAAACTTACCTCATAATTTCCTTTTCTTGTCGCCAATCCATGGCAGCATACATGTAGTAGCATGCTACCATGTTGGCATGAGGAAAATCATTAATGAAAACAAACAACATTTAAAGATGAAGTTTAAGTATGGCAATTTTTACAGAGTTACATTGATCCAGCTTGGACCAATGTAAGTATGTGTGTGCCATGCCTATGCAATCCCAGTAGAAGCTGGAAATCACTGTAATAGAAATCCCTACTACAGTGATCTCCACTAACAGCGGTGTCCCGTGCTGAATGGGTGCCCTGGTGAATTGTGAACACAGGAGGTCACTTGCTCGCCACAGTCGCCATTCAGGGAACACTGAATTTTTTCAATAAATGCAAAGTGTTGTCTGATTGGACGAGGTGGAGAGGCTCTTATCTATGTTTATGTCAAAACCTGTGTTAACTAAGTAGCAGGGGCAGCAACTTGGCATTGGGACCCAGAAATGTGGTGCAATTTCTGTAGTAGCAGTGCCTAGTACAGTGATTTTCAGCTTCAATAGGGATTCTACAGTTATGGCACACATATACTTACATTGTTCCAAGCTGGACCGATGTAACTACAGTATATAAACATTGCTATGCCTAAACTTCAGCTTTAAAATACTTGATTGATTTATCACAAAAATTAAATAAATGTATGCTTTTTGATAAAATCTAAGCTGTTACATTTCGGAGTCTCTTAAGAAAAAGTTTTTTGATACTTAAACCTTATACCTGCTCAATAGCCAACTTAGAGGACTTATGTCGCTGTTTAGATACTCTAGATCAGTGGTTGCCAACCTTTCGGACCTCATGGACCACTAAACTCACAATATTGAAGTCCACAGACCACTAACATGAATTTGACATGCCTTAGGCTACTATCAGACTGGGGCGGCCTGGCGTCGGCGGTAAAGCGGCGCTATATTTAGCGCCGCTTTACTGTCGTTTTAGCGGCACTATTCGGACGCTAGTGGGGCGGTTTTAACCCCCGCTAGTGGCCGAAAAAAAGGGTTAAAACCACCCGCAAAGGCAGGTTTGCAGCGCTGCCCCACTGTTTTCAATGGGAAGGGGCGCTTTAAGAGCGGTGAATACACCGCTCCTATAGCGCTGCAAAGATGCGTCTTGCAGGACTTTTTTGACCGTCCTGCAAGCGCACCTCTCCAGTGTGAAAGCCCTCAGGTTTCACATTGGAGTGAATTGGGCGGCGCTTTCAGGGCGATTTGCAGGCGCTATTTTCAGCGCTATATCGCCTGCAAAGCACCTCATTGTGAAAATAGCCTAATACACACAATGCTCTGGCTCTCTGCCCCCTCACATACACACTCTGCATCACACAGCTGCCTTACATAGACTCATTGGATCTCACCTCCTTATTCAGCCATGTGTTCGAGTTCCATGCTCCCTTCCATTCTGTGATTAGCGCTGCCATTGGAAGTCCCCTCCTTCTTCACCTCCTGCTCTCTGCACTACTCCCAGCACCTCCCTCTGAGTTCACAGGAGCTGGAACTACAGAGGAGGCATCGAGTATCAATGTGTGCTGATAATATTGACTGTCAGCGTGCATTGAGAACAACACTGGGCAGTAAACATCTGCCACAAAGTTTATTTGAGGCAGAACCCCTGGGTCCACCATAATTTTCTCGTGGACCATCAGTGGTCTACAGACCACTGGTTGGCAACCGCAGTTACAGCAACTGTTTTTTCCTTTTGGGATAAAGGTTTTACATAAATAAACAAAAGCTGATAATTTTAAGCACCTATCAGTGTTAAATGGTTTGTCTCATCTCTGTAACTGCAAGAGAGCTTTTCTGTTAAAAAAACAAACAAAAAAAAAAAACAGACTTACTGGCCAGATCACCAGAAGGAAATAGAAGAAAGAAAGACTAAAAAAGGAAACAAATGCAGCCATTGCATCTAGGAATTGGTAAGCTGCAATATAACAATATAATAAATGTTTGCTTTGAGGTTTAATACTGCTTTGTCTCAGTGTATGAGGGGGTGAATATTGATGACCTCTGTGATTCTTTTTTGCTGATAAACAGAGTCCAACTGGCAATGTTTTTTCCAAAATTCTTTTTATTGCGATTTAACAAGAAATTTGACACTGGCGCACCGCCAATCAGTGCATACAAATATACACAACAGTTACATAGCCAGAAAATGGTAGCAGGCCACTCAGGGCCTGATTGAAAGAAAGTTGATCTGGAGTCATGCAATGCAGACTTGCTGCAATTGTGCAACAAACCTGTGAAGCCTGGCAAGTCTAGCAAAAGCTTAGCAAGTAATTTTCAAACTTGCAACACAATTGCTTGCTATTTGAGTGGTAGTGGATCTTGAAATCCAACTGGCAATATTACTGGCATTCTATTTGTTACATTGTATGTGATTACAGTATATAGTATTCTTTATTAATTAGGGTTATTTTGAATGTTATGATTTTTGTGTTATTAGTATGGTAAATTATTTAACCACTTCCTGACCATAGAATATCCATGGACATCCTTAGGTTGAGGTGGTTATACCGGGATGATGCCTGCAGCTACAGGCATCATCCTGGTATCTTTTTTTTTTTTTTGCCACCGTTTCCCCTATTTTGTAAAAGCCATTCTAGTGGCTGATCATCCGCTTATTTGCTTTTAAAGGCAGCGGATGGGGACATACACGTACCCCTCCCTTGCTGTCCACCGTGTCTATCAGGGCTCTCCAATGTGATTGGAGATCCCCGGATTTTTTTTCTGGAAAGCAGAGAGCAATGTTTTTTTTTCTCTCTCCATAAAGAGGACCTGTCATGCTTTATTTCTATCATAAGGAATGTTTACATTTCTTGTGGTTGGAATAAAAGTGATAAAAAAAAAATTGAAAGGGATAGTGTAAAAAATAAATAAATAAATAAATAAAATAATAATTAAAAAAAATGTAAAGCGTCCTGTCCACTTGTGCTTGTGCGCAGAAGCAAATGCATACATAGGTTGCACCCGTATATGTAAACGGTGTGCATCCCACACATAAAGTATCGCTCCAAACGTTATAGCGAGAGCAATAATTTCAGCACTAGACCTCCTCTGTAACTCTAAACTAGTAACCGCTAAAAAAATTGAAAGTGTCGCCTATGGAGATTTTTAAGTACTGTAGTTTGGCGCCATTAGAAAAGTGTGCGCAATTTTAGGTATCTATGTTAGGTGTCTATTTAAATTGTGTAACATCATCTTTTTAGCAGGGCGCCCAACCTTTTGAAGTGCGAGTGCCACTTTACACCTCAACTGAGCGTCACTTCTTCCTCAGGATTCCTGCAGGTATCGCTGGCTGCTGTTGCCCCCCAGGCGGGTATGGCTGGCATCTGCTGCTGTCCCTAGGGCAGGTATGGCCGGCAGCTGCTGCTGGATTTCCTCCAGGGCTGGTACTGCTGCTGGGTACTGCTGGAACTGGACGTAGGTACTGCTGGCACTGTTACTGGGTGCTGATGGCACTGGTGGTGGGTACTGCTGGCACTGCTGTTTACCCGCACTTCTACTGGCCTCAATCATCACTTCTTCCTTGGGATTCCTGCAGGTATCACTGGCTGCTGTTGTCCCCCAGGCGGGTATGGCTGGCAGCTGCTGCTGTCCCTAGGGCAGGTATGGCTGGCAGCTGCTGCTGGCTGTCCTCCAAGGCTGGTACTGCTGGTGGTGTCTGCTGGCTGGTACTTCTGGTGGGTGGTGCTTGCACTGTTGGTGGGTACTGCTGGCACTGACGGTGGGTACTGCTGGCACTGTTGGTGGGTACTGCTGGCACTGGTACTGTTGCTGGGTACTGCTGGCACTGGCGGTGGGTATCCCTGGTGGCTGCTGTCCCAGATCGCGGGTTCCTGACCCGCCATTAACGTGCATCAGTGTGACAGGAGCTCTGCAGGAAGCATGTGGCTGCAGTAGAGAGCAGAGCCGATGCTTCCTGTTTTGTTCTTGTCACAGGCGGAGTACATTTGGTATCACTGCATCTGTGACCAGAGTCGGCGCTATACAGGAAGCATTGGCTCTGCTTCCTCTAGTGCCGCTTCCGTTCTTCACACTGATACTTGGGGATAGGGGGTCGAAAGCCCGCGATCTGGGCTTGCCAACCTGCCATCCCAGAGCAGGAGATGGCAGACCACATCAAAGTGTGCCAGCAGTTGGGCACCCCTGTTTTATAGTATATTGTAATTTTTTTTTGGGGGGGGGGGGTTTGCATTAAATGAATGAAAGTGTATTTATTCCAAAAACAATTGCGTTTAAAAACATCACTGCGCAAATACTGTGTGACATAAAAAATTGTAACACCCACCATTTTTTCTCTAGGACCTCTGCTTAAAAAAAAAAAAAAAAAATATATATATATATATATATATATATATATATATATATATATATATATATAAAGTTTGGGGGTTCTAAATACTTTTCTTGCAAAAAATTATGATTTTTACATGTAGGAGAGAAATGGCAGAACTGGCCTGGGAAGTGATTCAATGCATCTGTTATATGCTGTATTTATAAAAAAAAAAATAATTGCAAATAAACATTTAAAAAAAAACGACTTAATTCTTTTGTACCTGTCATTTTTTAAGTTGGTGACATGGCCTTTTTAAAACAAAGCACTGCTCTACAATCTCCAACCTGCGCACTACCTCAATCCCGTCACTAGATGGCGTGCAGATGCCCCCATACGCCTCGTCATCTCATGCAATACTACAGCAATTGCACGATCCGCGCGCCCGTCTTTGCGTCATGACGACACGCCCCGGAGCGCGCTGCCAGGCGGAACGTGTTATTGGAGTATTCGGCTTGTCTGGTCCGCCGCTGCGTGTTGATCTACTGACGCTGCGACGTGCTACATACAGGCTATCCCATAGAATACGACGGAGCGGCGGGTGGGAGGAGGAGCCGCCTCATGGAGCAGTGACCGGCGGGGAAGGTGAGGAAGCCGGTTGACAGGAGGGGGGTTTGGCATTTCTCTGCCATGCTTCTATGTATGTGAAGGCGGCCCTGTAAGTCGGCACATGGGCATGGCCTGCGGTCTGTGCTTGGAGTCAGTCTGTGCGGACTGGGGAGAGGCTCCATGTGTCATGTACGGGGAGACTTCACACGTGTCCGGGGGGGAGGGGAGGGAGACATTGTATCATGTGATCACCGGACAGCACTGTGTGTATCACTCAGGTGTCATTCCATAGAAGGACTAGACCTGCACAGGAACACATTGTACAAGTTCCATGTTATTCTGGATATTGTGTAGTTGTGGCCATCAGTAAAACGTGTAAAAAGTGCTTTGATCACAGTATGGTTACATTTTCATTCAATGTTTATCTTGCTTAATTCTAAAGCCTTTTATTATTATTATTAAAATATGCTTATTTAGCTGCTCTGCGCCATGGTATTGCACAGAGTGGGTCCGATCCCTGTCTTCTTGGGTCCCCAACTGGCACTGTCCCCCTCCCTTTGTTGTTTGAGTGTCCCCTCAGCAAGCCATATGCTAGGGGCACCTGTGTGGGCAGGGCTGTGTGTGTCTATAAACGCACACAACGCAGCTCGGCCCCACTCCCTCCTCACAGGACTTGACTGATGGCTCACGCTTCTGAGCCTCCTGTGAGACCATGAAAAGCGCAATGGTGCCACGAGCGAGACTGCACTGAAGTGGTATCAACTAGGGATGCACCAATACCTTTTTTTTTTTTTTAATGAGTACCGATACTTTTATATATTTTTTGTAGTACTCGCCAATTACCAATACCTACCTCAACTATTTTTTGTTTTTACTTCAACTGTCAGCAATGATACAAAGAATTGAAAAGTTATTTACAAATTAAATCGATTTTAATTTTGCACTTTTTCAATGTGAAATGTGTAAATATATGTTAATATATATGTGTAAAAAAAACTAAAAATATTCACTAACAAAGCAAACAAAAGTTTTAATTGTTTATCGTTTATAAAATAGACGTGAACAAAAAGCAGGAAAATTTAATTACATGGGGGAGAATAGGGAGTTAATTAAAGAGGAGCTCCACCTTAAACAAAAAATATTAAAAGCCAGCAGCTACAAATACTGCAGCTGCTGACTTTTTTAATAAATGAACACTTACGTCTACACTGGTCCCCGTTGTGTTTTGGGAACTGTGTGTTTCACACAACGGGGGGGGGGGGGGGGGGGGGGCAGGCATTTGCGGCTAGCTATTCCCGGAAGTGGGTGCAGATACCTGTATTATACAAGTATCTGCACCCCCCTCCCCCCTGAAAGGTAGCAATTGAGGCACCAGAGGGGGGGCGGGATCCGATGAGCGGAAGTTCCACTTTAGGGTGGAACTCCGCTTTAAGGCTGATTAGAGTAAATTATTGGTTTATAAGGGGTTAAACAGAGTAACATTTGTTCATCCTTTTTGATTTGCAGATGAGGAAACAGATTCAAAAAGTAACAATGTTTCTTTTTTATTTTAGTGTTTAAGCTGCTGAGCAATATTGTTAATAAACATTGACAGCTCCCATTACCAGACTTCTTTAACACTTCGTCTGTCATCAGGGGAGACCCACTGACAGCTCAAAGAACCAACCCTAACAGTATCGGTTTCAGGTATCGGTGCATTTGCAGGAGTACCGATACTTGTGCAGATACTCGGTATCAGCACCGATACTAGTATTGGTGCAACCCTAGTATTGACCACTTCAGCCCCGGAAGGTTTATCCCGCCTTCATGACCAGGCCATTTTTTTTGCAATATGGCACTGTTACTTTAACTGACAGTTGCGTGGTCGTGCTAAAGCTGTACCCAATTTTTTTTTCCACGCAAATATAGCTTTCTTTTGGTGGTATTTGATCCCCGTTCCGGTTTTTATTTTTTGCGCTATAAAAACATACCCAATAAAAAAAGTCAAAATTATTCATCAATTTAGGTCAATATGTATTCTGCTATATATTTATTGTAAAAAAAAAAAAAAATCTCAAGCGTATGTTTAGTTTGTGCAAAAGTTATAGCGTCTATAAACTATGGGATATATTTATGGAATTTTTATTTTTTATATTTTTACTAGTAATGGCAGCGATGAGCGAAAAAATTCCTTTCCATTGTGGTGGACAAATCTGACACTTTTTGGGAACCAATGACACCAATACAGTGATCAGTGCTAAAAAAAAATGCATTGATCACTGTATAAATAACACTGTCAGGGAAGGGGCTAATAACTTTGTGGGGGTGCTTTGACTGGAGGAAGACAGAGATCTGTGTTTCTGCTTGGCAGGAACCAAAGATCTCCATCTTTCTCTCTCACAGAATGGCGGTCTGCCTCTCCTCAGAATGGTAGCGAGGTTCCAGCAAACGTCAGGTCTGTTGGACCCGCTGATTGGCTCCGGCTGTGTCCAATCACAGTGGGAACAGGTCACCAGACCCAGTGCACTTACAGGTACGTGATTTCACACAGGAGGGCTGCCCTGCCACGCCACAGTATATCTCCCTCCTGATTGGCAGAGGTGCAGGAGCCTTCGGCTCCTGCTGCTGTCAATCACCACCAGTGAGGCAGGAGCATGGGGCGGGGATGAGCTGCACCCTGTGTCTCATGGACGCTGGCTCACGAGCGAGCACGTTTGAGTGCCCCCACAGCAAGTGGCTTGCTATAGGGGCACTTGGCAAGGAGGAGAGGCCCAGAGCGCCCCTATAGCAGGAGAGGGTCGGGGCTGCTCTGTGCAATACCACTGCACAGCGCAGGTAAGTATGACATGTTTGTTGTGTGTTTTTTTTTTTTTTTTTTTTTTTTTAAACATTTTTCCTTTTTACAATCGCTTTTTAACTAAGAAGCTTTACGATTACTTTAAGGTGGTAGTAAAGTCAGCATTTGCGAAAAGTATCTGACAGGCAGGGTATGTATGACAGAAGAGACTCTATTGGTCTCTTCTGTCATAATTGCTTCCTCCTGCTTGTCAGCCTTGATGTACACTAAGCTGCACAGGTCAGCAAACATTTATGGCCCCAATCTGTGCTGTTGCGGTGTGACTCCTGTTAGAACTGCACCATGATTCGTTAAGAATCGTTATCATGATTTTTATTTTATTTTTTTTCCCACCTTGCATTCTTGACAAAGTATTTCCCGATTCTTTCTATGCAGAGAATTCCCTCTGCTTTGCTGAAGCAACAGCCATCAAAAGAAAGGAAAAAAAAAAAAAAAACGGGCAGTCTGCCAAGAATCACAACATTCTTTAGCAGTGGAACTTAAGTATAAACATTATACTGATTTGTTCTTTAGATCAAAGGAATACACTTTGGTGTGTAAATGAGGGAAGTTAAACACTAAACCTTTTTCTGACATTTGTTGGTTTCAAGTTAAAATCTTTTTTTTTTTTTTTGCTAGAAAATTACTTAGAACCCCCAGACATTTTATATGTCAAACTGTATTTGCACAGCAGTCGTTCAAATGCAATTTTTTGGGGAAAAAAATTACACTTTCACCACTTCAGCCCTGGAAGATTTGGCTGCTGAATGACCGGGCCATTTTTTGCGTTTTGGCACTGTGACGCTTTAACTGACAGTGCCACGCTGTACCCAAACAAAATTGACGTCCTTTCTTTCCCACAAACAGAGCTTTCTTTTGGTGGTATTTGATCGCCTCTGTGGTTTTTATTTTTTGCGCTATAAACAAAAAATATTTTGTACTTTTTTGCTATAATAAATATTCCCATTTAAAAAAAAAAAAAAAATTTTCTCAGTTTAGACCGATATGTATTTTTGGTAAAAAAAAATTCGCAATAAGCGTATATTGATTGGTTTGCGCAAAAGTTATAGCGTCTACAAAATAGGGGATAGATTTATAGCATTTTTATTATTATTTTTTTTTTACTAGTAGTGGCCGCGATCTGCGAATTTATCGTGACTGCGACATTATGGCGGACACATCGGACAATTTTGACACATTTTTGGGACTATTGGCATTTATACAGCGATCAGTGCTATAAAAATGCATTGATTACTGTAAAAATGTCACTGGCAGTGAAGGGGTTAACACTAGGGGGCGATCAAGGGGTTAACTGTGTTCCCTGGGAGGTGATTCTAACTGAAGTGGCAGGGGACTGACTAGAGGAAGTGACGGATCGTGGTTCCTAGCTAATAGGAACACACGATCTGTCACTGCTCTCAGAACAAAACATGGATTTGGAATCGGTATTTTTTGCTAGAAAATTACTTGAAACCCCAAAACATTATATATCTATTTTTTAACAGACCCTAGAGCAGTGATGGTGAACCTTGGCACCCCGGATGTTTTGGAACTACATTTCCAATGATGCTTATGTACTCTGCAGTGTAGTGGAGCATCATGAGAAATGTAGTTCCAAAACATCTGGTGTGCCATCGCTGTCTTAGAGAATAAAATAGCGGTCGTTGTAATATTTTATGTCACACTGTATTTGTGCAGCAGTTTTTCAAATGCAATTTTTTGGAAAAAAATATACTTCAATGAATTAAAGAAAAAAAAAAAAAAACAGTAGCAGTTTTTTTGTATAGTGTCAAAGATAATGTTTCGCAGAGAATCATGATCTTTATTGTAAGCCAGAAAATCGTGATTCTCATTTTTTCCAGGATCATGCAGCTCCACTGTGCATACTAGTACATTATGGTATAACCCACCTGGGGGACCCCAAAAAAGAAGATACTGCAGCGGACTTTACTACCGCTTTAAAGGTTTGGCTTTAAAAAAAAAAAAAAAAAAAAAGCATGTTCTACTTTCCTACTCTGTGCAGTGGTTTTGGACAGCGCAGCCCTGATCCTCCTCTTCTCGGTCCTCTGCCGGTGCTTCTGGCACCCCCTCTGACCAGTGCCCCCAATAGCAAGCCACTTGCTATGGGCGCACTGGTGCGTGCTCGCTCCTGAGCCCTGGCCTGTGTGACCATAAGACACACACAGAGCTGTAGCTCGGCTCTGCTCCTGATTTCTCCTTCTTGACTCACTGGCTGTGATTGACAGGGAGACGTAGCCCCAGGACAGCCTCGGTTCTTGTGCATATCAATGGATCGAGATGGGTCTCAGGTGAGTATAGAATGCATGAAGGTAAAAAACCTTCAGCCTTTACAACCACTTGAAGCATGAGAGGTGACAGGTAGGTGTTAAAGGGCTGATGGGGTTAGGACAGGTAGGTTGACATATTTTTACCTTAAAGTGGTTGTAAACCCTTACATACACCCAGGGAAGTGACTGGCCTTAGTTGATACACAGAGATGAAACAAATTATCCTAAATAAGTTGTACCTGTTTGTCTGCAGCACTTTGTTGTGTACATCCTTGTAAAACTCAAAGTTAAAGGCTTTTTCACACACTCACAAAGCAGAGGGCAGGGATTTGCAGTTACACACTGTACACAAGCTTTGAGAGCTGATTGGAGGGAAATGACACACCCCCTGCACACAGGAACAGAGTCAAGGCTGTCAATCAGCTGGAGAGCCCTCCCTGGTCACCTTTTTAGCTTTTGGTGTAAGGAGAACTTGTTAGAAGTGACTCATGATAGCAGAGGAATGAAGCAACAGAGATTAATTACACTTAGTGCTTTGGAGATAGGCAAGTACACACTATGGAAATACATGTTTTCTTCAGATTTCGTGTTGGAGGTTTACAACCACTTTAATGCAGGCAATGCATTAAGGTAAAAAAAAAACTATCTAGGTTGAGAACCAATTTAAAGTTAAACTCCAGGAATCATCTATATTATAAAGTTTTATTGGTCCAGCTTGGCACAAAGTATGTATGTATATCTCATACCTGGTTGGCTGCTTGGTCGGTGCTACTACTATCATTACTGCAAACGTCGGGGTTCTGCTGGGGTTCCCTGCAGCAGCTTCCCCACAGGGGGTAGCTTGCTTAGCTCTGCTGCAATTCACAGAAATTGTCTTATTTTTTATTTTATTTTTGTTTTTTGTTTTTTTCCTTCAATGAACACAAGATGTTCTTTGACTGTACAAGGTGGTGATTGTGACATCACTGCCCTGCCTCTGCATCTCATCTTATGAGAGAACTCCTTTTTATTCATTGAGATAAGTACCAGAGGGAGGTTACTTGAACTGGAGCATGCAGCCTGGAGCAGCAGTGTATAATAACCAGTTAGAATATATCTTCAGCTTGTTCAGAAAAAAGGGGTAAGTTCACCTTTTCACAAAAAATGAAAAGCTGTAAACTCCACATCCTGGCCACCCTCTGAACTTAAAGTGTAAGTCCAGCCTAATACTAAAATCTCTGCATGTACAGAAATCCATGATCTAACACTAACCTATCTAGTCCTGTAAAGAAGAAATCGGTATACATACCTTTTTTGAAGCCGATCTGATCCCGTCTCCAGCAGGGGAAGCTCTGCAGAGGACACAGCCAACAATGGCTGTGAAATGAATGGTGATTGATGTCACCCATAACCTTACTATGGGGCTTCCGTCGGCAGTATCCTCTGCACCCGCCTCCACAGCGAAGCCGTGGCTGACCGCTCAGCGTTGGATCGGGTCGGATCGACTTCAAAAAGGTATGTATGCTGATTTCTTCTCTACAGGGCTAGATAGGTTAGTGTTAGATCATGGATATCTGTAGATGCAGGGATTTTAGCTTTAGGGTGGACTTCTACTTTAATGGCTGTGATGCCTTGTGCTGCCAGTGTAGCAGTACACTGCAGTACAAAGCCCCAAAGTGTGGGTCATAGGACTGCACTTTAGTACTTCTGTCAGCTGGCGTCACAAAGCTACTCTAGAAAGATCCAAACTATGAAGTTAGGATCCACCCTAAGGCTCGATTCACACCTATGCATGTTGCTTTTGAGCGTTTTTGGAGGTTTTTTTTTCACGCGAGCAGCGTTTTTGTAGCGTTTTTGTGGCGTTTTTGCGGCGTTTTTGCCGCGATTTGCGTTTTGCGGTTTTTTTTTTTTTTTTTTACAGTCTTAAAAAAAAATTACAAAAAAAAAAAAAAACCGGCAAAAACGCACCAAAAACGCTGCAAAAACGCTGCAAAAACGGTGCACTTGCGTTTTTGATGCTTGTCCATTGAAATCCATTACATGCAAAACGCTGCTTTTTGCATGAAAAAAAGTCCCCGACCCTTTCCAAAAACGCAGAGATACAAAAAAGCATTGATGTGAACATGTTCCATAGGAACCCATGTTAAAAAATTCCCATGCATTTCTGCAAAATGCATCAAAAAACGCGCTAGTGTGAATGGAGCCTAATGCCTGATCAGTAACTGGCTCAGCCTCTCAGCGCACTCCTTATACTTTCTAATAAATTGTTTGTTTATTTTTTTTCCCTTTTGCAGTCGCATGTTCTGACCCTCCAGGTCTTAGAACTCTCTCGGTGGCTATTAATGGTAGTAGCTTGATGTCACAGCTATAGGGAATTTGGCAACCCTCTACAGCAGTGGTTCTCACCCTCAGTCATCAAGTACCCCAACAGGCCATGTTTGCAGGTTTTTATTTATCTTGCGCAGGTGCTTTAAATCAGTCAATGGCTTGGTATTTTGGATAGCTATTTTATCTAAGAGAAATTCCCAAAACATGCTCTGTTAGGGGTACTTGAGTGAGGTTGAGAACCACTGCTCTGCAGTACACAGACCTTCTCTACCGTTGTGGTAACCCCAAAAAAACTAAAAAAAAAAAGGTACAAAAAAAGTATTCAGAAAGCGATTTTATTAGAAAATGTAAGCAGAGAGTTTAGAGAAAAGGGGAAGCATCACGTAACAGATGAGTTATTGGGTAGTCTTTTCTACTTTAACTGTAATCAACATTCCTGTAGTTATTCAGCTTTGTTGTAGCTCTGTGGCTTCAGGGGAGAGGAGAGAGCGCCAACAGACTGAATGCCTGAGCAGTAACGTTGCCCATAGGCTTACTATGGGGCTTCTGTTGTCAGCTGTCCCTCTTCTCCCATAAAGCTGCCACTGGGAGCCGATTATGTGACTGGAGCGCCCTGATAATAGATAAGCATCTTCTTCTACAGGGGAGTTAGAATAGGAGTTTTTTTTTTTTATTATACTGTAGAGTATAAGATTTTCTATCATTTGAGCCCAGTCTTGCCACAAAGAGCTAATCCGTCTCTGAGCAATCCTCTTTTATTGTTCAGTGAGACAATTCTTGACAAACTGAGAAAAACTTTGTCAAATCCTCCCCCTTGCTGTGAGTGACAGGTGATTTACATCTCATGCATTAGCCTAAGACACAGGCATTATTTTTTAATTCCCTCCCCCACTCCTTTCTTCTGAAGTCATGTGGTTACTTTCCTGTCTTTTCACTGGATGTTAGAGATCATAGCAGAAGTTCAGTGTTAGAAATAAACAGGAGAAAATGCATATTGACAATGGGGGTGTAGAGGTGGGCGGGGAGTCTACTGACATCACGACTCCACCCACCGAGCTCCAGACAACAGACCCACCCACAGAATCTGCAGTTTTTCGGGTCTAATAACAGACAGAGGGGAGATATTTGACAGGTAAAGACACATGCAGGAAGCATGTATATCCTTATAGGTAACCCCTATGGCAGTAGTTTAGAAAGGATGACATTGGGTTTACATCCACTTTAAGGGGAGTGGGAGCCATTTTAAGCTTAGTTATAGATTGGACTCCTTTCTTGCTTTCTTGCTCCTAAAAAAGCCTGTCTCCTGCCAGCATGTGACAGAATGGGACCCTTGCTTCCTGCATGGAAACGGTGATCTCTCTGCACAGGTCACTGACACACCCTGCATTCAGAGCTCTCAAATCAGTGGGGAGCATGAGCTTTGCTGCTTGACAACCTATAGGTCAGACCTATTAGGGACTAGGTTGGACTTCTGCAGAAAGGCTACTGCTTCCACATAGAGCAAGGGCAGATTTTTTCCTTTGGTTGTAGCTGCTTTATAAAGAAAACAGACTGTAGGATATTGAAGACCCTTTGTTTTGATGCACCTGGAATATATTTTGCTGATTTAAAGAGAAGCTTCAGTCTCCCTCCAAAAAATTAAGTCAATAGCTACAAATACTGTAGCTGCTGACTTTAAATATAAGGACACTTGCCTGTTCAGGGATCCAGTAATGTCAGCACCTGAGCCGATTCTTCAATCGGCTTCGGTGTAGGCACCGGGCATCTTGGGCAAGGGAAACTGGGAGTGAAGCAGTGGAAGAGGGTGCAAACAAGCGGAGCTTCCCTTTTTGGGTGAAGCTCCACTTTAAACTTGATTTGGGTGTCTAACCGCTTAGCTGAGACTTTTTTTTTTTTTCCCATGTGAATTTTGCTTCATGATAATTAAGCAGTCCTAATTTAATTTTTCACTTCTTTTTAGTGCATTAGGTGCTTTTATTATATAAATATAAAGTAAAAATCTGTTTCTTTGTGGTTGTACAAATTGTTACGTTTGTCAGTTCTATGCTGGGATTGTGCATGTAAATGTAGTTTATGGTAATAACACTGTGCAGGTTGTTGTTCCTAGTCTTGTGTTAGAGTTTTGCTGAGACTAGCACCACCATTGTTTTTGCAAATACCATGTTTCTCCTAACTTTGCTTTTTCATTCTTTGGCAGATGTTGGTTGATTCTACTGTGCCAGAAAGGGGCAAACCTATTGTGAGAAATAGGGAGCTTGAAGTATAGCAGCAGACATGGATGAACAAGCCCTGCTTGGACTAAACCCAAATGCTAACGCTGACTTCAGAGAGCGTGTATGTTTTGTTATTCTGATAATGATCAAAAATGTTTTTTTTATTTAATATATACTGTTCTTTATTTGGAAATATACCCAACTATTGGTACCTCTAATATGAGTTCTAAAAGAACAATGCACTTTTGTGCCTTTTAGATTAACTGGTTCAATACCGGGCATTTTCACCCCCTTCCTTCCCAGACCAATTTTTAGTTTTCAGCGCTGTCGCACTTTAAACGACAATTGCGCGGTCGTGCGACGTTGTACCCAAACAAAATTGACGTCCTTTTTATTTTTTCCCCCACAAATAGAGCTTTCTTTTGGTGGTATTTGATCACCTCTGCGGTTTTTATTTTTTGCGCTATAAACAAAAGAAGAGCGACAATTTTGAAAAAAACACAATTTTTTACTTTTTGCTATAATAAATATCCCAATTTTTAAAAAAAAAAAACATTTTTTCCTCAGTTTCGGCCGATACGTATTCTTCTACGTATTTTTGGTAAAAAAAATCGCAATAAGCGTATATTGATTGGTTTGCGCAAAAGTTATAGCGTCTATAAAATACGGGATAGATTTATGGCATTTAAGAAAAAAATTATTTATTTATTTTTTTTACTAGTAATAGCGGCGATTGCAAATTTTTTTCGTGACTGCGACATAATGGCGGACACATCGGACACTTTTGACACATTTTTGGGACCATTCACATTTATACAGCGATCAATGCTATAAAATTGCATTGATTACTGTGTAAATGTGACAGGCAGTGAAGGGGTTAACCACTAGGGGGCCGGGAGGGGTTAAATGTGTTTCCTAGGGAATGCTTCTAACTGTAGGGGGAGGGGACGCACAAGGGGAGGAGACCGATCTGTGTTCCTCCGTTCTGGGAACACAGATCGCTCTCCTCTGAGCTGACAGGACGTGGATCTCTGTGTTTACACACAGAGATCCACGGTCCGGCCCGGTTAACGGGCAATCGCGGGTGCCCGGCGGACATCCCGGCCGCTGGGCACCCGCACCGGGTCCCGAGCAACGCAGCGGGCGTGCGCGCCCCCGCCCCCTAGGTGGCCGGGAACCCGAGGCCGTCATATGACGTCCACCCAGGATGGGAGATCCCATCTGTGGACGTCATATTACTATAGGCGGGTAGGGAAGTGCTTAAATGTCTTCTGTGCACCGCATTAAATTATAGTCTCATACATATTTTTTTTTTTTTTTTTCTATTTTTATTTCAGGCATTGGCCTATTTTGAACAACTGAAAGTTTCACATGATGCATGGCAGGTCTGTGCTGAAGCATTAGCGAAACGCATATATAGGTGAGGGGCTATTCTTTTATTGTACACTCTCATTATGTTTTTCCATTGTATACGTGTGCCGGTAATACAGTCTTTCTGTTAAAGTGATATTATTTAATTTTTATTTTTTTTGCTTATCAAGAATCATACTAAAGTGTTTCTTTTATTAAAAATTGAGTAAAAGCTATTCAGACATTAGTGTATGGATCAAGAATTTCCTAGTCAGGAGTGGCTTGTGAAAAGGCAAATGGGAATGGATGTTTTAACACCAAAGGTTGCTAGCTTAGGATCCTCATGCTTATCTTTGATTAAAGAGACCATGCAGTTAGAAGCACATATAAATTATTTTAAGTGCTTACTTTCAGTCTTTTTTTTTTTTTTTTTCTCTAAGCATTTTCCAGGACAGCCCATGAGACCTAGGGCTCCTCCTATCAGGACAGGAAACGCGTTAACCCCCACCAGATAAAAGGGCGGTCCTCCAGGCCCTGGTGGTTTCTTCTGACGGGAGGTAACATGTTTCTTGGAACTGGTTCCCCTAAGTCTCATGAGCTTGGCTCCTGTGGCGATCGGGTGGTATTCCTACCTTCTTCTTAGGTCCCAGAGCCGCACTTCCACCGGGGGAGTAGGTTTGTGGCTGCTGTCCCTGCTTCTCAGTGCGTGTGGAATGCCAGCACCCCAGTGTTCGTCTGAGCTCCTGCCCGCGAGCCGCATGGTGGCAGTCTGCTTATTTTCCCTGCTAAATATCCTGTCTGGAGTGTGCAGTGGAAGAGAGGAAGCCAGACGTGTAGAGGGGCGGAACTTGTGTTCCAAGCTGGCCCACAGGAAGTACCCGGCAGGGTGACGTCATCGGCGGGCGCCTGAGATGCTAGTTCTGGTCTCTGAATGGCGCAAACTGGGAGGCTGGTGGTTTTAAAAAGGGTGAAGCCCAGCAGAGAAAGCAGACCACTACAGGGGCAGGATGGACTCCTCTGCGACACCTGCACAGGCAGCAGAAGCAGGCCCTAACACCTGCACCTCACAGGTAAGCCTGAAGTGTATTTTACTTGCACATCCTGTGAGTGTTCTCCCCCTTGTAAACAGTACGGACTAGGTGAAGGGAGCACATTTTCCTTTTCTCCTGCACGGGGTGTTATGGAGTGTATGTGAGGTAAAATTTATTGGGGTCATTTGTTCTCTTGCAGGCCAAGACTCAGGACAAGGCCCAAGTGCAGCCACCAAAAAGGCAATGTGCAGTTTGCGGAAACAAATTGAGCTCCTCGTGGAGCAAAGCAGTTTGCTGCACCACTATAGACAGCCTAGTTAAGGATGACCCGGTTGTCCCCTGTCAGAAAATGCTGACTTCTGTTAGAGATGAGCTTACGTCTACGTCTAGCTCATTTAAAACTAGTTGACAAGATTCAAGTCCCCTCAGAGGGTCCATCTCCAGTTAGGACTTCAGCCGGTCCTAGTGCTCCACAGCAGAGTGCAGAGAGTGAAGACTCCAGAGATAGAGAATCTGCAAAGGGCTCAAGGTATAAGTTATCATTGGAAGATGTAGATGACTTATTAAAGGCTATCTATACAACACTTGATATAGAAGAGAAGGTACAATTGTCTAAACATGACCTTATGTACGAAGGTTTGCATAAGAAAAAGGCTAGAGTTTTTCCTGTGCATAGTTCCCTTCTTGATACTATCAAGCTGGAGTGGGAAAATCCAGAGAGAAAACCTTTCTTTTCCGGTAACCTAAAAGGTTTCCATTTTTGTAGAGGACACAGCGCAGCTATGGAACAAAAATCCTAAGTTAGACCCACCTCTTTCAAAAAACTCGGACCTAGCGTTTGACGATATGGGCACGCTTAGGGATCCAATGGATAAAAGAGGAGATATCCTCCTTCCCAGAGCCTGGGACTCAGCCATTGGGAATCTTAAACCAGCTCTGGCCTCCACTTGTGTAGCCAAAAATTTAGAAGTATGGTTGACACAAATACAAACACATTTGTTGGCAGGTACCTCTAGAGAGCAGATTCTGAATTCTTTCCCTCTCCTCTTTCGTGCAGTGGGGTTTCTGGCTGATTCTTCCGCAGAGTCGGTAAGAATGACAGATGGGACCTCGGCCTTAGTGAATTCGGCCAGAAAAAGCCTATGGCTTAAAACCTGGTCAGGCAACGCTGCCTCAAAGTTGCGCCTATGTGGTCTTCCCTTAACAGGCGATCATCTTTTTGGCCCAGGTCTGCAAGAGGCACTGGAACGCACGGCCGATAGAAAAAAGGCCTTTCCAGAGAAGAAGAAAAAGCCGACAGCCAGAAAAAAATTTTGTGGCCAAAGTAGGCAGCAAGGTCCTTCAGAAAGGGACAATAGGCCCAAAAAACATTGGACAGGGCACAAGGGCAGAGGTAGAGGGGGCGTCTTGTTTAACCCTTCAACAACCCGCCAAGCCACAGTGACTCGTGTCTCACAGTGGGAGGAAGATTTCAGGCTTTTCTCCCACAGTGGGCAGCAGACGCCTCAAGTCCATTCATCCTGGACCTGGTGACCAATGGGTACAGGCTGGAATTTTCTTGCCAGGCACCAGAGCGATTATTGGTCACCTTCCCTCCCCAAGATCGGGTAAAAGCGAGGGCCCTGGGTCTCCAAGTTGGAGACTTGTTAGATCAAAAGGTCTTGATCCCGGTTCCCCAGTCGGATCAGGGCAAGGGATTTTATACCCATATATTTGTCATCAGAAAGCTGTCAGGAAAATATCGGCTTATCCTGAACCTCCGGTCTCTAAACCGTTCAATCAGGTACAAGCACTTTTGTATGGAGACTGTGTTCTAAATCACAAACCTGCTTTACCCAAACTGCTTCTTGGCCACTTTGGATTTGAGGGATACCTATCTGCACATCCCTATTCATCCAGCCTTCCAAAGAGTCTTGAGACTAGCGGTCAAGATGGGAACAGAGATTCAGCACTTCAATTTCAAGCCCCCTGGAATCAAGGGTCTTGTTATCCTTCAGGGTAAAAAGAAACTTGTGGTGGACACACCTGCACCTCACGAGGTCTACCATGGTCCATTCCTATATCCCAGAGAATCGCAACAGATGTGAGTTCCTGGGGATGGGGAGCCCACCTCAGCAACACAATGGCACAGGGAGAATGGTCCTCAAGGGAAGCAAGAGCTTCATCTAATCAGAGAGAGCTTCTAGCGGTTCAGAGAGCCTTGCAGGCATTTCAGACGGAAATCGGCGGTCACAATCTACAGATTCTATCCGACAATATCGCTACGGTTGCATATCTCAACAAACGGGGAGGTACAAGGAGTTGGATACTTCAATCTATCACCCAGGAGATTTTATCATGGGCAGAAGGGAATCTAGCCTCAATTACAGCAGTGCTCTTCCGGCAAGAAGATCCTTTGTTGAACAGATTCAATGCTGTACTCCAAAAATGTTATCACTTGGGAAGAGACTAAGTTTGACTTCTCCTCGTTCAGGATCCAACCTAGGTCTTGCAAGTGGTATTTTGTTCTGTTCATATTCCCCATCAGTTGATCTTTTGAGATGGCGAATAGAAGCAGATCGTCCAGGTATGGAACTATCATGATTCCCTGGATCCTCAGAGGCGCCAAGGCTTCCGCCATGACCTTGGTGAAGATCCTCATAGCCAAGGATAGACCAAAAGGCAGGGCTCTGAATTGCAAATGGGCTATCGTGCACTCTGAGCTGATTGCCAGACGCAAGAATTTCTGGGATGCTACCGCTATTGGAATGTACAGGTAAGCATCCCTGAAGTCTATGGAAGCCATAAAACACCCCCTGTAAGTAATTTTCCTTACAGAGTAGATCGTATCCATGCGGAACCTTTTGTAACAAATGGACCGATTCAGGAGATTCAGGTTCAAAATTAAGCAAAATTTTCCCAAGGGTTTTTTATTAGAAAAATGAGAATAAAACCCTAGACCTTCCTCCTGAGGTACTGGAATAATTATCCCCTGGTGCTTCTAAAAGGGATATTGGGGCTAGGGCTTTGTCCAGTGCTCTGGGGACCTGGGTCACAAAGAAGCGGTTTGGAGGGCTCTCCGAAAACCCCAGCCCGTACCCCTGGGAGATAACATTCAGGACAAACGGACTGGAGGTTACTGCCCGCCACTGAGGGAAGAAGGCTAGAAGTCTCCCTCCCACAGCAGGGCCACCAGCACTGGCTTTTAGCTGGCTGTTCGGGACATCTGAACAGAATAGCTGCCCTACGTCTTCCCCTTTCTAAACCCCAGGGCTTCTTTAGATCATGTTTCCTTGGGGACCTGGGTTTGCTGAAGAGGACGAAAATTCTTTTTGATTAAAGGCGTCTTCTTCTTTGCCGGAAAAGCCTTTCTTGTCTGCGGTCCTAAAATCTAAATCTAAAATGGCCTCTAAGTCAGGACCAAAAAGTAGATCCCCCATTAGAGGGGAGACCACAGAGTTTCACTTTAGAAGCGGAGTCTACAGACCAAGTTTTTAATTGGAGCGCCCCTCCACGCTGAATTTACCAGGGCTGAAGTCCTAGCGGACATTCTGATTGCTTATGCTGAGGCATCCACTAAATATGCCACTGCCTTCGACAGTACTGGGATGGTATCCTCTCGGGAGGTACCTCCTTGATGTGCTGCTTCAACTGCTCTAGCCAGTGCTCCAAATTTCTGGCAACGACGGTTGAAGCCATGGCCGGTTTAAGATTTGCCATGAACGAGTCCCATGCTTTTTTTTTTAGTAGGGAATCGGCACGTTTATCCATGGCATCCTTCAGGATGCCCATGTCCTCAAATGCCAAGTCAGTATTGCGAGAAACCTGGGAAAATGCTGCATGTGACTTCTTCGGCCTTTTGTTCCATACATGCGCTAAGTCTTCCTCCGAAGGGAAACCTACGCTTAAGAGATTTTGAGAAAAACTGAGCCCTTTCTGGTTCCTTCCATTCTCGCCTGATCGCTTCTGAGAGAACTTTGTGTACTGGAAAAACTCTGTTTTAGTTTCTCCCAAGCCCTCAAACATCTTATGCAGGGAAAGATCAACTTTATCTTCCTGGATGCTAATGCCCTGTACACACGGTCGGATTTTCCGATGGAAAATGTCCGATCGGAGCGTGTTGTCGGAAATTCCGACCGTGTGTGGGCTCCATTGGACATTTTCCATCGGATTTTCCGACACACAAAGTTGGAGAGCAGGAGATAAAATTTTCCGGCAACAAAATCCGTTGTCGGAAATTCCGATCGTATGTACACAAATCCGACGGACAAAGTGCCACACATGCTCAGAATAAATAAAGAGATGAAAGCTATTGGCTACTGCCCCGTTTATAGTCCCGACGTACGTGTTTTACGTCACCGTCTTTAAAACGATCGGATTTTCCGACAACTTTGTGCGACCGTGTGTATGCAAGACAAGTTTGAGCCAACATCCGTCGGAAAAAATCCTATGATTTCGTTGTCGGAATGTCCGAACAAAGTCCGATCCACTTTGTCCAAACATAACTTACCGTATTTATCGGCGTATAACACGCACCCCAAGTTTAGGAGGGAAGTCTAAGGAAAAAAAACTTACATTTTAAATGCCCATCAATGCAGCCTTGCCCAGCGTCCACCTGCAGCCTTGCCCAAAATTGCAGCAGGTTTGGTTTTTAAATTTGCTGCCGCTGCTTTACTAGGTCTGCTATGCAGTCCTTGCACAGGGTCTTGGTTCAGCTCTCTTTTTAAGGGTCGCTTTGCAGGAAGGGCAGCTTTTCTTAGAAGAGCTAGGGGTATGCTTCCCCCCCCCCCCTGTGCCTTCTGTAATTTTAGAACAGAAAAGCACCCCATTAGGACCAAACCATGTCCCCTCGAAGGGACAAGGAACAGGCTCCCCCTTCCCCAAACTACAGCCACCAGGGGAAGGTGGAGGGGAAAAAGAAAAGCCCCAAGGTAAAAGGATCTGAGGCCTCTGCCCCAGCTTACCTAGGCTGGAGTTTGTGGCTACTGTTCCCACCATTGCTGCTTGATCCGCCGACTCCATACTGTAGCAGAAGTGGCTTCACCCCACCGGAAGTTCTGCTCCTTCCGGAAATGTCGCCCGCCACCCAGACCCATAACAAACAAACCCTGGAAGGACCTGACTCCATGCTCCTGGAAGGGGGTAGACTCTCCCGGGCTCTCGCCGAGCGGGGAAGAAGGGGGAGCTCCATAGCGTCCCCCACCCATCTAGGGGGATGCTGGCATGGCCCAGAGGACCGCAAGGTCCAACATGGAGGAAAAAAAGATTTCAGGTGAGCCATGCACCCACACACAGGACCTCTGCCTGGATAGAGCGCAGCCCATCCACAGTACCTTGCAGCGCTTCCACCATGGCGGAGGAAACGTTACAACTGAGGCCGTGTTGGAAGGGGGCTGCCTGAAAAGGAATTATTCGCAGTATTTCCTGGGAAGTTTGGTGGCGCTACGCTCTCTCCAGATGCTATCCTGAAAGACGCATTGAGAAAAGACCTGGAACGGCCCATGCTGTCACATGGTATGTTGTTCATCCCTTGAGAATAAAGTTCAGTCAAAAAACACACGGAGATGCAGTTGCTCAGGGCTGTACACATGGCATTGCTGCAATGCTCCCCTAGATCCATTTAGTTCTGTACACCCCTCTGAGTCCCCTTCCCTCTCAATAATTTAGATGAGTCATTTCCTCTCCCTAGCTGTCGCATTTAAAATCATCATGGCTGTGCGAGGCTCTGTCCACACAGCTGCGTCAATCATTTACAGTGACCTGTGAATGAATAAACAAGTCCCTTCTCTTACTGCGACAGACTTGTAGTTTCAGTGGACTGCGAGTGTGCTAAGCAGCAACTAATAGACCATTCACACTTGCTACAGCTCTGAAACTGATGCCCTGTATAGAGGTACAGAGACAGAGCTGTAGGCAGTTTCTGCAGAAGCCTGATGTTGCACCGACAATCCATTGGTTGAGTATGCAATGCAGACTCCTGTGAAAAAAATTAAAATGCATCTATTTATTTTTTCTGTGAAAATGTGCGTTTATTTACAAAGCAGAACTTGGCTTTTAAATTCTTCAGTGTACCACAACTAGGGCTGCAACTATCGATTATTTTCATAATCGATTAGTTGGCCGATTATTGTTTCGATTAATCGATTATTCGGTTAATAACCTTAAAAAAAACTGTGGTGTATAATTTAGTTTAATATGTAAAGTTTAAAAAAAAAAAGGAAATGTATTCCTAAATATCTCAATGCAGTGGTAAATATAAATTGCCAACTTCATGGTTAGGGAGCAAAAGCTCTAATCCACTTTGAGAATAAGACAGAGGAGATATACTGTATATACAATTAGAAGAGATATACTGTATATACTATTAGAGGAGTTCTACTGTATATACTATTAGAGGAGTTCTACTGTATATACTATTAGAGGAGATCTACTGTATATACTATTAGAGGAGATATACTGTATATACTATTAGAGGAGATATACTATTAAAGGGTGAATCTGGTAAATATCATCAGACTCAGAGATCCATTTTTTCATTCTTTCATTCAGCAAATGTACAAAGATTTTTTGTCTGAATATTCTCGTCTGAAAATTGATCCGTGTGGCCAGCATAAGGCTCGGTACACACCTATGCAGTTTGGTTTTGACCTGTTTCTGCAGTGCTTTTTGCTGTGCGTTTTGATTTTTGCACACGTGATTTTGCTGCGATTTGCATTTTTTTTTGGACAATTTGTTGTTGGGCAAATTTAAAAACACAAATTGCTGCAAAAACGCATTACGTGCTTTTTAGCAGCTTCTCCATTTAAGTATATTGAACCAAAAAAGCACTGGTTTGCGTTAAGAAAAAAAAAAAAAGTCCCTGACCCTTTCCAAATACGCAGCGACTGAAAAAAGCATAGATGTGAACGTGTCCCATAGGAAGCCATGTAAATGAACTGTAGTGCGTTTCTGCAAAAAGCACCAAAAAACACATAGGTGTGAAGCAGGTCTAAGACGTTTAGTAATATAATGGGGTTAAAAAAAATAAAATTAGCCCTTTAGATAATCACTACTGTAAGGGGTTCATTTTTTTACTGTAGAACTGTGAAAGTAATATTTACAGCAACAATTATTTGCTCTTTTTGTGCTATAAAGGGCTCATTTTAGTTTTTTTTTTTAACCCCATTATGTTACTGTCCAATTAATCGATTATGAAAATAGTAATCGATTAATTTCATAATCGATTAGTTGTCAGTTAATCGATTAGTTGTTTCAGCCCTAACCACAACTATTGGTACTATTTCAGCATATGCCATAAAGTCTACATACATTTGTGTGTGCCTCTATAAGCTGCACAGGAAGGGGTGCAGTTTGCCATCTTTGCCCAGGGATGTCCCTGTACTGACACTGACCAGAAGAAAAACTTTAGTGTCATTTTAAAGAGGACAAACTATAGAATAAAATGTATACTTCCCCTTCTTTTTTTTTTTTTTAATCAATTAACTAAACCACTTTGACCAATTACGTGTGTTTGTTTTTTTTATTTTTTATTTTTTTTAGGATTACACTAATCATTTGCAGACCGCACTATAGCTGAATGATGGCTACAGCACGGACAGCTAGTTCTGGCATATTCTCTTCATACGATGGCCTCCTGTGATCCTGCTCGCTGCAGGGTGCAGGCAGCATGCTCTGTGATCAGTGTCCAGAGGACACTGCTGATCACAGATTGAGGTAAAGAGCCAATCAGCGGCTCTTTACCACGTGATCAGCTGTGTCCAATCACAGCTGATCACGGATGTAAATTAGAAGCTGGTTATCGGCACTCCTTTCCTCATGCTGACAGCATTAGGAGAGGAGGAGAGAGTCGATAACCGGCTTCTCTAAAAGGGACATGTACACTGATAATCGGGCACTGATTATCAGTGCGCTGCTATCTGTGCCCACCAGTGCAGCCTCGCATAACAGTGAAGGAGAAAAATTACCCATTTGCAAAATTTTATAATAAAGGTTTTTGTTTTCCAAATTTTCAGTCTTTTTTCTTGTTTAGCAAAAAAAAATAAAAAACCCCAGTGGTGAGTAAATACCACCAAAAGAAAGCTCTATTTGTGTGAAATAAAAATGCTAAAAATTTAATTTGGTACATTGTTGCATGACCGCAGTTGTCATTCAAAGTGCGACAGTGCTGAAAGCTGGAAATTGGCCTGGGCAGGAAGGGGGTAAAAGTGCCAAGTAGACAAGTGGTTAAACATTTTTACAAGACAATATCGGGAAAAGAAAACCTTGTTAGTCCTTTTAAAAATCACTCTGTTTTAAGTAATGGCAATGTCATTACTATATAAATGGGTCCAATGCAGAAATGTAAAAATTGCTCTGTTCCATAGGGGAATAAAGGTATGAAAGGAAGTAGTTAGGACTTCCTCTAAAATGCTTTTCCTAATTTTTCATCAGGGGACACAGGGTCAGTTGAAAGTTGAATCTTATACTGCTGCCTTTAGAAGGAATTGGACACTGACAAACAAGCCTTTGACCACCCAGGTATAACTCCTCCTACTCCCATAGAGGGGATATGGTCACCTCTGCCCATATAAAATTCCCTTCTTCCGCAGTTGGTTTGTGAGTACCTGCTGTGCTTCTTGGTGGTTTGTTGTCGAATCCTAAGCACAAAGGGAGTGACCCAACAGGCCTCTCCAGCTCATGATCCTCTAGCACAGTGGTTCTCAATCTGGGGGTCGAATGATGATTTGCCAGGGGTCACCGAATCCTGGGCTGTTCCTGAAGCCCGCACTGCCCTCCCAGCCTTTTTGTGGCCGCCCAGCAGGACTGTCCCTGGAGCATATGGCCGCCCAGCTGGGCTGTTCCTGGAGCCTGCAGCTACCCATTCAGTTCATGGCATCGCTGGGGGGGGGGGTGCGGCAGAGACCAGAGGTCAGCTGACTGGTGAGAAATGTGAATTGGAAGGGGCTGGAGGAGACCCCATCTCCTGATTTCAGCATAGGTGTCACTGCTATGAGACACCACAAAGTTGGAGACGCCATGAAGCCGGAGACACAGTGAGTAACACTACCTGTGATTACAGTTGCTATTAAAATTCCCCACTACAGTTCTCAACACAGCAGATGACCTTGATCAAGAGCACCTAAGTTGGCTGATCAGAACTCCCCCCCAGCATTGCCACTCATCCCAACTCCCTGCCAGCTCTCCCACTCATCCCATTCCCCACACACACACACACACACACACACACACACACACACACACACACACACACCAAGGAGTAAGAAAGAGAAGGAATAAAAATAGAGAATACATGGAAGGGCGAGGGAAACGGGGGGGGGGGACAAAGAAAAAAAAGGGAGAGAAAGATTAAGAACAAAGACTGCTAGATAGAGGGATGAGGAAAAAAACAAATTAGGATAGAGACTGATAAAAGGGAAAGAAAGGAAAACAAAGAGTGGTACATCCTAAAATGTACTATAAGGGGTTTTAATACCGTACGAGTGGAACGGACTCGGAGTCCTAAATGTCTGTGGATTAGGGGCACAAATTGTCTTGGGTGCTGACAACCTACGCTATGAAAATAATTTTACTGTTAGGGGTCCCCACAATTTGGGGAAATTTTATCAAGGGGTCACGGCACTAGAAAGGTTGGGAACCACTGCTCTAGCAGGCAATAGGCAGCCTACAGTGTCTCTCCCAGAGGACCTGAGGCCAGTAGCATTGATCATTGTCCCCTGCTTCAGTCTGTGTGCTCCTTAGTCTTCTGAGCTTCCTCAGGTATAGCTCCCTCCTCTAATCTGTACAGGGCTGAGTAGTCGCAGACTTTGCTAGATTTTATGGATTAAATACTTGCTATGATAGCTGGCTCAGAATGCAGAGGGTGCAAGCCTACTTCTATACCCTCTCCTCCAGGGTCTGAGCATGAAATAGCTGCAGCAAACCCTGCATGGTCAGCTGTGGATGATGAGGAATCTCCCTATTCCTTTTTACATGAGTTTGTGCCTGAGGAAGCTCAGTCTGCAGGCATAAGTCTTGGGCTTAAATATACTATATCAGTTCTTATTGCTGCATTATGTACCTGTTTAAAACTTGAGCAACTGGAACCACTCCTGTCTGCCAGTCTTGGCTCCCTTTTTTAAAGGTGTCAAAACCAGTCAATTTGTTACTGGAATCTATTCTGTATAGAGATTAGCTTACAGTTTTTGGTCTGGTTTAGTGACAAACTGCACATGTTTGTGTTGACAGTATCTGGGCTCGGGGCCGGTGCATTCATAACATGTTACACCTTGAATGTGGGTGGAACATGCATGTAACATGTTAAGAAAGAAAGGTGAACTTATCCTTTAATCAGGATATTTTACTTCCATCTCTCTGACAAACTCCTATGCATCCTAAGCAGATTTACTTCCAGTGTTTGGATGTCACAGGAGCTTTTCAGGTTTACCTCTCAGCTACAGGTTACTTCAGTCTGGCTTTGTCTTTACTAAGGGCTACTGGAGGGGAAAACTTACTTCTTGCTCCACCATATCTCTGTGGCTTTGACAGATCATTATGTAAGTATATCTGCTTTAAAGATAAGGTTCCCCCTATGACACATTTTACTAGATCAGTGAATTCTTCCTGAGCTTTTTGGTTCAAGCTTCTGTTCACCATATTTGCAAGGCTACCACCACCTTGTCTTCTGTTCACATACACTGTAAGTTTTACAAGATGGCTGTTCAAGTATCTGATGCAAGATTTGGGCGTGAGGTCCTGCAGGCAACCACCTAGTATTTACTGCTGTTTTTCTTTTTGGGTACTATTACCGTTATTTGCTGTGTTGCCTACTACTTCGTTGGACTACCTTTTGAGACTTCCAAATGGTCTGATTTCCTGAAGCATCCTGGAAGTGACCATACTTGCCTGGCCAACAGCTGTTTTTGGTTTGCCAGTGTCCCAGTTTCTACTAAAGGTGGCAGTATAACTCATTGGTCTCAGAAACAACTGATCCTCTGCCCTTTTGATGAAGATCTGTGAAAAGATTTTACAGGAAGCAAAAACAACCCTTTTGTTTAGAATATGTAAATTATTTTTTTCTCCATAGCTTGAGAACATGTTAACTCTTAAATTCTAAATAGGATTGCAAAAAATGTGTAAAACCTATGAAACTCTATTTTTGTTTCAGTGACGATCATGTCAAGTTCTTCTGCTTTCAAGTTTTGGAACACCAAATAAAATTTAAGTGAGTTTTACATCTGCTTGTGTCAAGAATGGATGCTGATGTATTGTTGTGGGAGCCCAAGAATGACTTGGCTGCTGTGTTATGTGGGCAGTAGTGTGGGTGAAGTTTTCTTAGGTTTATGGTACAATTTTGTGTTTTGTCACAGGTATTCTGAACTGACTGCATTGCAGCAGCAACTGATAAGGGAAACTCTAATTGCTTGGCTTCAATCTCAGGTAAATATTAAAATGTTTGAGATCTGCAGAATGGAGGTCCTGATCCTTCTAGCCCAAAACAAACACAAGACATACAAGTCTACGTGGTTTTACCAGGATGCCTTTACATTCACAGCTGAAGGACAGGCACTACTGTTTGGGAGTGATCTAGAGTAATAATTGGTTCCTCCTACTTCCTGAGCTCCTGTTTGTGTGGTTCCCCCTGTTCCCCTACCTTCCTTCCCCTCTTCACTCCTCCAACCCCCTTACTGACATTATCTCCCTCCCCACATTTTAACTAACAGGTCAAACTTTTCTCCACCCTCTCGCAACAGTTATATCATTCCCTTTGGGATTGCAGGTACTCTTGATGACTTAGAGGAACTGCAGTCTTCTCAAATTTATAATAAAAACATATTTGCTATTCTGAAGCTTCCCTCCAACCACTTTGCATCATTTAAATGTACTGTGATTCTGTACTTGCCAAATATGCTGCAGAAATCTCCCTCCACTAAGTCTGGCTGCAGCCATTTTAACTGTAGGCAGCTGAAGCTGCTGCCTGTTCACTTCCTGGATTTACAGAGGCACACCTCCAGCTCTGCAGCTCTTTGACCCTCTTATGACTCACCCACCCTCCCCCTCCCCTCCTGGCAAACTCTCGATAGTGAGAGAGAGCGCTGTGCATGTCTAGCCTAGGCGTTTTACCAGACAAACAGGAAGTGGGCTGTATAAGGTATTTACTAGCAGAAAAAAAAATACTATTCAAAGCTTAAAACAACAAGGGCAGAAGATTTAATAGATGAGAAGTTGAAAAAATGACTGAATGTCCACTTTAACTTGGCACCATCTGTGTAATAGGTTGTGATTGACAGTTTGTTTTGTCAGATTTGGATATGTCACTTCATGCTTCACCCTTTGTATCCTGACCAATAATTTGTATATCTCAAGCCAGTAACTAAATTTTATGTTTGAAAAATTCAAAATAAAGAATTTATTAAGAAAATTAAAATGTTTGCAAAAAAAGGTTCGTCATGTGAGTACTAGAATAAATGTTCTATAGAAGCATCGTTTGAGGTTAATTTTGAGTGTGCTACCTTTTTCAATCTTCAGTTAAATGTTCAACGTGATGTAAGTGGCTTGTTAACGTTAAGGGTGCACTGCAGTTGACAAACTGGTCTGGTAGACTCTTGTGCCGGTAAAACAGACTTGTGTAATTGGCATGCACACAGGTTTTTGGGTGAATGGTGTTTGTGTTTAATTTTTTTTTTTTTTTTAACCAATTCACTACTACTTCACACTTAAAAGCGGTGGGTGTGAGTGGGTTAAAGTACCACTGATTGTAGAATTGTTATTTTCAAAGGGGTGGAGTTAAAGTGCAGCTTATCTCTGATTGTGGAATGTATTTATTTTTAAATGTAAAGAAATTACCTCTCAAGATATAAAATTATTTTGGCTACAGTGTTTTATGCCTCAGTAATTGTCAAAGTACCACAGCACAGTGGAAAAAAAGGCATGGTAACGAAGGGTTATATACAGGCTAGTACTCGATTTGTTTAAATGATTATGAGCATAATACTGTTGCACCTTGTCTTTGTTTTAACATTGTTTTGTTGGTTTTTTTTTTTTGTGTGTTTGTTTTTTCCTTGCAGATGCTCAATGCCCAACCAGAAAAAACATTTATACGTAACAAAGCTGCACAGGTCTTTGCCCTGGTCTTTGTTACAGAGTACCTCTCAACCTGGCCTAAATTTATTTTTGATATTCTGTCTGTTGTGGGACTGAACCCCCGTGGTGTTGACCTGTACCTTAGAGTTCTTATGGCTATTGATGCAGAGGTTGTGGACCGGGACATCATTCACACTCCTGAGGTGAGAATCATGCTTTTATTATTTGTTTTTTATTACTTTACACTGTGTCTGTTTAGGAGTATATTTACACAACCTAGATTGCAAAGGACATTAAAACCCAACTTCGGCATGGGGGGGGGGGGGACCTTACAATGCAGTCCCCTGCACTGCAAAGGTTATATGCTTGTTAAAGGGGGTAGAGGTTGGGGCTGTATTACTTGCTGTATTGTTGGCTCCAGCGCTCACGTCTTCTCCCTGATGCAAGGCTATTAGTCCTGCAGTCTGCGTGAGGAGGTAAGTTCAGGCCAAAGTGCATTAGTAATAAAGTTGCGGGGACTGGTTGCACAAAAGGAGCGATGAATAAGGCATATATTACACCTTTTTCTTTGAGCATTTACCCTAGGGGAGGTGAGGGCCACTGAATGGGGTTGTTTGTGTGGTGTGGTTTTTTGTTTGTTTTTGTTTTTTGTTTTTTTTTTTTTCCCTTCTGCCTGCAGTTGAGCTGTAAACATTTAAAAGTTTCAGTTGTTAATGCTAACCTCTAAGATTATACTAATCAAATTTTTTTTCATTCTGACTAAATTACATTTAAAAATGTAGGTCTTTTATCACCTAGATACACACAAACATGCACAATTTGACATAGTTACATAGGTTGAAAAAAGACCATCCAGTTCAACCTTAAAAACAATAAATAAAATAAAAAATATCGTAAAATCCAATATACCCAGTTGTATACCCTCAGTTGATCCAGAGGAAGGCAAAAAACCCCAGCAGAGCATGCTCCAATTTGCTACAGCAGGGGAAAAAATTCCTTCCTGATCCCCCAAGAGGCAATCGGATTTTCCCTGGATCAACTTTACCTATAAATGTTAGTACCCAGTTATATTATGTACATTTAGGAAAGTATAATCCAGGCCTTTCTTAAAGCAATCTACTGAGCTGGCCAGAACCACCTCTGTCGGGAGTCTATTCCACATTTTCACAGCTCTTACTGTGAAGAAACCTTTGTGTATTTGGAGATGAAATCTCTTTTCCTCTAGACGTAAAGAGTGCCCCCGTGTCCTCTGGGTTGACCGTAAAGAGAATAACTGAACACAAAGATCACTATATGGACCCCTTATATATTTGAACATGTTGATCATATCCCCCCTTATTCTCCTCTTCTCAAGAGTGAATACATTCAGTTCCTCTAATTTTTCCTCATAGCTGAGCTCCTCCATGCCTCTTATCAGTTTGGTTGCCCTTCTCTGCACTTTCTCCAGTTCCCCAATATCCTTTTTGAGAACTGGTGCCCAAAACTGAACTGCATATTCCAGATGAGGTCTTACTATTGATTTGTAGAGGGGCAAAATTATATCTCTCTCTAGAGTCCATACCTCTCTTAATACAAGAAAGGACTTTGCTCGCTTTGGAAACCGCAGCTTGGCATTGCATGCTATTATTGAGCTTATGATCTACCAAAACCCCCAGATCCTTCTCCACCACAAATTCCCCCAGTTGTACTCCCCCTAGCATGTATGATGCATGCATATTCTTAGCCCCCAAGTGCATAACTTTACATTTATCAACATTAAACCTCATTTGCCACATAGTCGCCCAATCAGACAGTGCATTGAGGTCGGCTTGTAAATTGGAGACATCCTGTAAGGACGTTATTCCACTGCATAGCTTGGTGTCATCTGCAAAGACAGAAATGTTACTTTTGATCCCAGTCCCTATATCATTTATAAAGATATTAAAAAGTAAGGGTCCCAGCACTGAACCTTGGGGTACACCACTGATAACCTTAGACCATTCAGATTAAGAATCATTAACCACTACTCTCTGAATTCTGTCTTTTAGCCAGTTTTCTATCCATTTACAAACTGATATTTCCAAGCCTGTAGACTTTACCTTACATATAAGCCGTGTGTGGGGAACTGTGTCGAACGCTTTTGCAAAATCCAAGTATACCACATCCACAGGCACCCCTCTGTCCAAGGTTTTACTTACCTCTTCATAAAAAGAAATCGGGTTTGTCTGACAACTTCTGTCTTTCATGAATCCATGCTGTCTGTTGCTTAAAATTTTTTTTTCCAGCAAGAACTCGTCTATGTGGTCTTTTATTAAACGCTCCAGTATCTTCCCGACTATAGAAGTTAAACTAACAGGTCTATAGTTACTTAGTAACGACTTTGATCCCTTTTTAAATATAGGCACCACGTTCGCCCTGCGCCAATCTAGTGGCACTGTTCCCGTCATTAATGAGTCCCTAAAAATTAGATACAATGGCTTTGAAACTACATAGCTCAATTCTTTTAGGATCCGTGGGTGGATGCCATCAGGTCCAGGTGCTTTATCCACCTTTTATTCTGTCTAAATAATTCTGGACCATATCACTTTTGAGCCATTGTGGATCATTCGGGGCTGTGTCACTACCACCCCCATTATGGACATGAGCTCCCCCATGCTCCTTTGTATACAGAGCTGAAAAAAGTATTTAATAAATTTGCCTTCTCTTTGTCCCCAGTCACCTACTCTAGATTATTTTGTAAAGGGCCTACATGCTCAGACCTGGCCTTTTTACTAATAATATATTTGAAGAATTTTTTGGGGTTTGTCCTATCTTTTGCAATCTGTTGTTCGTTTTGAATTTTTGCATCCTTGATTTCCTTTTTACATGTTCTGTTAAATTCTTTGTAACATTTAAACGACACTAGTGTTCCTTCATTTTTATATTTTTTTAAAAGCTCTTTTCTTATTGTTTATAGCTTCTTTAACTTTGGCCGTGAGCCACATTGGTTTTGTTTTTAGCCTTTTAAACTTATTACCCATGGGAATATACTTTGCAGTGAGGTTCCAAACAGTCTGTTTGAAGAATTCCCATTTCTGTTCTGTGTTTATCAATGCAAATATTCCCTCCCAGTCTAAATCCTGGAGAGCAGCCCTCATCCTTGGAAAATTTGCCCTCTTGAAGTTTAAGTTTTTTTATCTTTCCCGTATGTATTTCTTGTTTACAGCTAACATCAAATTAAATCATGTTATGATCACTGCTACCCAGGTGTTCCTTAATCTGGACATTAGTAATACGCTCTGCATGGTTTGAGATTACCAGGTCCAACAGAGCTTCATTCCTAGTTGGGGCCTCAATAAACTGGGCCATAAAATTGTCCTGTAATAGGTTTATAAATTTTTGCCCTTTAACTGTCCCAGTAGTGCCATTACTCTGGGTAGTTAAAATCCCCCCTTATTATCACTGTCCCAGCCCTTGCAGCCCTTTCTATCTGTGCAAGGAGCTGAGTCTCCACCTCCTCGTTAACATTGGGTGGTCTATAACAAACTCCAATGATTAACTTTGAGCTACGCACATCTATATGCAGTTCCACCCATAATGCTTCAGACTCACCACTCTCTCCTTCAACCAGGTCCTCTTTCACACTTGCTTTGAGATCACTTCTCACATAGAGACATACCCCGCCACGTTTCCTTTTTACCCTGTCTCTCCGAAAGAGTGCATAGCCAGGAATATTAATAGCCCAGTCATGTGAGGATTGAAGCCAAGTTTCAGCAATACCAATTACATCATAGCTCTCCTCATGCACCAGAGCTTCCAACTCGCCTATCATCTACTACTGCATTCATTTTTGTTCATAGAATTTGTAAAAATAGAAAACCTTCAAGAGTAATTTTTTATGTGGTCTAGATGTGCTCACAATACATGCTTCTGTTTCCTGAAAAACTGCTGCAGCCATGTACAGGTGCCTGCACGTATCTGAAACAGCCTCTTAAAGTCTGCAGACGCCGCTAAATGTATATACAAATAATCCCCCCTAAAGGGATATTTGACCATGCTTCTTTAACTTTAATGTGCAATCAAATCCACATGCAACATATAGTGCATATAACAAATAGTCCAAGCGTAGTCTTGTGAAGTGACAACAAAAGCAGTAAGGTGGTCACCCTCCGCACCCTCAGTGCACACACCGCACTCGCCAGAACTTGTTGACTTCCTGATTACAAGACATCAAACACTTTACACAATGGTTAGCCTCTTCTTGAGTGGAAGCCCCTTCTAATATTTTTTTTTGTGACCAAAAAGCTAAAAATGGACTTACACATACATATTAGATGTAAAGCTAGAAATATCAAGTAGGAAAGCCTATATGCGTTCCACCAAGCGGAAGTGATGTTTACTGGAAGTATTGTCACTTCTGCCTCCTGCAGCCAGTGAAGCAGCCTAGTGTAGTGATAGCTCAGTAGAAATGTGAGGTTGTGAGACATGCTGTAAAGCTGACACTACTAGAAAGTGTTGGAGCTTTGCTTGTCAAAACAACCCAGAATTCAGCTGTTTTCTGTAGGCTTTTTTTTTAAACGACTACATCTCTAGGTGCCTGTTTTTGATATTTAGAACAGTTCTTTTTGATTTTGAAAAGAAGTGTTGATGACCGAATTTGTCCTTTGCAGCACATAAATGTGAACTCATGCTGGATTGGATTTCTTTTTGAAGTGCATTGTAATGTAGTAAAGCAGTAGCACCAGGCCCCTATGTACGTAAGCAGCGCCCATCCTATGTTCAGACCTGTATGTCTTAGTGAGGCATGTTTTTAGGAGTTATCCTGCTTGCTGTAGACTTGTTTTAAAAATTGCCTAATCATTATTAACCACTTAAGCCCCAGACCATTTTGCTGGCCAAAGACCAGAGCACTTTTTGAGATTCGGCACTGCGTCGCTTTACCTGACAATTGCACAGTCGTCCGACGCGGCTCCAAAACAAAATTGATTTGTGTTTTTACCCCCCCACAAATAGAGCTTTCTTTTGGTGGTATTTAATCACCTCTGCGGTTTTTATTTTTTGCGCTATAAACAAAAATAGAGCGTCCATTTTAAATAAAAAAAAAAACGCATTATTTTTTACTATAATATCCCCAAAAAATATATAAAAAAACATTTTTTGCCTTAGTTTAGACCGATATGTATTCATATTTTTGGTTAAAAAAAATCTCTAAGCGTTTGGTTTGCGCAAAAATTATAGTGTCTACAAAATGGGGCATAGTTTATGGCATTTTTATTAATAATTTTTTTTTTTTACATGTTTCAAACATGTTTCTGCGATTTTTATCATGACTGCGACATTATGGCGGACACATCAGAGAATTTTAATACATTTTTGGGACCATTGTCATTTTTACAGCGGTCAGTGCTATAAAATTGCACTGATTACTGTAAAAATGACACTGGCAGTGAAGGGGTTAACCACTAGGGGGGTAGGGAGGGGTTAAGTGTATCCTAGGGATGTGTTTTGACTGGGGGGGGGGGGGGGGGGGTTGTGTGTGACGCATCACTGATCATAGCTCCCAATCACAAAGAGCTAGGAGCACTGACAGTGTCACTGGGCAGAATGGGGAGATGCTTGTTTACATTAGCATCTCCCCGTTCTTCCTCTCCATGAGACTATCGCGGGACCCGCGATCCTACTCTGAGCTTGCGGTGGGAGCGCGTGCATGCCGCTGATGGCACGGCAGCAAATTCAAAGGGACGTACAGGTACGCCCATTTGCCCAGCCGTGCCATTCTGCCGACGTAAAAGTACATGCGGTGGTTGGCAAGCGGTTAAAGCATGTGTTCTTGGCTATAGTATTTGGCACTTGATAATGATATTCAAAAGATTAATCTAATGTATCATTTTGATATATTAAACTATAACTATTCACTTTATGGAGCTCAAGCAATGGCATAAAAAAAAGCACCTACTTTTATACATTTAATTTAATTTTGATTTTTCAATTTTGTTTAATCAAAACTGTAAACCACTAACTATACACTTAAAAAAAAAAAGTCTTGTATGTATGGTCTTCGTGCCTATGCCTGCTAGTTAGTCATTCCATGTGTCTGCAGATCACATGTGACAACCAACTGAATCGGACAGTGGGTTAGGTCGGAAATCATCTGCAAATGGTTAAAGAGTAGGAGGAAAGCTAATAAAAATAGTTGAAAAAAAAATAAGGAACAGGCAGCCGATAGGCACACAATATAATTGTTTAACTCTTCTCCAATTGACCGTACCTATTTACTTACTAGGAAGCACGTAGAAATACATTATTGAAGGACACCATGCGGGAGCAGTGTGTCCCAAACCTGGTGGAATCGTGGTACCAAATATTACAGACTTATCAGCATACAAACTCTGAAGTGACATGCCAGTGCCTTGAAGTGATTGGAGCCTATGTCTCATGGATAGATCTGACATTGATTGCAAATGACAGGTATACTTATATTTTGTGTGCATATCATTTTTAAAAATGCTTGTGAAATATTGTACCAAAAACTCCTAAAATTAAGATCAAAGCAAAAACCAAAAATGGTTAGCAGTGATTGCAGGTCAAACGAAAGAACATATTGACAGTTGATAGGAATGATTGTTTTTACCCTTTGCTCCACATGTGGCAATGGAGTTTTTTTTTTTTTGTACAAACTGTAATAACTAAGTAAAAAGGGAGCACGGTTGGTGGCCGGTGGTGGTGTTTCTGTCGCTGACACTGTTAACAGTTTTTTCAATTTGCCTTAGATCAGCCCTCAAAAATTCCACTCGCCTGCTCGCATTTTGCGAGTGGATTTTAAGGGTTGGCGAGCGTGGGCTGTCTGGGAGCAGGGGGGGTGAGCACCACTGGCAGGCGAGTTGTATGGGAAGAGGAGAGCAGGCGGCTGGATCATCAGAGCACGAAGAACATCACTAACAGCTTTTATTTTAACAACAGTGTTCCCTGCACTCGCTGTCGCACACAGCCCTGCCCCCTGGTCCCGGGACTTTGATAGACAGATCACCTATCTGGGACGAGTGACGTGTATCAAAGTTCCCTGGCCAGGGGGCGGGGCTGTATGTGACGCCGAGCGGCTGAAACACACCGCTATTGAAATGAAAGCTGTTCCAGTGATGTTCCTCGGCGCTCTGATCATCCGGCAGGCTGCATTGGTGGACGCGGGGCAGGCTGCATTGGTGGACGCGGGGCAGGCTGCATTGGTGGACAATATTGTTAATATTTATTAACAATAAATATTAATATTTATTTTTAGAACTTTAATTCTGAATAAAACTGTCAAGTGCCCCGAGCTGCGCTACTCGCATCCGTAGACAGCGGGGCCCAACCCCGGCCCGCTCCCTCATCACTGGCTTTGATGGACAGCAGTAGGAGCCAATGGCTCCTGCTGCCTCAACGAAGCCTGTGAGAGGAAGGGAGGGGAGAAAGCCGCTGCAGATGGCCACAGCGCTGGATCGCATGAGGGCTCAGGTATGTATGAGAGGGGGGGTTACTACAGCCTAAACATTTGTTACCTTTATGCAAGGAATGCATTAAAGTAAAACATGTTTAGGCTTTATAACTTTAATATCACAGTGCAAAGGGCAACAGGTGTATTAATAGCACAGTGCAAAGGGCCATGGAATTTTGTAATCTTGTAATGCTTCAGTTTAGTTAACATAATGGTGCTTATGTAGAGCTTGATTTTTATTTTTTGCCTTGTTAATATCTCCTAATTTACAATAAACAAGTACCGCAAATCAATGGGGGTTATTTACTAAAGGCAAATCGACTTTGCACCACAAGTGCACTTGAAAGTGCAATCGCTGTAGATCTGAAATGAAGGGAAGCTTTGCAGCTTTTATCATCCAATCATGTGCAAGCAAAAATGTTGTTTTTTATTTTCCTTGCATGTCCCCCTCAGATCTACAGCGACTGCACTTGCTGTGCACTTGTAGTGCAAAGTGGATTTACCTTTAGTAAATAACCCCCATTGTTTCAGTTCATAAAGATATACATCTTTCTGAAGATATATTCAGATCATTTCAAAACGTAGTGGAAGTGCATTAGACTATCCATTTTAAAAGCCTATGTGATTATCATGCATTTTTCCTTTTTTTTTTTTTTTGTATGCTTGTATATTAATCCGTAGATCTGCATGCTTTTTATTTCTGTATTGCTGTTTTATCTTCATTCATTTTTTTGCATGCTTGACTTCACTTTTGTGTTTTAAATTGATTACTATTACTTCCTTTTGTGCTAATCTCTCAGATTTATTAACATGCTGCTTGGTCACATGTCAGTGGAAGTTCTCCGTGAGGAAGCATGTGACTGTTTGTATGAAATTGTAAATAAGGGAATGGATCCTGTTGATAAAACCAAACTAGTGGAATCTTTGTGTCAAGTATTACAGTCTGCAGGATTCTTCAGCATTGAACAGGTTTGTGACACTGGTGATTGAGCTCCATGCTAGGATATTTTATATTAAATTATATGTCCGTTTTAGTATGTTATTTAGTCTTTATTTCTTTAACTTCACCTAAAAAAAAAAAATATAAAAAATATATATATATATATATATATATATATATATATATATATATATATATATATATATATATATATATATATATATATATATATACACATATATAATATATAAAAATTTTTTTTTTTTTTTCATATTCCTGCTTAACACTACAGGATTAAACTGCTACCTGATTTCATTAGAATCTCCAGATAACTGATTTCTGGGGTGTTTTCTTGCACTTCAAGCCCTCCTGCTGTCAGCACTGTATAAACTCATCTACTGGTGCACCAAAATGGAAAATTCCGGTGGCGAAACTGAAAATTCAGGATGCACTTGGCCGGAAACCGAGGTGGACAGTTTAAAAAAAATTCAGTGTGGCAGGCATTTTTGCACCATATTTAGTGGGACACAGCATGCCATTACTGGCACCTTCTCCCTTTTTTGTTTTTTTTTAAACAACTTTATTGCTTTCACAGGGGGTGTACAACATCCCTTCTGATAGCATGGGCAGTGACAGGTATGCTTTAGTATGGGATCTGGGGGTCTATTAGAGCCCAGATCTCTCCTTTTTGTCCTTTTAAAAGCAGCAGATCAAGCCAAGATCGGTTTGATCCAATGCTTTCGTAGGCCAATAATGGCCTGTTTACATTAGACCAAAGCCGGAAGTGACAAAATATTTGTCACTTCGGCTTTCTTAGACCATAGAGATGATCTGGGACGTCCCGGTCCTTGGTTACCTATATGGTCAGCCGGCGGAACTGCTGGTTCTGCCCACCAGCTACGCAGTGCAGAGTGGAGTAAATTAATGGACATCACATGACCAGTGTACATAAGCCTGCAAATAAGGTATTTGGAAAAATGTTAATCTGCTCTAAATGCAGTTGATTATGATACAGAATACTTGCTAATCCCAAAGGGAAAGTTTTAATACTCTGTTAAGTAGTCATACATGTTTAATGGTGGCTGTGGATTTAATATCACTTTAAAGAAACCTGCAGAGTAATGTTGAGGCTGCCATTGTTTACCAATTCCTGGCCGTCACACTTATCATGATGGCTTCAATGCTTTGTCACTGTCGCAAAGCAAGCAGGCAGATTGGGTATTTTGACTTCATATGCTGTATGCTTGTTCCAGGTCCTTGTCTTAGGATATGCAAAAGCCAGAGAGACCAACCGGTTTTTCAGAAGGGGCTCAGCAGTGGCGGCCTACATAATTCTCTCAGTATAGGTTTTCTTTATACTCCACAAACAGAAGATCGGCAAAAGGCTGATCAATATTGAATCTCAGATTACTGTGCCAGTCAAGAATTCCTGCACTCGGTCACCACAGCCTCCTCCACATAAACTTGAATTTCTGAGGTGTAAAAATGTACATGGTTCCAGACTCCAAGGGTTAAAAATTGGTTTGCAATAAATATGATCTGTTACCACTGCTAAGGCTTCCTGTTTGGCATTCTTGCCTGAAACACACTATATTACCAAATGTATTTTGGATGCCTGCCTTTACACGCACATGAACTTTAATGGCATCCCAGTCTTAGTCCGTAGGGTTCAATATTGAATTGGCCCATGCTTTGCAGCTGTAACTGCTTCAACTGTTCTGGGAAGACTGTCCACAAGGTTTAGGAGTGTGTCCTATGGGAATATTTGACCATTCTTCAAGAAGCACATTTGTGAGGTTAGGCACTGATGTGGACAAGAAGGTCTGGCTCAGTCTGCACTCTAATTCATCCCTAAGGTGTTCTATCGGGTTGAGGTCAGGACTCTGTACAGGCCAGTCAAGTTCCTCCACCCCAAACTCACTCATCCATGTCTTTATGGGCCTTGCTTTGTGCGCTGGTTCACAGTCATATTGGAACAGGAAGGGGCCATCCATAAGCTGCTCCCACAAAGTTGGGAGCATGTGCACAAACCAAGGTGTGAGTGGAGGAATGAAGGAACTTTACTGGTCCTGACCTCAACCCGATAGAACACCTTTGGGATGAATGAAAGCGGTGACTGTGAGCTAGGCCTTCTTGTCTACATCAGTGCCTAACCTCACAAATGCGCTTCTGGAGGAATGGTCAAACATTCCCATAGACACACCACTCCTAAACGTTGTGGACAGCCTTCCCAGAAGAGTTGAAGCTGTTGTAGCGGTAAAAGAGTGGGCCAACTTGGTATTGAACCCCCCCCCAGCAACCCAGGGACATGAAGTGCACGAGTCTGTAAAGAAGAAAAAAAATGCATCCACCTTATCTGTGGATTATAAATGTTTTTGGGTTAGGTACGCTATAGGACGATAAAGTTGCAGGAAATGGTAAAGGCTATGTGCCTGTTTAGTTAACTAAAGTTGCATAGCTGTAGGGAATGGCAGTTCCCATCTTATCTTTGACATGTGCAGTGGCAGGAATCGCATACTTCAAGAAATGTGCTGGTCTATACATTTAGAGTTTAGGTCGGATGGATTCATTTTTGTCTTTTTAGGAAGTGACATTTAAGTTTTTTTGTTTTTGCATGTCTAAAAAGATTAGAATGTTTGTTGACTTTCATACAGAGCTGATGAAATCTGTAAGCCTCATATTTTCCGTCGTCTTGTTGTTTTTACTTCTGGTTCTCCCAAGAATGTAATTTCTGAATAATTTGAACTAGGAGGAAGATGTGGATTTCCTGGCCAGGTTTTCAAAGCTAGTAAATGGAATGGGACAATCTCTGGTGGTTAGCTGGACTAAACTGGCAAAATCTGGTGATCTGAAAAATGCACACGACACACTGCAATCTATTGAATCCAAAGTGCCTCTGATGCTGCAGTTGCTCATTCATGAAGATGACGACATCTCTTCCAACATTATTGGATTTTGTTATGAGTATTTGCATATCTTGAAACAAGTAAGAACAAGTGCATTTATTAGTAGTTGTTTGTTTGTGTAATATGTATGTATATATATGTGTGTGTGTGTGTGTGTGTGTGTGTGTGTATATATAATAATTTTCTCTTTAGATTGATTAAGTTTATTATGGATTCAATGTTTGGATGATACAATAGAAGGGGGATTTTAACTTTTATCTGGGTGATTAAGGGTTTTTTTTTTTTGTTTTTTGTTTTTTTTTTTTTTTTTTTTTCTTTTCCTCTTCCTGACCATAATAAAATATTTTCCCAACGCTTGAGAGATGGGCACCTCCCCCAACAGGAGTTCCATCAAATTCAAAAACTCTTTGCAAAAGTAAGTCCTGCTGAACTGGTCTGTTAGTGTTTCCTCCATCCAGAGGAGATGCATCACTTTTAAACTGGTGGAAAGAGGCTCAGCTCGGCTCTTTTTTTTTTTTCCTCCCAGCAGTCCACACACGACGATTTGCCCTCCTTGATCATGGGGCTCTTGGAAATGTTTGCCCCCAGTCCCCTTCCTCTTTATAAGGGGGGGGGGGGAGCTGGGCCCACTCTGTTCGGTGCCTTGGGAGGTGACTTACTCCCCAACCTTGGCTGATTTTGGTTCCCTTCTGTCGGCAGTAAGGGAATGTCTCTTCTGGGATGTGTAAGACTGAGTTTACTTGACCAGCGATGCCAGGCGCCAAGTCCAGGCATGGTAATGTCACTGCCTAAGTGCTGCAGCTCCTGGTGTCAGGGCTCTGAAAGCACAAGGGGAAGTGGGTGGGGCCTTTTTGTGCCTCTTCTGACCAAGTCTCCTAAGAAAAGTGGTGTAAATTTAGATCTCCGCTGCACCCTCTGCTTTAATTAACTCAAGTGCAGACAGTGTTTCTGGGAGTGACAGACATCTGTGGCACCAGCAAAATTTCAGGTAAGCTTGTAGTTGGTTTCTTGCGTGCCTGTTTGTGTAGTCTATGGTTACTACATGTCTTCTGCCTGTGACGGAGTCCTTGGGAGGGCTTCACGCATCCTGTCACGGTTAGCTGTATTTCACACACTGCTAGTACATCTAGCACTCCCCTCCATGAGGGTACTGTAATACAGGTGTGTTGCATAAGAAAAGAGAACTGATGCAGCCACCACATCTAAGGATTGGTAAGCTATAATGTTTTACATTTTTGGTTTTGGATTCAATACCCCTTTTTAAATACCACTTCTTTATTTTTTCCTTTTTTTTTTTTTTTTTTTTTTTGTTGTTTTTTTTTTCTTCTCCCATGCGTCAAGGTCGGCGGCAGGGCTAAACGGGAGCAGGTCTTGTGACATCACCTTAGCTTTTTCAGGTCCTCCCCTCAGGCTGTGTAAGGTTGAGAAGAGCTGTCCATCACAAATCTGCACCTTTTGGGCAGATCAGATCCTTGGCTGACAGTTCAGTCCACTTTACATGGCCTGGAGGAGTGCCTGAAATAAGCTGAGTTTTTAGTTCTGAACAAAGGGAACCAGACATGTTATAATGATTGGGAAGGGTTTTTTTTTCCCTTGGGTGATTTTAGGCATTCCTTTTATACCTATATGCCTTCAAAAGGTAATCCAATTCTGGACAATGTACAGACTGTAAACTGTAGGCATTTGAAGATGGGTATACATTTAGAAAATCTTAACGAGTAGCAGCTGCATGATTATTAACATTTGACAACCCCTCAAGCACTCCTCAGACTTCTTGATTTGTCACTTTATTTTTGTCAATGCTATCCTCAAGCACCAAAAAAAGGCTGCATTCGCAGTCTGGAGCTCTTCTTTGCCATACAACAAAGAACATCCGCCAAAAATTTTTTTTTTTTCTAATGAGAGCCAAGATTGATCCACCTTATCCTTGTAGACTAAACATTTCTGGAACCTAGAATTCAGGACCTTAAGGGGTTGTAAAGGTTCACGGTGTTATAGAAAGAAATATATATTTTGTGTATGTGTGTGTGTGTGTGTGTGTGTGTGTGTGTGTGTCTATATATATATATATATATATATATATATATATATATATATATATATATATATATGTATGTATGTATGTATGTGTGTGTGTATATATATATATATATATATATATATATATATATATATATATATATATATATATATTTTTTTTTTTTTTTATTTACCTCCTCTGTGCAAGGGTTTTGCACGGAGGGGCCCCGATCATCCTCTTCTGGGCTCCCCCAGTGGTGCTCCTGGCTCTTCCTCTTGAGTGCCCCCATGGAAACCTGCATTTTGTTTTAATACCTTTTTCTGTCTTACCTTTTCTCATGGGCATACTTGGAGATCTTCACCCTAAAAAGAAAAAATTTAAAAGTCAGCAGTTTCAAATCCTGTAGCTGCTTCTTTCTTTTTTTATATAGACATTTTACCTGTCCGGGTACCCAGCACCATCCTCACTCAGGCCTGGTCTTTGTGTCCCTTGCGCCGACATGTTAACTGTAGGAAGATGGCTGTGACTCCTTGCTGCTTCACAGCCAGCTTACCAGTGCGCATACATGAGCTGCACTGCGCTATGTGAATTGTCCCGCAGCCTTCTGTGACCTGTGACGAGGCCCAGAAGGCTGTGTGCTGAAAGTGGGGTGGGGGAGGAACTCCTTCTCAGATCGCCTAGGCATCTGCTCCCGGAGAACAAGTTTTATGTGCCCAAGGTTGGGGGGGTGGGGGGTGGGAGATGATGACATAAAGGGGTACTTGCCCTTTAGCGTGAAGTTCCACTTTAACCACTTCCAGCTTCCAGACCACCTGCCGTACATATACTGCAGCAAGGCGGCCCTATTATGCAAATTGTCAGGCCCAGCGGACGCGATGTCTGCCAGCCACCCGCGATCGCTCCCCGCAGAGACAGAGCAGCAGTCTGCCGATGTACACATATTGCAAAAAATGGCCTGGTCATTAAGGGGGTAAAACCTTCCGGGGCTGAAGTTAAGTGTATGCCCACATGAGATGCACAAGTGTTGCGTGCAGGTAGTCCCAATTTATGTGATGCACTTCTGCTGCTCCCTATTTGACATCTCCGGGTGCTGGTGTGTCCCCGAATCAATGTGAGTTAAGGGATGCGCACCCACACTGCTTCTGTGTCCCAATTGACATGAATTGGACTACCTGCATGCAGATGTACATAAAATCTGTGCGGGCAATACACAGCCTTCACACAGGTATATGCTGAAGTGCACCCATATAACTTAGGTCTTATTGAACATTTTTTAAATCCTTAAAGCCGAACTTCACTCTCTGAATCAACATTTACTTTTTTTTAATCCTTATACTGCTATCATTTTTACCTAAATAGGAAAGTCTATCATATTTACTTGTTCTAAAGGATACTTTAAGTTCACCTTTTGGAGCATGTTACACCTATATTTAGGGTGCAACATGCTCCAGGTCTGCTACAGATGAGCACAGCGCTGGATCCAGTGAGGACTCCTGTAAGAATGAGGGGTGGGGTTAAAGGGGGTGATGTTACCTAAACATTTTTTACTTTATTGCAGGGAATGCATTAAGGTAAATGTTTAGGCTTTAGATCCACTTTTTAATGGTGTAGTTAACAGTGTTGATTGCTCTTGGCCTGCTGGCACCTAGATTGTGTCCTGCTAGAAAATCTGATTGCTGGGTTAGGCTGAGTGTGTCATCACCACATATTTGTGTGCGTTTGCCCCACATTTGGATAGGGGACTGAATGCAAAATATTGTATATCACTGGGTAGGTTAATGGTGATCAGCATTTGTAGCATCCTGGATCTCATACACTGCCTACTTTTATATAGCTAATTATAATCTACAGGATAATGTATTTTCATCTTGGGCTTCAAAAATTTTTTGTAATATTGCTGTTAGATGGCCACAGCATAGTGCTTGGTAGCAGGGGTAGCATAATATCAGGATGATTGAAGCGCATTATTTATATTATATTATATTATTACAATATAATACAATGATTATATAGTTCAACTCACTGTAATGTAGAATCAGTGGGAGCCCCGAGCTTGTTTCCCTGCAACTAGACAGTGTTATGGTGTCAGGATGACTGAAGCAAGTTATTTCTATTACATTGGAATATAAAATGAAATAGTTCCACTCACCATAATGCAGAATCATTGGGAGCCCTGAGCTTGTTTTACTGCAACTAGGCGGTCCCAACTTGGGGTGATAGGAGACAGTAACACTCGAAGTGTGTTACTTATGTCCAATCTACTCCGTAATCTCGTTTTGGTTGCTGTCACTGCAGAAAACCCAGCTTCACAAAGATAGGAAGTTGGAAATGGCAGCAGGCTTTTCAGTGCTTTTGTGGAAATTGCAGGATATTCTGCCTTGATTTTAATCCAGAACGTATGGAGGTTGGAAGTCGTCTCAAACATACTTTTAAGGCAACCATCATTTGTGATCTCAAGCAGTTCATCCTCTTCTAGCATGAACAGAGTGGATTCACCTGGCTTATTCACAAATGGGTCACGGATCCATTCCTTCCCAGTTTGGGGGTCTTTTGAGGTTGGGAAGTAATGCTCAAATTCTTTTGAAAGCTGAGAGAGGTGATCATGCACCAGCTGGGTGAAAGAAGGTTCTGGCTCAGTCTTTCAAAAGCCCTGATAATTTTGGAAACATGTCAACAATCCCATTGTTCACTCGTTGCCCTCATAATTCCAGTTTGGCTTTGAATGCAACCGCTTTGTCTGCCGATATGAACACAGTTGTCATTCTCCCATGAAGTGACAGATTGAGTTTGTCGAGCAGGTTAAATATGTCACACAAGTAAGCAAGTTTTGTGTCCCATTCTGTGACACTGAAATGTGCTGCAAGTGGTGACTGTTTTTCAGAAAGATCTTTGGAGCGGCTCTCGTAACTCAAACCCTCTGCTCAGTGATCTACCTTTAGAAAGCCATCTCACTTCTGTGTATAAGAGAAGATGTGTGTGTGCTCTGCATCCATCTCCTCACAGGGCTGTTCGAGCAGATGTGAGTTAATGGCATGGACTTTAATATGATTAATCATTTTAATCACAGCCTGCAAAACGTTCAGATGACATTTTTTAGGCTAGCCAGCATTCCCCTATGGAGGACACAATGCGTAGACTCGCATTCGGAAGCAACCTCCTTGACCCGAGTAGTACAACCAGAAAGCCGTCCAGTCATGGCAGCAGCTCCGTCCGTGCATATACCAACACAAAATGACCAATTTAGTTTTCCTGACATATAATCATTTAAAGACTTGAACAATTCTGCAGCTGTGGTGTTGGTTGGCAAGAGTGCACATAGCATATCCTCATGGACATCCTCCTGGAAAACATATCGCACAAAAACAAGCATTGTTGCCTTGTCAACATCAGTAGACTTGTCAACCTGTATGGCATACCATGGTGACTCCTTAATTCTCTCTATCACATGTGCTTCAATATCCTCTGCGATTTCATTAATGCGTCTAGCTACAGTGCTAGCTGAAAGAGGAACACGTGCCACCTTTTCAACCGCAACCTCTCCAAAAATTCCACGGCAAATGTCCTTTGCAGCAGGAAGGATCAACTGTTCGCCGATTTTGTAAAGAGTTTCTTAGATTTAGCAATACGGTTAGCCACTAAGAATGAGGTTCTCAATGCAGACGCATTTATCGAAGAGGTGGTCTTCAATAATTGCTTCTGTCCTTCGTGTTCACGTTTTTTTTTTTTTTTTTTCTTTGAAAAACTCAACAGGCTTGTCTTTTAATGAAGGGTCTTTGGTCTCCATGTGACGAAGCAGTTTTGAAGGTTTCATGGCTTCATTGGATAGCCACTCCCCACATATTATACAAAGCGGGTTTGGAGAATGTGAATCGCCTGATGCAATGAACCCGTAAATTTAAATAGGACCCTTTTTGGTATTTTCTTTTTAAATGCAGATTTCTTTTTGTTTGCAGTCTTAGAAGAGTCTTCTGTTGTCTCATTGTTGGGTCTTTCCCCCTTCTCAAAGAAACTCTCCAGTGACGTTTGTTTTTTACTCATTTTGGCTAGTTAGCAAAGCCTGTCACCAGATGTGGATTGCCACTGCTGCAGCCTGTCACCAGATGTAGATTGCCACTGCTGCGGCCTGTCATCAAAGCATAACAGATTGTCACTAATTGGTTTTATTATAAAAGTCCTAGTATAGAAATATTAGCAGTGCAGAGTACACTGTACTTACGGTCTCAGCACGGGAAAGTGAGGGGGGGAGCCGTTAGAGACTGCGGGAAAGTATTGAGTGAGGATGGGCGGAGAGAGATGAGTTCATTCTCTCTCTCTCTCTCCCCCTCTCTTTCATCGGCCGGCCGCGCCTCTGTGTAGCGTAGCCTTGCAGCCCCATATGTTAGGGCGGGACAGCGGCGTGCCTGTGCGTAGCGCAGAGAGATGTCATCTCTCTGCTCGGGCAGTTGCACCACTGATAGTCTTCTATGTGGCCCGGCTATAGAGGCGGTACGACCCTGCTTTGGGCCGTGGCCAGAGGGTTGACGACCTCTGCCCTACAACATATACCCTATGTTGCTGAAGAGGATTGGGGCATTTATGTAGTATCTTACACTACAGCATGTGTGTTGTTCAGTGGTGAAGCCAGTTAATATAGGTGTCGGTTTGTTTACTCAGGCTGTAAATCTTTATGCATGCCCTTTCAATGTTCTGATACTGTATTACCAATTCAGTACAGGTCTCATAACAGAACTGTCTGTGTGTAGCCAGTAGTCTGCACATTCATGTTTTGATGAGGCGATGCAATTTCAACTTGTGCTCAAGACTTCATGAGAGGTTAACTTTATTAAGTATGCAGGATATTTATCTCGCATATGCAGGCTCATGCTGTGTTTAAAGCAGTGGTAAAGTCCGCTCTGTGATTTATTTATTTTTTCCTACAGGTAAGCCTATAATGAGGCTTACCTGTAGATAAATTTAATGTCTCCTAAACGAGTACTGAATAACATTAGATGCAGCCGGTGATGTGACCAGTGAATACGCTCTGAAGAGCACAGTGCCGTAACAAAGGGCTCCCACGCACATGCACAGAAGTGACATCATCACAGCTCTGGCCACTCACAGCCAGGGTCCGAAAACCCGGGAGAAGATGGAAGCCCTCTCAGCAGAGGCAGTGAGCCACTGGAGGGCTTCATTCAAAGGTAAGTGTTTCGTAATGTGCTAGTATTATGCTGCTATTTTTGCAGGGGAAAGTTGTGTTTTTTTTTTTTTTGTTTTTTTTTTTTCCTTCAGTAGTATTAACCACTTGACAACTGGGCACTTAAACCCCCCTCCTGACCAGACCAATTTTCAGCTTTCAGTGCTCTCACACTTTGACAATTACTCAGTCATGTAATACTGTACCCAAATGCATTTTTTGTCCTTTTTTTCATACAAATAGAGCTTTCTTTTGGTGGTATTTAATCACCTCTGGGTTTTTTATTTTTTGTGCTATAAATGAAAAAAGACTGAAAATTTTGAAAAAAACCCACATTTTTCTTAGTTTCTGTGATAAAATTTTGCAAATTATTAATTTTTCTTCATAAATTTTGGCCACAATTTATACTGCTACATATCTTTGGTAGAAATAACCCAAATTAGTGGATATTATTTGGTCTGTGTGAAAGTTAGAGAGTCTACACGCTATGGTGCAAATCATAAAAAATTGATCACACCTGATGTACTGTGGCCTATCATTTCTTGCGACCCGAACAAGCCAGGAAAGTACAAATACCCCCCAAATGACCCCTTTTTTTGAAAGTAGACATTCCAAGGTATTTAGTAAGATGTATGGTGAGGTTTTTGATGTCATTTTTTTACCACGATCCTTTGCAAAATGAACATCTTTTTTTTTTTTCCCCCACAAAATTGTCATTGTAATAGGTTATTTCTCTCACGTGGCATGTGTATACCACAAATGACACCCCAAAATACATTCTGCTACTCCTGAGTATTACCACATGTGTGGGACTTTTTCACAGCCTAGCCACATAGAGAGGCCCAACATGCAGGTAGCACCATCAGGTGTTCAAGGAGCATAAATTACACATCTAACTTGTTGACTACCTATTACACTTTTTAAGGCCCTGGAACACCAGGACAATGACACTGACGACAGGTGGCACTAATACGTGGCACTGGGGACAGGTGGCACTGACAGGTACTGTGATCACTTTTCCATTTTTTTTTTTTTTTTCCTGACACTCACCGCTGCAGGCGTACGCTGTCTCTGTGTGAGGAGGGTTTACATATGAGATCATCTCTCAATGGAAGCTCTGGTCACGCTGTGATTGGCCATTCACAGCGATCTGTGACTGGCTGTGTCCAAGGGACAAGGCCAGCACAGAATTTCCCCGATGCGCGCCCGCGGGAGCGCGCATCACAGAAGTAAACAGGAGGACGTCCAGGGACCCCCTCTCGGCAATTTGCATCTGCGCTGTAGCAGTCTTTCGGCTATAGCGCAGGCACAAAGTGGTTAAACTACTGCTTTAATAACAGATCCAAATAGGGGACTGCTTCTCTAATTCCTTAATTACCCCTTTAAATTGACTTGCACTGGCTATTGGTAGCTTCTGTGTGGCCTTAGTTATTATTTTCATTGTTGAGTCAGACTGAGCGGTGGGAAGAGGGGTCCCCCAGGGTTCTGTGCTGGGACCAAGCCTGTTTTAATTTCATTAACGACCTGGAGGATGGGGTAAACAGTTCAGTTCAATCTCTGTATTTGTGGATGATACAAAGCTAAGCAGGGCAATAAATTCTGCGCAGGATGTGGAAACCTTGCAAGAAGATCTGAACAAATTAATAGGGTGGGCAACTACATGGCAAATGAGGGTTAATGTAAAATAATGCATTTGGGTTGCAAAAATATGAATGCAATCTACTCACGAGGGGTTGAACCTCTGGCAGAATCTAGGATGGAAAAGGACCTGGGGGTCCTAGTAGATGAAAGGCTCAGCAATGGCATGCAATGCTGAGCTTCTGCTAACAAAGCAAACAGAATATTCATAATAGGCATTCATTTAAAAGGGGATTAACTCCAGAGATAAAACGTTAATTCTCCCACTCTACAAGACTCTGGTCTGGCCTCACCTGGAGTATGCTGTCCAGTTCTGGGCACCAGTCCTCAGGAAGGATGTACTGGAAATGAAGAGTACAAAGAAGGGGCAACAAAGCTAATAAAGGATCTGGAGGATATTGGTTATGAAGAAAGGTTGTGAGCACGGAACTTATTCTCTCTGCAGAAGAGACACTTGAGAGGGGATATGATTTTAATTTACAAATACCATACTGCTGACCCCACAATAGGGATAAAACTTTTTCATGGAAGGGCGTTTAATGAGATGCGTGGCCACTCACTAAAATTAGAAGAAAAGAGGTTTAACCTTAAACTGCATAGAGGGTTCTTTACTGTAAGAGCGGCAAGGATGTGAAATTCCCTTCCACAGGCAGTGATTTCAGCGGGGAGCATTGATAGTTTCAAATGATGATTAGATAAGCACCTGAACGACCGCAACATCCAGGGATATACAATGTAATGCTGACATATAATCAAACACGTAGGTTGGACTTGATGGACTTGTCTTTTTTTTTTTTTTTTCGACCTCACCTATGTAACTATGTAGCTGATGTAACTTTTGTATTAAGTTAACCAGAGGCAAATAGTATTTTGTACTAGGTTTTCTGTGATCTGGCATAGACTTTTCTTTGCAGTTTAGGTCTCCAGCCTTTTTATATATGAATCTGTTGAGAGGTTCATTTACCTGGATTGACTATCTGTAACACTCATGATCAGCCTGTGGGAGGGGAGCTTTCCATGCTTTTTGTCTCACTACTCTGATAAGTACTTGTTAATCCTCTCATGCTGTCCTAGAAGTGGATTTGGGAAATTCAGAATTGAACTCTATTTCCGACAGTCCTCCAGGACAGCAGCATTCCCTCCTTGTGTTTATATCCTTTTTTCATTTTGTTCTGTTCTTTTGGTTCTTGTTCACTACTAACCAGTTCAGCAGCAAGGCTTCCTTTTTAAACGTTTTTTGGTGATGTGTTTCCCATTACATGAGATGCCTATTGTGCGGTCCTGGAAGACTCTTGGAATTGGCTACTGGTAAGTCACTCTGTATTCAACCAGGTGGAGTACCAGTCTCCTTTTTAAATGTACAGTGCATCCGGAAAGTATTCACAGCGCTTCACTTTTTCCCACATTTTGTTATGTTACAGCCTTATTCTAAAATGCATTAAATTCATTATTTTCCTCAAAATTTTACAAACAATACTCCATAATGACAAAGTGAGAAAAGTTTGTTTGAAATCTTTTCAAATTTTATTAAAAATAAAAAAAAAAAACAAAATCACATGTACAGAAGTATTCACAGCCTTTGCCATGATAGTCAAAATTGAGCTCAGGAGATGAGATGTTTCTACAACTTGATTGGAGTCCACCTGTGGTAAATTCAGTTGATTGGACATAATTTGGAAAGGCGCACACACCTGTCTATATAAGGTCCCACAGTTAACAGTGCATGTCAGAGCACAAACCAAGCCATGAAGTCCAAGGAATTGTCTGTAGACCTCCGAGACAGGGTTGTATTGAGGCACAGATCTGGGAAAGGGTACAGAAAAATTTCTGCAGCATTGAAGGTCTCAATGAGCACAGTGGCCTCCATCTGTAAATGGAAGAAGTTTGGAACCACCAGGACTCTTCCTAGAGCAGGCCGCCCGGTCAAAATGAGCGATTGGGGGAGAAGGGCCTTAGGGAGGTGACCAAGAACTGTCACGGAACGTCCCACACTCCGCTTGAGTGCTTCCGTCAGTATACCACTTCCTCTCAGTCTGGACTCAGATATCAGATATTCCAAATGCTTCCAAGCACAAAACAAGGCGACACTTGCTTCGATGCTAACATGAACTGTCTCTTTATTTGAGATCTCGCACAAATATGTACACAGCAGAATGACTAAAACCTAACCTAATTAACATGAGCTAATTAACTAATCCTTTTACCCAGACTAAGTGCCTACGTCTCCTAGCTCATTGACTATTCAACACACATTACCATAAACATCAACACAGGGTTAATTAGAACAAACAACAATGAGTTGAATACCCTTAGAACCTGTGGTAAGCCAGACTAAGCTCATTTACATTAAACACGTTATAGCTGACATCAGACAGGTGAGTGGAGTTGATGACATTAGCATCTTCTCACAGTATGAGTCCCAACAGTATGACTCAGTCACTGTTGCTACTATGGCAAATACAGGGTCCCCAGAGTCTGTGTGTTTTGGGGGGACATGGAGCTGAATCCAAAGTAACACCAACCCCAGGGTCCCCAGGCATACAGCTCACAGAGAGCACCATTCCCCCAAATGCCAGGGCCCATAATCTGTTGGCAAGAGGCTAGCGTTCAGTCCCCTTCAATAGCCTCTGTCCCGGGTGAGTCTGTCAGTCACTCTTACAGAGCTCCAGTGTTTCTGTGGCGAGAGGAGAACCTTCGAGAAGAACAACCATCTCTGCAGCACTCCACCAGTCAGGCCTGTATGGTAGAGTGGCAAAACGGAAGCCACTCCTCAGTAAAAGGCACACGACGGCCCATCTGGAGTTTGCCAAAAGGCAAAAAGGGCTCTGACCATGAGAAACAAAATTCTCTAGTTTAATGAAAAAAAGATTGAACTTGGCCTGAATGGCAAGTGTCATGTCTGGAGGAAACCTGGCACTGCTCATCACCTGGACAATACATCCCTAACAGTGAAGCATGGTGGTGGCAGCATCATGCTGTGGGGATGTTTTTCAGGAGCAGGAACTGCAACACTAGTCCGGATAAAGGGAAAGATGAATGCAGCAGTGTATGGAGACATCCTTGATAAAAACCTGCTCCAGAGCGCTCTGGGGCGAAGGTTCATCTTCCAACAGGACAACGACCCTAAGCACACGGTCAAGATAACATAACTGATTGTCCTTGAGTGGCCCAGCCAGAACCCAGACATGAACCGATTTTGAACATCTCTGAAGAGATCTGAAAATGGCTGTGCCCCGACACTCTCCATCCAACCTGATGAAGCTTGAGAGGTCATGCAAAGAAGAATGGGAGATACTGCCCAAACATAGGTGTACCAAGCTTCTAGCATCATATGCAAAAAGACTTGAGGCTGTAATTGGTGCCAACGATGCTTCAACAGAGTATTGAGTTTTTTAAATAAATTTGCAAAGATTTCAAACTTTTCACGTTGTCATTATGGGGTATTATTTGTAGAATTTTGAGGAAAATGAATTTAATCCATTTTGGAATAAGGCTGTAACATAACAATGTGAAATAAGTTAACCTGCTGTGACTACTTTTTGGATGCACTGCAGCTGTGCTTTGCTAGGGGAAAAAAAAAAATGTTTACAAAACTTGCAAGCTGATGCTGAAATATATACATTTTCACGTGAATTTGACACCGCCACACTACCATTAGGAGAAAGCCGTTAGTATTTTCTTAGACCCCAGTCACACCCTGGCATTCTGGGAATGCGCAGAAATGCACATTTTTTGAGGTGCTATGAATTCTTAATGGCACCCGAAATGTAGTTGGCAGAAAAATGCACAAGGCTCAGTGCAAAAAAAAAAAAAAATGTGCACCAGATACTTTGGCATGTTTGTGATGCATAGGGCAGCCCATTCAACTGAATGGGCTGCCCTATGCTGTTGTGCGACAAATGTGTTTAATTTTTATTTTTTCTGCACAGGTGGGAATGTGGCCTTAATGTTAAACTCCAGCCTTACCTTCAAGCTCCTCTCCTGTATTGAAATGGCTTTCTCCAATTTCACCGCACACTATAAGCTTCTCACTGTGTGCATCTGAAGCTGCAGCAAGTCAGCATGTGCCCATTTCATTTCCTGGCTGTGGGATATTTAGCATCATCTTTCTTCCATATCCTCACTGTCTCTTTTGAATTTTAGTTCTTTCAATCATGGAGGCGCAGCATCGCATGTGGATGTTACCTGGAGCAGTCTGTTTGTATTTGCAGGCTGCCTCTGAACACCCACTTGCTCAGACTGACATTTACCCATCAAGGCATTTTGGTATTTGCATAATTCCTGCCATTAAAGCGGAGTTCCACCCTAATTTACATCTGTGGCTCAATTTGTTCCCAATGCCTTTTTATTTATTTTTTAATGTTGTACCTTTTGTAAGGTAAAATTGTTTCACTTCCGTCCATCCTCGCCATGGCAAGGTACATCCTTTCCTCTTTCCCATTGGCTTCTGGGATACCAGTGTAATCCCAGGAGTCAATGGGTGTTCTCCACTTCTAGCATTGCGTTGTTTCAAAACCAGAAATGACATGCTAAGCGGAGGTAGGTGCCATTTTCCAGGTTGGAATGTGATTGGCAGGTTGGTTGCCATAACAAAGGGGCTCAGTGTTGTATTGGGAGATGCATGCTGGGTAGCCAGCTGCACCAAATCCCGGAAATAGACACAAGTGGGCTTCAGATGCCCACAGCAGAGATGGGCCCCTGCCTGCTTCTGAGATCAGGTACATTTTTTTTTTTTTTTTTTAAAGATTTAACAAAAACCTGCCTAAATATAGTTGTAAATGTAGTCTAATATAAATATAAAATTAATCACCGGGGAGCTTTTTAAAGAGTACTGAAGCAGGGTTGCTGTGATGTTTTCAGTAAACTATGTACAGCATAAGCCATGATCTATCTAGTATTATCTCAGTGCCTTGAAATTTATCTCTTGCCTAGACAGAAATTGCATCCACATGACCCCCTAACCTCAAAAAATGTTGGACAGAAAAGTGTTTTTGATCCAGCAGCTACTTGGTGGAAGAAACGGCCTGTGTGTATGACTTCCCATAATATACAAATCGCGTGTTAGCCGTACTCTAAAGTAGGCATAGCCAAATTGGAGTAAACATGTATAATGTTAAGTGATTTTAAGTTGTGAATTTCCATTATTGTAATGAATATTTTGATTTTGCAGTTGGTTATGCTCACTGATCAACAGAAAGCTAATGTGGAGGTGAGTGGTCCTCATTCCTTCAGGAAAACTTGATATATTCTACAACAGATATTTTTCCAATGTACTAATAATACATCCAAATATTTCATAAGATCTAAATTTTTAGTGTACCAGATAAGTAAAATAACATTTATGGTACAAATACCTCTTTGCTGTTACCACATCAGGTATTTATAGAATACCCTACTGTTTGTCTATAAAATATACAAAATGGGATGGTCCTTGAACCTTTAATCTCTACCAGTTTTGTTTAACTTTGGAACAATTTCATCAAAAGTGAATCCGAGATCTTAAATTATACCTTTTTTATTTGCATGAAGAGATTTTATTTAAATAGGAGTGGAACCAGAATCGCACTACTGTGCATTATGGTCACTGCGCCAGTAGAACAAAAAAAAATGCGCTGGTATTTGGTTACGCAGTGCATCTGGGCTAAACATCATCTGCATGCCAGAGAAAACTAGCTGGCCTCTAATTTTGACTAGAGTCTGTCTGTATTTAAAATTTCTTGTCTAATGATGATCGTCTCTCTTGTAGGCCGTAATGTTGGCAGTAATGAAGAAATTAACTTATGATGACGAATATAACTTTGATAACGAGGCAAGTTTGACATTGTTGAAACCTAAGCTTTTCTGATATTAAACAGAAGCCTTCTAGCCCTGTTTTTCATTTACATTGGTGCCCTTTTTCCCAAAAATATGATGATCAGCAGACCTCATAAAATTGACATACTTTATACATCCGCTATTGCATATATAGTTTTAATCTACGTATGTATGTGTGTGTGTGTATGGTATGTATGTATGTATATATGTATATATATATATATATATATATATATATATATATATATATATATATATATATATATATATATTTATATTTATACATTTTTTTTTTCGAACACATATCACCATTTTTCTAGGTAAATATATTTCTAAAGGTGCTGTGGACATGAAATTTTCAGCACATCTCAGTAACAAGCCATGCTATCCATACATACAAAGAAACCAAAACAAATACGTTCAGAAATTAAGTTATGTGTAATGAAATGACACAGGGAAAAAGTATTGGACACATGAAGAAAAGGAGGTGCAAAAGGGCATGGAAAGCCAAGACACCAGCTGAAATCTATCAGTAATTAGAAAGCAATCCTACCCCTTGTCAGTGCAAATTAATATCAGCTGATTCAGTCTCAACTGATGTCCTATAAAAAGTCTCATTACCAAGGTGTCGCACAAACATCTCATGATGGGTAAAATCAAAGAGCTTTCAAGACCTTAAAGACCATAAACCAGACACAAGCAGGTGCCAAGAGCGAAGGACCACTTGTGGAGAGCTTCAGAAAGACTTGGAATTAGAAGGTACGATTGTTTCAAAGAAAACAAGTAATGCACACAATTGCCATGGCCTATTTGCCACGCTCACCGTGCAAGACTCCATGTCTCCACTGTTGAAGAAAAAGCATTTTGTTGAAGCTCGTTTTAAAGTTTGCCCCACAACATTTAGACAAGCCTGTGAAATACTGGTCAGATGAGATCAAAATTTAACTGTTTGGATGCCATAATGCACACAATGTTTGGAGGTCAAATGGTACTGCACATCACCCCAAAAACACCATACCAACAGTGAAGTTTGGAGGTGGGAACATAATGGTGGGGGGCTGTTTTCCAGGTAAACTTCATATCATTGAAGGGAAGGCTGAATGGAAACGTACCAAGACATTCTTGATAAAAATCTGCTACCATCTACCAGGATGATGAAGATGAAATGAGGGTGGACATTTCAGCAAAGCAATGACCCCAAACACAAAGCCAAGGAAACTCTCAATTGGTTTAAAATAAATTAAAATCTGCTAGAATGGTGCAGCCAATCACCTGACTTGAATCCAACAGAAAAGCTATGGAAAGGACTAAAGATCGGAGTTCCACCGCCCACAGAACCTTCAAGATTTGAAGACTGTGTGAAAGAATAGGGCCAAAATCCCACCTGAGCAATACATGCGACTAGTTTCTCCATACAGGAGGCTTGAAGCTGTCATTCCCAACAAAATGACTTTTTATGAAGTATTAAATAAATTTCAGTTAGCGCGTTCAATACTTTTTCCCTGTGTCATTCCATTTTATTACACAACTTTATTTTTGAACCTATTTGTTTTGGTTTCTTTGTATGTATGGATTGCATGGGTTTTGTTACTGGCGTAGTGAAACTTTCATGTCAATGGCACCTTTTGAAATATATTTACCTAAAAAAAATGGTGACGTGTTCAATACTTATTTTACCCGCTATATAATATATATTTGGACACAGGGACAATTTTCATACTTTTGGCTCTGTATGCAACCAGAATCAAAATGAAATGAAACCATCCAAGTTACTTTCAAGAGCAGACTTTCAGCTTTAATTCAAGGGGTTGTACATATATATCAAGTACAAATTTTAGTAAATGCAACCATTTTTATACACCGTTTCCCCCCCACCCCCCATTTTCTGGGGCTCAAATTTAATTGGACAAATAAATATAATCATAAAAAATGTACATTTTTAATATTTTGTTGAGAATCCTTTACTGGCACTGACTGCCTGAGGTCTGGAACCCATGGACATTGCCAAAGACAAGGTTTCTTCCTTTCTGATGCTCTTCCAGGCTCTAACTGCAGCTGTCTTCATTTGTTCTTTGTTTGCAGGTCTTTCTGCCTTTTAGTTTTGCCTTCAAGTGAAATGCATGCTCAATTGGGTTGAGGACAGGTGATTGGCTCGGCCATTGCAGAATATTCCACTTTTCCTTCAAAAGCTCCTGGGTTGCTTTTGCAGTGTGTTTGTTTGGATCATTGTCCATCTGTACTGTGAAGCGCTGTCCAATTAACTTTGCTGCATTTTGGCTGAATCTGGACTGACAGTATATCGCTAAACATGCAGAATTCACTGTCGTATCAAACGCTAATGACCCAGTGCCACTGGAAGCCATGCATGCCATCACACTGCCTCCACCATTTTTTACAGATGTCGTGTGCTTTGGATCATGAGCTGTTCCAAGCCTCCTCCACACTTTTTTTTTTTTTTTCTTTCTTCAGGTCACTCTGGTACAGATTAATCTTGCTGTCATCTGTCCAAAGAATGCTTTTTCAGAACTGGTCTGGTTTTTTTAAGATGTGTTTTGGCAAAGTCTAGTCTGGCTTTTCTATTCTTCAGGCTTATGAATGGTTTGCACCTTGTGGTGAACCCTCTGTATTTGTTCTCGTGAAGTCTTCCCTTGATTGTAGACTTTGACAATGATACGCCCACTTCCTGGAGAGTGTCCTTCACTTGTCTGCATGTTGTGAATGGGTCTTTCTTTACCATAGAGCGGATCCTGCGATCATCCATCACTGTTGTCTTCCGTGGATATCCAGGCCTTTTTATGTTTCTGAGCTCACCAGCGCGTTCTTCTTTCCTCAGAATGTAAGAAATAACGGAGTAGCCCACGCCTGGCCATGAAACCGATTTTGAATCAATTGTCCAATTTACTTTTGGTCCCTTGAAAAAGGGGGTGTGGCTATTCTCAAGAGCTGCAATTCCTAAGTCGTTTTTCAGATTTGGATGTACATACCCTCAAATTAAACCTGAAAGTGAGCACTTTCCGCCCATATCCATTATATAACTAGCTTGAATATGTTTTGATAAATACCTGAAAACAACTAAAATTGTGCCCGTGTCCAAATATGTACTGTGTGTGTGTGTGTGTGTGTGTGTGTGTGTGTGTATATGTATATATATCTCTAGCAGCATCCAATTCGCACCAGTGTTTACCCAACCTCAAGGTAGAGAGGGTCATAAAAGAGAAATGAAAAAGTGGAGTAAGAGCGGGGGGGCAGATGGGGGATGGATCCATTTTTCACTGTGGGTACATTAATTTGCTGCATTGGCTTACAATTCTAGGAAATGCACGAATAGTTGTGTAAATAAAAAGTGATCCGGTCAGGGTCGCCACATGCGTCTTTTAGCATCGCCGTCAGTTTTTTAAATTTACCAGTGTACCATGTGCCCTGACATTTTACTTCGTCACAGCTGAGATTTGCCATTTTCCACGCTTTTGGAATCCTCTGTTTCGTGGACATGAATGTGGGTCACTAGAGCACTAGCCTTACAAATTACACATAATGCACAATTTTTGGTTACTGACTTATTCCTGTTTAAAGGTGTGTGTGTGTGTGTTTGTTTTTTTGTTTTTTTTAATTGATTTACTTGGTACCAGTAAAGTTTTAGTAAATAGTTGCAGTCAGGGTTCCAGAGGTATCGCTAAACCACACACCCCTATTGAGTGCATTATGCACCCATATCAGTTTGGTACTATATGAACAAATTTTTTACCGTAGATCTGGACCCATGATAAAATGATGTATCTTTCAAACTGTTCTCTATTAAACATTTTGACTTCATTCTTGAATCCTTTTGGTACTACACAAATGTTATGTAAAGTACAGAGATGCTGTAAATTGGAACCCCAGGCAAAGATGGGTGGGGTAAAAACGCCTTTAGTCCAGCTATGGCATCCACAGTGCAGAAGAGCTGCATGGTGTAGGTCCATAATATCACATGGCAAAGCACTAGTGACATGACTGACTAACTGCGTGACTCTAGATTGTAAGCTTTGATAATGTTGAGCACTAAGGGAACACATTGAGTAAAGCAGGGAGCGGTAAATAAAGGAGGGCAACTAACAGCAGCTGTGGTCAGCATTTGCTCCAGGAACTGTCCCTGAGGCTAAAAGGGGTGTTTAGACATTTTACAGGAGCAGAGGACTTTACCAGTGTGGCAATGTTTATCATCCAGTCAGCAGGCTAGAGGAAGGAAGACAATAAGGGAAGCTGCAGAACTTACAATGGGGAAGAGTGGTAATCTAAGCATCTCATCATAATGGCCTTCGTCAGAATTTCAGGACAATGACAAACTAAGTTTAAAATGGATTTTAAAGCGGGGTTCCGCTCAAATTTTTAACGTAATCTTACCCCCTTCAGTTAATTGTATAGATGTTCAAATGCCGCACGAAATTTTTTTTTTTATCGCTGTAATTACCTTTTATATTGTACTTTTATTGTGGCACTTCCTGTCTCTCCTCCCATGGGAGTAGGCGTGTTTATTGCCTTTCCCCGGTGCCGCACTGTCTCCTGGGAGCTTAGTGTCAGGCTTCCCAAGATTCAGTGCGGAAACAATGATCATGCGTGTGAACAAGCTGTGAATGAACAGCATTCATCGCATCCCGGAAATCAATGCTTGTGGGCTTCACATGCTTGCAGTGCTTGCAATATGACTTAGAGGGAGGAGGTAATTTTGTCATCTGTTTGCTTGTTATAACAAACAAATGCCGTTTTCAAAAACAGGGTGAAGATGAAGCTATGTTTGTTGAATACAGAAAGCAGCTGAAATTGCTGTTGGACCGTCTTGCACAAGTGTCACCAGAACTACTGTTGGCCTCTGTTCGCAGAGTTTTCAATAGTACACTACAGTAAGTGACTTTTGCAATTTACTCCTTGGCTGTAGTTCCAGCATAACCATAAAATGTTTTGTGCATTATGTGTAAGCAATTAAAAAACAAAAAAATCTGAAGTCCTGATTGGATTTTTGAAGATGCTGCAGTGACCATAATTAAACCCCATATAGCCATGTTTCCCTGTTGCTAAGAAGCTACTGCTAACTAATGAGAAAATAAGCCCTTATAAAGAGACAGTGCAACATTGCTGTTACCTTAATTCAACTTACATATGCTAGATTCCATTAAACCTGTTTAGGATTTTTTAAAGTCTAGTGTACCCAGAAATACTACTGGTTCTTCAAATGTTTTCCTTGGAGTTCAGTGAAAGGGCCTCCACCTGATGTTCACATTCTGCCGGCCCCTAGATTTCAGTCTGGCTACTGAATTTTAGACTTGTCTATTTTTATATTGCTCTGCAGAAAGGCAATCAATTTAGCATGTACTTAAAATAAAAACTAGTTGCATTTTTTTTTTTTTTTTAGCAGCCACAGTATTGTGTTTAAGGGATCCGTGCCTCGTTTGTTCTCATTTTGTCTTTTTGTTCCTTTGAAGAAACTGGCAGACTGCCCCATTTATGGAAGTAGAGGTTGCTATTCGGTTGCTGTATATGTTGGGTGAAGCTATCCCTGCATCTCATGGAGCTCATTTTTGTGGAGACGCTACTAAAGCAAGTGCATTGCAGGACATGATGAGAACTGTAAGTGTGTGTGTGTGTAAAATAATAAAAATATATACATTTTTTTTTTTTTTCCCATAATGGAGGGGAAACTGACTTGGCACCTGTTGGCAAACCTTTGTATAACTATGTAAACTGATAACACAGTTGCTGCTTGAACATCAAAATAGAACTAACCCCTGTTAGTTTTTGTTTTTTATAGCCCTCCACTTTCTCCTTCCTCCCGTCCCCATAGCCAAAACCAGAAGTGAGAGGAAACTTTAACACTATAGTTAGGACCTTTGTGCTGCAAGGGCAAAAGTACTAAGTTTATACGCAACACATTCATCATCTACATTTTATGTTTAAGTGTATCTCCTCTTGTGCTCTTACTTTCTGCCCTGCATGTTAATTGGCTTTCGTCCAAATTGATTGTATGTCTGTGCTGAAGACATTTTGGTCAGTGATGAACACGTGACATCACTGGCCCTAGTCTTCTTTTCTGTATACTTGCTGGAAGGTTCCTTTTTGGGGGGTCCTCTCAGGAGAAAGAAGAGGGCAACATCCTCACAGGGGGATGGTAGGGGACCAGTGCTCCCAAGGCATCATTGTAATACTGGATTAGTGTTCCCCAGCATGGAACTGGAAGCAATGAGGGACCTGGGCAGAGTGGACTTTAAGCTTCTCTGCAATAGGGCCTAAAGTTGATGGTTTTATGTTTATGTAAAGTGCTGTTTGTAAATTTTTTTTTTTTTTTTTTTCTCTTTTCCAGCTTGTTACCTCGGGTGTGAGTGCCTACCATCACGCATCTGTTACATTAGAATTTTTTGAAACTGTGGTTAGATATGAAAAGTTTTTCACAGTTGAACCCATACACATTCCTAATATTTTGGTAAGTGTTTGTTTTTTGTTGCACAAGTATGTGTACTTAACCTAACAACTGAGTATTGAAAAAACAAGAACAAGCCCACAGTCCCTAGCTCCTTAACCCTGTCTAAGATAAATCCCCTAGAAGTGGTACTTACCATTTCTAGATGGTGGCACCATTCTCCAGTGTTAATACCCTTCTGCCTGAAATTTTCTTCAGAGTTGTCTGCAAACCCATAGTTTTGAATAGGGCTGTAATTAATAGTAGGAATAGGACTATGGCCATTTTAAGGTTTATGGAAAGTTACTGTGTAGATACAGCACTGAGGTTGTAAATGTTGACATACACCCAGAAAGAGCAGTTAATAAACACCTGGGTGGGAGTTCAACTTAGATTAATGCTTAACTCTAGGCGGATATTAAAGACAAATACATGTAGCTCTGTAATTTTAGTTCTGCCGTTACTGTGAGCAGACAGGCTTTCCTTTGCAGAAGAGACATACAGTGTCTCTTCTGCAATAAACTACACCTTACTGCCCCGATCCACCGGAATATAAACTGAAGTACAGCGGCCATCCTGATCCCTGGGTGCCAGAATGACTAGCTCCTGCACATACGCAGAAGTCGCATCCTCCCATGCCAGCCAATGAAGATGGCTGAAAACTGGCATGCAGGAGAAGATGCCGGTGAGGGACCGTTGGAAACGTAAAGCATTAATGATTTTAACTCTGCTTTTAAATGTATGTTTGTTTTTTGCTTTTTTCAATTCAAGCACTGTAAATAGGCGAATTTGACTTGGTAACCTCTTGGTAGCCTCTTGCAGTCCCTGTATAGCAGGGCTGAGATGTTAGAGGAAGCAGCAGTGCATGGAGCCAATCAGTTCATGCTGATAGGCAGGGCCATCTTTAACACAGGGCAAACGGGGCACCTGCCCAGGGCCCAATCTTTGTTGGGGGGGCCCAAAGCATTGAGCCCAGGCTACCCGAGAATTGGGGCCCCAATGACTGCTTTGCAGAGCACACAGAGGACATGGGAGGCTGTATTCCTGAGCTAGCCAGCAGAGAGGGGGCAGGGGTGGTAGCTGCACTGATGCTCTGACCCCACCCCATGCAGCCTGTATGCTCGGAACACATCGGCTGGAGAGGGAGCGTCAGTGAAGCTCCTGGCTCCGTCCCTCTTTACTGGCTGGGGAATACAGAGATCCGGGGGCGGGGCCAGGAGCTCCACTGATGCTCTAACCCTGCCCCATGCCTGTATGTTCAGGGGGGAGCAGTTGTAGTGGAAGAGCAGAGTGGAAGCCCCGCCCCCAAATCTCTGGCTGTATGCAGTTTGCTCAGATGGCCGGGTATGTCCTTACACCCATAAAATGCCTGAATGCTGAAACTGAGCCCGCGGTCTCCGATCGTCTCCCGTAGCATGCCCGCGGTCTCCGATCGTCTCCCGTAGCATGCCCGCAGTCTCCGATCGTCTCCCGTAGCATGCCCGCGGTCTCCGATCGTCTCCCGTAGCATGCCCGCGGTCTCCGATCGTCTCCCGTAGCATGCCCGCGGTCTCCGATCGTCTCCCGTAGCATGCCCGCAGTCTCCGATCGTCTCCCGTAGCATGCCCGCAGTCTCCGATCGTCTCCCGTAGCATGCCCGCAGTCTCCGATCGTCTCCCGTAGCATGCCCGCAGTCTCCGATCGTCTCCCGTAGCATGCCCGCAGTCTCCGATCGTCTCCCGTAGCATGCCCGCAGTCTCCGATCGTCTCCCGTAGCATGCCCGCAGTCTCCGACCGTCTCCCGTAGCATGCCCGCAGTCTCCGACCGTCTCCCGTAGCATGCCCGCAGTCTCCGACCGTCTCCCGTAGCATGCCCGCAGTCTCCGACCGTCTCCCGTAGCATGCCCGCAGTCTCCGACCGTCTCCCGTAGCATGCCCGCAGTCTCCGACCGTCTCCCGTAGCATGCCCGCAGTCTCCGACCGTCTCCCGTAGCATGCCCGCAGTCTCCGACCGTCTCCCGTAGCATGCCCGCAGTCTCCGACCGTCTCCCGTAGCATGCCCGCAGTCTCCGACCGTCTCCCGTAGCATGCCCGCAGTCTCCGACCGTCTCCCGTAGCATGCCCGCAGTCTCCGACCGTCTCCCGTAGCATGCCCGCAGTCTCCGACCGTCTCCCGTAGCATGCCCGCAGTCTCCGACCGTCTCCCGTAGCATGCCCGCAGTCTCCGACCGTCTCCCGTAGCATGCCCGCAGTCTCCGACCGTCTCCCGTAGCATGCCCGCAGTCTCCGACCGTCTCCCGTAGCATGCCCGCAGTCTCCGACCGTCTCCCGTAGCATGCCCGCAGTCTCCGACCCTTTCCTGTAGTATGTGTATTAATGTGCCGCTTTACTTGCTCAATTATTTGGAATTACTCCAGTGCTCAGTGAGTGGTAATGATGTGCATTAACCTGTAGCAGCCAATTGGTGAAGAGTAGTAGTCTGCTGTAATCTCTAGCAACCAATCGGCAAGCAGAAATTATGTGTTGTAACCTTTAGCAACCAGCCAGTGAGCGGTAAGGAAAGGCTGTAACCACTGGCAACCAATTGCAATCGCTTTGTGATCTTCTGCAGTAAACTGATTTTAAGACCACCTGCTATTTTTTTTTATGTCTCAGAATGGAGGGGGGGGGGAGGGGGACGCCGAAAAAATGTTTGCCCAGGGCCCAATCAATATCAAAGATGGCCCTGCTGATAGGTAGCGAAAGAGTGACAGAGATGAGCTCTTTACTGTGCAGCTAATTCTTTCACTGTCCTACCACAGACTGGGCAGGTCCATGGTGACCTGGGCTCTGATGAAAGGGTTGAATGATGCTGGCTAATTCCACTGCACCTAGCGTGCCTGTGTGAAGTGTTTTTTTTTTTTTTTTTTTGTGTGTGTACATAAAACCAATGCTTTATTTTTGCTTTGGATAGTATGGAAGGATCAGAACTCCTAACAGGTTTTAATTGGTGTCCTGCTGGGGAGATTCACCCTGTTTCGTTGACTTGTTACCCTTCCAGAAAATGGGTTAAAACTCAATTTGTATAGTCCCCAGAACTTAAAGTGGATGTAAATTCGAGCTGGGCACATATATTTGCAAACTTATCTGTGTCAAGTTATCTCTCTCCAAAGCCCTAAGTTCCCTGGCTTTCTCCTGCTCTGTTCTTCTGTTATCAGCATGATAACTTCTGACAAGTTCTCTGTCAACTGTGATAAAACCAGGCTGAATTTTGTCAGGGTGGGTGCTTATAACCACTTCAATACCGGGCCTATACTGGCACTCCTCTCCTACATGTAAAAATCATTTTTTTTTTTTTGCTAGAAAATTACTCAGAATTCCCAACATTTATGTTTTTTTTTTTTTTTTTTTTTTTTTTTTAGCAGACAACCTAGGGAATAAAATGGCGGTCATTGCAACTTTTTATCTCGCACGGTATTTGCGCAATAATTTTTCAAATGTCTTTTTTTTGGGGAAAAAAACAGTTTCATGAATTAAAAAATAAAACCGGAAAGTTGAAAGTTTTTTTTTTTTTGTTTTTTTTGTGAAAGATAATGTTACGCCGCGTAAACAGATACCCAACATGTCACGCTTCAAAATTGCGCACACTCATGGAATGGCGCCATACTTCGGGACTTAAAAATCTCCATAGGCTGAGCACGTGCTACCGGGGACAGGGGCATTTTTACACTTATTTTTTTTGTTTTTTTTTTTTTTACATTTAATTTTTTTTTAGCACTTTTATTCCTATTACAAGGAATGTAAGCATCCCTTGTAATAGGAATCTATTGTGACAGGTCCTCTTTATGGAGAGATGCAGGGTCGATAAGGCCCCGCATCTCTCCTCCAGGCTGTAAAGCATGAGATCGGTGAATTTTTTTTTTTCGATCTCATGCTGACAGCCGCGATCGCGGCTTTGTTTACAACGTCACGCCTGGGCCTCCGACGGTCATGGAGATGACTGGTGACCATCTGGTCACCGGAAAACCCTATGGTCGTCATCCGGCAGCGTCCAATTCTTTCTCCGGGCCCCCGATGGCACGGGAGAGCCCGGAGAAGCACCGGATGGCGGCAGGAGATGGGGGGGGGGGGGGAGGGAACGTCCCCTCCAGTATCCTATAAGGATGATCAAGCGACGGTACTGCTGCTATGATCGTTCTTACCGTGCACAGAATTGCTGCCTGCCAATGATATCTGAATGATGCCTGTAGCTGCAGGCATCATTCATAAATCCCAGCACAAAGACAAGGACGTCATATGACAGTGTGCGGTATATAAGCAGAAAGCTGGCCTATTTACAGAACAGCTCTGCAAGTCTTTGCCTATGTGGAGTGGGGCTTGTGCCTTTCCTCCAAGCAGCTGTCTTACAGTGTATGACAAGTCTCCACGCCCACAGGTGAATCAGGAAGATTTAGAAAAGTCTAATGGGACGTACACTTTCTAAACAGTATGTAAAGCTGAAGACAGTAGATATAGGTGTGAAACTTATGTAGGAGGATTTGTGTGTTTACATCCACTTTAAGGTAAAAAGTACAACTTCACTTGAGGACTCCTGGTACAATGACAGCTAGGAAAAGATTTCCCCTTACTTTTTAGAGACGTCTCCTCTCTCCCTGAAAAAAATTAATTGACTGAATTATCCCTTCCCTACTTTAAAACAAAACAAATTTGGACTATACGTATACTTTGAAAGAAGTTTTAATGTTTTAAAGTACCATGCATACTTTGGTTTGGCAGTCGCCACCAAACGTGTTTTTATGTTTTTTGTCAACATTTGGGATAAAAGTAGTTGGGGGAGCTTTAGGTTTTATTTATATATTAGTGTATTAAAAGCAAAGTGCAAGAAACCCACTACTGTATGGTTTATTCTAGATCAAAAACGTTTAGGTAGTGTTCTGGCTCTGTTCTCTATCAGTAAGTGACACGGTCTATTTATCTTCTCTAATTTCAGATGGCATTTCTGGATCATAGAGGCTTACGCCATTCTAGCCCTAAAGTTCGCAGTAGAACATCTTACCTTTTTTCACGTTTTGTGAAATCACTTCAGTAAGTACAACTGTTCAATAAGTAAGCGCTCATTCTCATTGTTGTGCTGCAATAACCCCCTTATGTTTAAACACAAAACCCCCACTAGCTTGTCACTAGATCAAATTAAGTGTTAGCTGAGTGTTAACGATATGATTAATAACTTCATCATAATTCAAAGCTATTTCCACTGTTACTGGAAAAATGTTTTAAAAGATATTAATGTGAAATGCATCTTTAACTAAATGTATTATGCTGCACTTATATTTTTAAAGTTTTAGATATTTTAAATGGTGTAAACATGCTATTTGTCCATATGTTTATTTTCTTAGTAAGCACATGAATACATTTGTAGAAGACATTCTGACTAGGATTCAAGATCTTCTAGAACTGTCTCCACCTGTAAGTTACTATTTAAGTTTTCTTTTCTTGGCTTTCGATTTAAAAAAAAAAATAATGTAACAAGTTAAAAAGGTAAAAGCCGAGCAAAGACCTAATGCACAGTTAACCACTTGCCGACTGCGCTATAGCAAAATGATGGCTACAGCGCGTTCGGCCAGCTCTGGGAGGGCGTCAGTTGACGCTCTGCTGTGGTCGTGCGCTCTGTGATCTGTGTACTTTGGACACAGCTGATCACAGATCAGGGTAAAAAGCCAATCACAGCTACTCCTTACCATGTGATCAGCTGTGTCCAATTATAGCTCATCATGATGTAAATGCAGCAGTAACCGGCTAGTGTAAAATGGGACATTTGCACTGATAATCAGTGCCGCCTATTAGTGCCCATCAGTGCAGCCTCATCAGCGCACATCAATGAAAAAGAAAAATTACCAGTTTGAAAAAAAACAAAAACTTTTTTTCTGCTAAAATGAAAAAAAAAAAAAAAAGTGGTGATTAACCACTTCAGCCCCGGAAGGGTTTACCCCCTTAATATCCAAGCCATTTTTTGCAACACAGCACTGCGTTGCTTTAACTGACAATTGCGCGGTCGTGCGATGCTGTATCCAAACAAAATTTATGTCCTTTTTTCCCCATGAATAGAGCTTTCTTTTGGTGGTATTTGATCCCCAATGCGGTTTTTATTTTTAGCGCTATAAACAAAGAGCGACAATTTTGAAAAAAAAACTATTTTACTTTCTGCTATATTACATATCCAAAAAAATATTTAAAAAAATGTATTCATCAGTTTAGGCCAATATATATTCTGCTACATATTTTGGTAAAAATCGCAATAAGTGTATATTGATTGGTTTGCACAAAAGTTATAGCGTTTACAAAATAGGGGAAAGATTTAGGATCTAGATTTAGAATTAAAAAAAATTTTGTTTTTACTAGTAATGGCGGCGATCTGCGTTTTTTTTTTGTTTTTTGTTTTTTGTTTGTTTTTTTTTTCAGGACTGCGACATTGCAGCGGACAAATCACTGACCTTAAGTGACACTTTTTGGTGATCAGTGACACCAATGCAGTGATCAGTGCTATAAAAATGCACAGATCACTGTATAAATGGTACTGGCAGGGAAGGGGTTCCCTCGTTTCTAACTGTATGGGGGACGGACTGACTGGGAGAAGAGAGATCGCTGTTCCTGATCACTAGGAGTAGCTGATCGCTCTCTCCTCCCCTGTCAGAACAGGGATCTGCCTTGTTTACAAAGGCAGATCCCTGTTCTGCCTTTTTCCCCACTTTCGCTGGTGGCCGGTGGACATGGAGTGCGCTGGACCCGCGCAAGGGAGCCAACCTGCTGCAGTATAACGGCTGGTCGGAAACTGGTTAAATACCACCTAAAGAAAGCTCTGTTTGTGTGCTGAAAATGCCATATGGGTACTGTGCTGCATGACAGTGAAATTGTCATTCAAAGTGTGACAGGATTGAAAGCTGAAAATTGGCCTTGGCAGGAAGGGGATAAAAGTGCCCAGTAGGCAAGTGGTTAAGATGTAAATGTATATGCGTTACTGTTTTCTGTTTTTTTTGTTTTTTTTTTTTTTACTTGCCAAAGGATTTTTATTTCTGTACATACTTGTGTTTTACACACCACAGTGGACAAGAAGGGTCATGTAGGCTGCCATTATTGACGACCTACTAAAAGTGTAATTTCTAAGCTGCTGACCTAAGAAGCAAGCAGCCAGTAAAACAAAGCTCCTGATCAGTTAATTCTCGTTAAGTTACTCTGAAAAATATTAAAGCTAGAGCTGGCCAGAAAATTTACATTTTCAGATAAAGGTCAGCAATGGCAGCCTAGGTGTTGCAGTGAATATTGGTTTCTGTTATGCTGAGCTGGGCCAAACATAAAAAAAACTGTGCACTCCTTCAGTGTTTCCAATCGCAGGCTTTTAGGTTAAGACAAAAATACAGCATTGCCTTCCTAAAACAGACATGCTCTGTTCGAGCTCAAATCCAAAAAGGTTGGTATCCAACTCTCCAGTAAACAGACAATAGAGACAGGCAGTCACAGAAATAAGTGTTTTTCATGGTGGGTACCCTTAACCACTTGCCCACTGGGCACTTAAATCCCCTTCCTAACCAGACCAATTTTCAGCTTTCGGTGCTCTCACACTTTGAATGATAATTACTCAGTCATACAACACTGTACCCATATGAAATTTTTGTCCTTTTTTTCACACAAATAGAGCTTTTTTTTGGTGGTATTTAATCACCGTTGGGTTTTTTATTTTTTGCGCTATAAAAGAAAAAAGACTGAAAATTTGGTAAAAAAATGAATTTTTCTTTGTTTCTGTTATAAAATTTAGCAAATTAGTAATTTTTCTTTGGAAATTTTGGCCAAAATTTATACTGCTACATATCTTTGGTAAAAATAAGTACAACTTGGTGTATATTATTTGGTCTTTGTGAATGTTAGAAAGTCCAAAAGCTATGGTGCGAATATCTGAAAATTGATCACAACTGAAGTACTGACGGCCTATCTAATTTCTTGAGACCCTAACATGCCAGAAAAGTACAAATACCCCCCAAATGACCCCTATTTGGAAAGAAGACATTCCAAGGTATTTGAAAAGATGCATGATGAGTTTTTTTGAAATTGTCATCTTTTCCCACAATTCTTTGCAAAATCAAGATTTTTTCTTTTTTTTTTTTTCACAAAATTGTCATATTAGAAGGTTATTTCTCACACACAGCATATGCATACAACAAATTACACCCCAAAACACATTCTGCTATTACTCCCGAGTATGGCGATACCACATGTGTGAGACTTTTACACAGCGTGGCCACATACAGAGGCCCAACATGCACGGAACACCTCCAGGCGTTCTGGAGCACCCAGGCCAATTCTTGTATTTCTCTCCTACATGTAAAAATAATCATTTTATTTGCTAGAAAATTACATAGAACCCCAAAACATTATATATATATATTTTTTAGCAAAGACCCTAGAGAATACAATGGCGGTTGTTGCAACTTTTTATCTCACACGGTATTTGCGCAGCAATTTTTCGAACGCGTTTTTTGGGGAAAAAAAACAGTTTTGTGCTTTAAAAAAAAACAAAACAGTAAAGTTAGCCCAATGTTTTTGCATAATGTGAAAGATGAAGTTACGCCGAGTAAATAGATACCTAACATGTCACCCTTCAAAATTGCACACTCTCGTGGAATGGTGCCAAACGTTGCTACTTAAAAATCTCCATAGGTGACGCTTTAAAATTTTTTACTGGTTACATGTTTTGAGTTACAGAGGAGGTCTAGGGCCAAAATTATTGCTCTCGCTCCAACGTTCGCAGTGATACCTCATATGTGTGGTTTGAACACTGTTTTCATATGTGGGCGGGACTTACGTAAGTGTTCGCTTCTGCATGCGAGCACACGGACAGGGGCGCTTTAAAATTTTTTTTTTTTTTTTTTTATTGTTTATTTTACTTTATTTATTTTAGTTTGACACTTTTTTCCCTCCAAAAAAATTTTTGATCACTTTTATTTCTATTACAAGGAATGTAAACATCCTTGTAATAGGAATATGGCATGACAGGTCCTCTTTACAGTGAGATATGGGGTCAATAAGACCCCACATCTCACCTCTAGGCTGGGAAGCCTGAAAAAAAAACAAAAAAAAAAAACGATCTTGGCTTCGATCTAGCGGTGAGTCGGTAGAAGCACCGGAGGGTGGCGGGAAGGGGGGGCGTCCCCTCTCGCCTCCCATAAGAACGATCAAGCAGTGGAACAGCCGCTATGATCATTCTTATGGTGTAGGAAATCGCCGGCTGAAAAACCTGATATCTGAATGATGCCTGTAGCTGCACCCATCATTCAGATATCCCCGCACAAAGTCAAGGACGTCATATGACTGTGGGCGGGAACTGGTTAAAAATTGCAGGGTATATTGCAGGGTAGTGCCGGGTATATTGCAGGGTAGTGCCGGGTATATTGCAGAGTAGTGCGGGGTATTATGCAGAGTATTATGCAGAGTATTATGCAGAGTATTATGCAGAGTATTATGCAGAGTATTGCAGGGTATTATGCGGAGTATAATGCAGAGTATTGCAGGGATGGCTGAGCATGGAGGGATGGATGGATGTGACAGCAATTGTCACTGAGCATCGCTGTGGGCACTACACATGCAGCCCACAGCGGTGCTGCCATCCGATCCCTCCCCCTCTCCCCTCGCACTGTACCGATCGGTACACAGAGGGGAGGGATGAACCGGCGTCATGACATGACGCCGGTCTGTTGACATGTGATCGCTCCGTCATTTGACGGAGCGATCACATGGTAAACGGCCGCGATTAGCGGCCGTTTACCGTGATCCGTGATGCGCCGGGTCCTATGGACCCGGCGGTCACGGAAGTTCTCGGGTGCGCGCCCCAGGGGGCGCGCGAGAGCAGTATTCTGGGAGGACGTCCCACGGACGTTCACCCAGAACTAGCCGACCGCGCTGCAGCCGTCTTTCGACTATGGCCCGGTCGGCAAGTGGTTAAAGTAGAACTATAGGCAAAACCTTTTAATTTTTTTTGCAATTGCAGAGATTTCCCTTCACTTCCTCTCTCATATCCAAACAGTAAGTGAGAGGAAATCCCTACAAATTAAGGGAAAGCCTTGGGGTCTCCTGGGTCAGCAGAACTAGTATGCCTATTGGAAGACTTGTCCTCTTTCTTTTCTGGGGACAGCCCAAGATTTGGTGTTTTCTTTTACCTTCAATGATAGTAAACAGGACAAATGTAGAGAAGGTGAAGCTCCCTAATGGGGGGGCACTGACAAGCATTCTAATCCTCCTCCCCTCTATCCAAAACTGAAAAAAAGTTTTCCCTTTTTAGTTATACTTTAAAGCTTAACTAAACCTGTTGATTTAACAGTTTCTCGAAATGGTTATATTCAAGGCACGCTGTGAAAAACTGTCACTGCTTGTGCTTTCATAACTGATTACATGTGCAGCACCATAACGATTGCAGAGCAAACTGAGGCAAAGATGGCAGCTTCCTTGGCTGTAAAAGTATAAGGAGGGTTTAGTTCCCTTTTTAATGAAATGCAAACCCCTTTGCTGTCAGGACGTTTATCATTTATCAGTCTTAATCATACAGGACATCTGTAACATGTTCCTATAGCATGGGTTGTAGGCGCTCACTTTCAGGTGATTGAACACTGGCCAGCTTTTGAGGACATGGGGTGCCTCCCTTATAATCATACCCCACCCTCTGAGTTCTCAATTTCTTTTCTTTTTTTTTTTTTTTTTTTTTCTAGTGTCTAAAGGTGATGGACCTCTTCTCATTCCTGCTTCTAGACACGCTTGCCTATCTCCCAGATTCTATTCCAGGAGTTCCACAAGGAGAATACCCTCACATGTAGCTAGGGGAGCCAGTTTAAGATTGCAGGCCAACATTTGCTCTGCCAAGGGCCCTCGCAACAGTCACCCTCAGAGTGATGTGTTCCATGCAGTGGAGCAAGAACATCGGTCTTGGCATCTGAATTCTAGCTTTATTTTAGGAGCGCAACACCAGCCAATTTGACTAAAGCAGACTTTTCTGCATCCATGTCACATTTCCTTGGATAGCTTACGCCCTTAATACTGTCTGGGGCTTAGAAACACTCCGCCTGTTTTCCTACTTCTGTTTCACAACCGGAGTCCTATCCCAATATGTAGGTCCAAGAGGATGCAAACTTAAGAGAATGAAGTGGCTAATGAGACCGTATTCGAGAAAGCTGCAGAAGATTTCTCTCCCCCATATTGTCAATATATTGAACAAGGCACTTTACCGAATATGCTTGCTAATATTGAAAATTTCACTGTCTCCACAAAAGTCTTGACATTGTACAACTTGACTCTCCTCCATCTCGCCATGCCCATTTTGGGGCACAAAGATCTACAAAACATTCACTGTTTATGAACAGATAGAATGTGCAGTTTGGTCATTTCTAATAAGGATTTGAACCCCCCCACCCCCACCCCCCAAATCTTTGCTGATCTCCAGTCAGAGGAAAAGTTTGCAAAGACTTGGGCTATTCCTGTGATTGATCCTGCCGTCTGTCTTAAACATGTCACTGTATTTCTGGACCGTGCTGTTTAAGAGCAATTACATCCGTTTCTTTTGTGGATGTCCTAACATTTTAGGAGACTTTTCCAGCATGGTTCCAATCTCCATTCACATGCGCAGAATCTTATGGCTAAAAGCTTGGACCAATTCATCAATAGGTCATAATTACATAGTTTCATAGTAGGTGAGGTTGAAAAAAAGACACAAATCCATCAAGGCCAACCTATGTGTGCGATGATATGTTAATATTACCTTGTATATCCCTGTATGTTGCGGTCGTTCAGGTGCTTATCTAATAGTTTTTTGAAACTATCGATGCTCCACGCTAAGACCACCGCTTGTGGAAGGGAATTCCACATCTTTGACGCTCTAACAGTAAAGAACCCTCTAGTTTAAGGTTAAACCTCTTTTCTTCTAATTTTAATGGGTGGCCACATGTCTTGTTAAACTCCCTTCTGCGAAAAACTTTAATTCCTATTGTGGGGTCACCAGTATGGTATTTGTAAATTGAAATCATATCCCTTCTCAAGCGTCTCTTCTCCAGAGAGAATATGTTCATTGCTCTCAACCTTTCTTCATAACTAATGTCCTCTAGACCCTTTATTAGCTTTGTTGCCCTTCTTTGTGCTCTCTCCATTTCTACTACATCCTTTCTGAGGACTGTGCCCAGGACTGGACAGCATACTCCAAGAGCGGCCGGACCAGAGTCTTGTAGAGCGGGAGAATTATCGTTTTATCTCTGGAGTTGATCCCCGTTTTAATGCATGCCAATATTCTGTTTGCTTTGTTAGCAGCAGTTTGGCATTGCATGCCATTGCTGAGCCTATCCTCTACTAGGACACCCAGGTCCTTTTCCATCTTAGATTCCCCCAGAGGTTCCCCCCCCCCCAGTGTATAGATTGCATTCATATTTTTGCCACCCAAATGTATTTTACATTTTTCTACATTAAACCTCATTTGCCATGTAGTTGCCCACCCCATTAATTTGTTCAGGTCTTTTTGTAAGGTTTCCACATCCTGCGGAGAAGTTATTGCCCTGCTTAACTTGGTATCCTCCGCAGATACAGAGATTGAACTATTTACCCCATCCTCCAGGTCGTTTATGAACAAAATAAATAGGATTGGTCCCAGCACAGCACCCTGGGGGACCCCACTACCCACCTCTGACCATTCAGAGTACTCCCCATTTATCATCACCCTCTGAACTCGCCCTTGTAGCCAGTTTTCAATCCATGTACTCACCCTGTTGTCCATGCCAACAGACCTTTTGTACAGTAAACGTTTATGGGGAACTGTGTCAAATGCTTTGACAACATCCGGATACACCACGTCTATGGGCTTTCCTTTATCTAGATGGCAACTTGCCTCCTCATAGAAGGTTAATAGATTGGTTTGACAAGAATGATTCTTCATGAATCCATGCTGATTACTGCTAATGATACCGTTCTCGTTACTAAAATCTTGTATGTAGTCCGTTATCCCCTCCAAGAGCTTGCATACTATTAATGTTAGGCTAACTGGTCTGTAATTCCCAGGGATGAATTTTGGGCCCTTTTTAAATATTGGCTCTACGTTGGCTTTTCTCCAATCACCTGGCACCATTCCAGTCAGTAGACTGTCAGTAAAAATTAGGTCTGGCAATTACTTGACTGAGTTCCCTAAGTACCCTCGGATGCAAGCCATCTGGTCCCGTTGATTTATTAATGTTAAGTTTCCCAAGTCTAATTTTAATTCTGTCCTCTGTTAACCATGGAGGTGCTTCCTGTGATGTGTCATAAGGATAAACACTGCAGTTTTGGTTACTGAAGCCCCCCGATTCCCTCGTGAAGACTGAGGAGAAGAATAAATTAATACCTTCGCCATCTCCCCATCCTTTGTAACCAGATGTCCTTCTTCATTCTTTATGGGCCCAATATGGTCTGTCCTCCCACTTTTACTGTTTACTTTAAAAATGTCTTGATTTTTTTTTTTCGCTCTGTCTTTCGTGCTCTATCTTAGCCGCCTTAATTGCACCCTTACATTTCTTGTTGCATTCTTTATAAAGTCTGAATGCTGATGATAATCCCTCAACCTTGTATTTTTTTGAAGGCCTTCTTTGCTTTTACATGCATTTTTACATTGGAGTTAAGCCATCCAGGACTTTTGTTCGCTCTTTTAAATTTATTAAAATGCATTAATAAATTTATGGGATGCATTGGCTAATGCCCTTATTTAATATGCTCTTAAAGCGGTAGTAAACTCACAGATTTTTATTTTTTTTAAACCTGTAAGGCAAAAGGCATAATGAGTTAGTATGCACCGCATACTAGCTCATTATGAAGTACTTGCCTTAGAACAAGGCGTTGGAAGGTGATCTCGGTCCACGCAGAGGGAGTGGACATTTTCCCTCAACGTGGCTTCCGGGTATCCTGGCTTCCGTGTTTCCTTTCAGCCGGGAAACTCAGAGTGCATGCGCCGCTGAAGTCAGCGGCTGCATGCAAGGGGAATATCTCCTAAACCGTACAGGTTTAGAAGATATTCTTATTACCTACAGGTAAGCCTTATTATAGGCTTACCTGTAGATCAAAGTGGAAAAAAAAGGGTATACAACCGCTTTAAAGAAAACCCATCTCTCCTCCGTGTTTTTTGTTCCTAAGATTTTATCCCAATTCATGCCTTCTAACAAGGTTCGTAGTTTAGGGAAGTTGGCTCTTTTGAAATTCAGTGTCTTTGTATTCCCCTTATGTTTCCTATTTGTGTGATTTTATACTGAAGCCAATTGACCTGTGATCGCTGCTTCCTAAATTGCCCCGTATTTCCACATCCCTGATCAGGTCTGTATTGAGAAGGTTTTACTTCCATAAAGGATGGTCCCAAAACCACCCTCCTCAGGAACTTCTAGTTCTTCCTAACGTAGGATACCTGTCCACAATATACATAAATTTTCAAACCTAAATTCAGTCATTCCTTTTGGGGCACAAGGTTTGGCCCCCAAGCCTTCATATCCTGCTTCACAATGAAGGAGCACCCTCACTCCAAAGGGTGGGAGACGTCTGTTAGTTTGCCTCTGAGTCAAATGTTCCAGACCTGTGGGTTCAATTGGTTTAAAAGGGGTGCAAGATCGCGTTTAATCTCAACCACTTCAAAGTTGCTTTCTTTCAAATCCTGGACAGTTGGATTTCCAAGGTGCCCTGAACCACCTCTTGTCCCAAGGAGTCATTGTGCCAGTACCTCCACAAGACAGGTTAAAAGGATTCTACTCAATACTGTCCATGGAACCATAGCCCAATGGTGGTATTCATCCTATTCTGATTTTAAAATCCCTCAGCAAATTTCTTCACGTTTCAAAATTTCGCATGGAACTTGCAAGGTCAGTAATTGCCTATCCAAGTCAGGGGCTCTTTGGACATCCAAGATGCCTATCTACATGTTCCCATTTACTCAGTGCATAAGCGTTTTCTAAGCTTTGCAGTGGCAGTCAACCACTTCTAATTTGTTGCACTGCCCTTCGCCCTATCCTCTGTTCCCAGGTTTTTCACAAATGCCTTGTCACCCTTGCTTGCACTTCACAGAACTCAGGATATTCATGTCACAGGTTATCTAAATGACGACCTCCTGAGGGATTAATGTCCTTCGCAGTGCTCAGAAAATGTTCAAGATAATTTAGCTGCTCTATGATCACTGTTTACAGATCTGTTCTCCTTCCTTCCTTCCTTCCTTTCACCTGAAATACTTGGGTCTGGCCATGGACACATCCGAAACAAAGGTTTTTCTTCCACAAATTAAAATTCTTTGAGTTCATGCTTGACAACTGAGATCCCACAGTGAAATGCTTCATGAGAGTTCTAGGCCTTATTTTTGAGGCAGTTCATTTTGCCCAATTTCATTTGAGAGCTCTCCGACAATACATTTTTTGGTAGCATGGAAAAAGCAGGTTCTTTCCCTCAAGTTACCCACGCTCTTATTCAGCACACAGGAACTTCCCTATTTTGGTAGATCTGGGTCACCACACCAGCTCTCACTGTGGAAGTCCTTCCTCACCACTGGAAAGTCCTTGCAACTTGAAAAGGAGTGTTCCAAACCTTCACAGTTTAGGCAACATGATAAAGGGAGGAAACCAAACTCCCCATCAAAATCTTGGCGCTCAGAGCAATCGGGTTGTCCCTGCAGCCCTGGACCCCTCTTCTGATGGGACATCCAGTCCAGGTGCAGTGGGGCAGTGGCATATATATCAACCATCAAGGAGCCTGGCTGCCTTAAAAGAAGCAAACCAGATTCTCTCATAGGCGGAAACCTTGTCCACCACCACTTGTACCAAAGGGAATGGTTTCTTAATGCAGATGTGTTCAATCTGATATGCCAAAGATGACCTCCAGATTCAACAACATGCAACTTCCTCTAGTCTTGTACTTAGATGCCCTAATTTTCCCCTTGTCTCAGTGAAGGCTAATTTATGCCTTCCCTCAAGTATGAATTCTGCTTCCCCCCCAAACTGGCCCAGAAAAACCTGGTATACAGAAATACCCTAACTTTTAGAAGAAAACCACAGGCTTCTTCCCAAGAAGCCAGATCTGCTACCTCCCATACCCTCTATTCCATCCTGTTTCAAAGTCTGTGGCTTTAACCACTTGGCTTTTGAAACCCAGGTCTTAAACGATAGAGGGATTTCTGAGTTTCACTCCTACCTTGCTGAAAGCAAGAAAAAACACTTCCAAATAAGATAACCGGATCTTCCTGAAAGTCTCTTGTTTTGTCTGGTGTGATTGCAGGCAATTCATTCCCAGAGATTATTTTGTGACTCACAGTCAGGCCTTCCTACAAACTTGTCTTGATCAAAAATTTGCTCTTAGCACCCTTTTTAAAGGGAAAATATCTGCCTTATCTATCCTTTTCCAAAGGTCTCTGGCTTTGCGTTCCCTTGTAAAAACCTTTTAATGTGGTTCTTGTTTCAGGCCTCCTTTGCAGCACCCTGTGCTTCCCTGGGACCCTTATTTGGTTCTCCCTGCCTTACATAAACCACTCTTTGAACCTATCGGGGATATTCCCCTGGAGAATCTTGCCAGCAAGGTAGCCTTTTAGGTTGCTACATGCCCATCACACTTGTCTTTGAATTGGTGGCCCTTAACTGGAAAGAGCCTTTCCTCACACAATGACAAGGTTGCTTCATGCCAAAAACAATCCTTTCTTCCAAAAGTGTATTCAGCATTCCATCTCAACGAGGTCAATATTCGTCCATCCTTGTGCCCTGCTCCTAAGCATCTAAAGGAATTGTCTCTACAATGCCTGGATGTAGTCAGCCATTAGGGTATACCTAAAAGCTACGGATTCCCTCTTGTTCAGCCGCTCTCAACAGATCTGTAGGAGTTTCCTGAGCATTTTGGAACCAAGCCCCTGTAGCTCAATTAAATAAAGCCGCCATCTGGTCTTCTGTTCATACTTTCTCAAAGTTTTATTAGGTAGACATCCAGTCATCTGCTAATGCAACTTATGGCTGCAAAGCGCTTGCAGTGGCACTCTGAACTTCATTTCTTTTACCCCTGTTGTTTTTGAGCCTGTTGGCAATTTTCCTTTGCCTACTTGTTGCCCACCCTTCATATCCATTGCCTGGGGACATCCCACAGTGTATGAATGTTGCCTGTGTCCAGTATAGTTTGATTAAGATCAAAGGAATTTTGACCTGTAAATTCTGTATCTTGAGTGTACAGTATAGGACCACCTCTCTTCTCTTGCTTTGTTTGCTACAAAACCGAGGATTCTCAGAATATGGTTGGGTTATGGGGGTTCACCACAGGGGACGTGTCCTCAAAAGCTTGCTTGTGTTCAATCACCTGAGGGCATGTCCCTATAACCGATGCTGTATGAACTTTTTGCTTGTGTCCCGTACTCTGATATAGCGTTTACAGGGAAGTCAAATTTTTTTCTTTTAAGGAAATGCTGAACAATAGTAAAGTATATGCATGTTTCAAAGCTCTGTAATGTTCAGGGACTGTCAGTTTGCCATGTGTTATTTAACATAACTCTTGTTCCTTTTATTCAGGAAAATGGTTTTCAGACTTTGCTGAGCAGCGATGATCAGCTCTTCATATATGAAACTGCAGGTGTTCTTATAGTAAACAGTGACTATCCAGCTGACAGGAAAAGCATTCTGATGAGAAATCTATTGAATTTATTAATGGAAAAGTTCAAAATTTTGCTGGGAAAATTGATGGTCGAGCAAGATGAAGAGAGACAGACGGTTCTAGCAGATTGCCTTAATCATGCTGTTGGTTTTGCCAGGTAGATTAAAAATTTAACACCTGCATATATTGTACTCAAATGATACTCGTGATCATGTGTACTGGGGTGACTCCTTGCCTTTAAAATCTCATATGACCCAGCGTTGGGTAGAGACTGCTTTTAAGATACACTTTTGTCCAAAGTATTGGGACGCCTGCCTTTTACACGCACATGAACTTTAATGGCTTCCCAGTCTTAGTCTGTAGGGTTCAATATTGAGTTGACCCATCCTTTGCAGCTATACCAGCTTTAACTCTTCTGGGAAGGCTGTCCACAAGGTTTAGGAGTGTGTCTATGGGAACGTTTGACAATTTTTCCAGAAGCACATTTGTGAGGTTAGGCACTGATGTTGGACGAGAAGGGCTGGCTCGCAGTCTCCGCTCTAATTCATCACAAAGGTATTCTATCGGGTGGAGGTCAGGACAAAGCAAGTTCCATAAAGACATGGATGAGCGTTTGGGGTGGAGGAATTTGGCTGGCATGCACAGAGTCCTGACCTCAACCTGATAAAACACCTTTGGGATGAATTAATGGAGACTGCAAGCCAGGCCTTCTCGTCCACATCTGTGCCTGACCTCACAAATGCGCTTCTGGAAGAATTGTCAAACATTCCCATAGACACACTCCTAAACCTTGTGGACAGCCTTCCCAGAAGTGTTAAAGCTGTTATAACTGCAAAGGGTGGGTCAACTCAATATTGAACCCTACAGACTAAGACTGGGAAGCCATTAAAGTTCATGTGCGTGTAAAGGCAGGCGTCTGAGCACTTCTGAGACCCCAGTCTTAAGTCTTTTGCAGACTCAAACAGGTTTTCTTCTAAGATTGCCCTGTATTTGGCTTCCCTATCCCTGCTGAAGAAAAGCATCCCCACAACATGATGCTGCCACCACCATCTTTCACGGTGGGGATGGTGTGTTTTAGGGTGATGTGCAGTGTTAGTTTTCCGTTACACATAGCGTTTTGCTTTTAGGCCAAAAAGTTCAATTTTGATCTTATCTGACCCGAGCACCTTCTTCCATATATTTGCTGTGTCCCCCATATGGCTCCTTGCAAACGGGACTTCTTATAGTGTTCTTTCAACAATGGCTTTCTTTTGCCACTCTTCTATGAAGGCCAGATTTGTGGAGTGTACAACTAATAGTTGTCCTGTGGACAGATTATCCCACCTGAGCTGTGGATTTCTGCAGCTCCTCCTGAATTACCATGGGCCTCCTGGCTGCTTCTCTAATTAATGCTATCCTTGCCCGGCCTGTCAGTTTAGGTGGACAGCCATGTCTTGGTAGGTCTGCAGTTGTGCCATACTCCTTCTTTATTTTTATTTTTTTTTCCATTTTCGGATGATGGATATTTTTTTATAACCTAACCCTGCTTTAAACTTCTCCACAACTTTTATCCCTGACCTGTCTGGTGTTTTCCTTTGCCTTCATGATACTGTTTGTTCACTAAGGTTCTCTAACAAACCTCTGAGGGCTTCACAGAACAGCTATATTTATACTGAGTTTAAATTACACACAGATGGGCTCTATTTACTATTTAGACGACTTCTGAAGGCAAATGGTTCCACTAGATTTTAGTTAGGGGTATCAAAGTAAAGGGGCTGAATACAAATGCACGGCACAGTTTTCAGATATTGTAAAAGTTTTGGAAAACCATTTATCGTTTTTCTTCCACTTCACAATTATGTACCACTTTTGTGTTTGGTCATTCACATAAAATCCCAATAAAATTCATGTTTTTGATTATAACATGACAAAATGTGGAAAATTTCAAGGGGTATGAATACTTTTTCAAGGCAGTGTATAAACTGCTATTATGTTATCTGAGAAATATTGTATGACTCTTGTTTGGTAATAAAGCTTAAAGGGTTAGTTCACCTTGACAGAAAAAAAAACTGTAAAAGGTGAATTGACGCCAGACAACCTCCCCACCACCCTAGCCTGGTCCCCTCTGAGCTGTCATCACCCCTGCAGCCACTCCAGCTGTCCCTAAATGTAAAATTCCAGGGATTGATCAGATCGATTCGCTTTGACAGCACTGGCCAATCAGAATCAATCTCATCTATCCCAGAAGCACTGCACAGAAGAGGAAGTATTTCACATTTCTGGACCGCTGGACTGGCTGCAGGGTTGGTGACCACTCCGCCACCCCAGAGGTAAGTAAAGCAGGGGACCAAGGGGATGGAAAGGGTTGTCCAGTGTTCACCTTTTTTACAGTTTTTCTGTATAAGTGAATTAACACCTTGAAGGCTAAGTTCACCTTTTGGTTTTATTTAGGGTGTAACATGTTCCAGTACTTCTCCCCCACTATTTCTAATGTACCTGGTGACCGATTCCCATCACTTCCTGTTTTGCTATGGGACAGGAAGTCCATGTGGTAGCACTGTGGTAGTTCATTGAGTCTTCCTGTCAGGCAGTATCGGCTTACTCCTATGGGATATCTGGGTAAGCCGATACACTGACAGTGTGTAAGAGACCTGCATGACATCAGCGATCTGCTGATCACTGCTGCAATGCTTTCCAGGCTTCTGCAACAAAAAATGACCGCATTTTTTTTACCCGCCAAAAAAGTGCATTTATTCTTATTTTATTTTTAAAAAAGTGAACTTCTTTTAATGCTGCAGTACTAAGTGCTGGCTGCATCTGCTGGGTTTAATGTAATGTGCACACTCTGCACTCTTTTCCCGCAATACAGCATTGTGGAAGCACCTTTTTAGCTTCTGCTTGCAAACCGCTTTGTGGAAATTTTATCTGTTCCAGTGGCCTATCTACAGTGACTTTGGCTATCCAACCCTCTCCTGCTACCAGCTGTCTGCGTTTCATGAATACCAAAGGCTTTGCTTCTTACCCTGAGCCCACATTGTCTTACCGCCAAACGAGCACAACATGTCTGACTCGGGATGGGCGGCAGTCACTTGAATCCTGTTGTCCTCTGCTCCTGCAGTTTATTCCTCAGTCTTCTTTTTAGGTTTGTTTCTTATTAGCCTTATACCCCTTTGGGGAAGATTTTGTACAAAAGTGGTCTAATTCTCCTGTAGATCTGTGTCCCACCCTAACAAAGTGACTAATATCCCAGTGGAGTATGCATCTGTCTTTAGGGACTCAACTGTTAAGCAGTTGGAAGCTCTTCAAATCTCTGTTCTCACTGGCAATCCCTGCTCTTCACCCCACAGTCAGCCATGACTGGTCAAAAACTTCTAAGAGATCTTCACACTCTGTGGTTGATCAATCAATTGTAGAACAAATGAAGCATGTGGCTATATTTTTAAATTCAGTTGTGACCCTCTGCTGGATTCTTTCTGGCTTATCTCTTGCATTGGTCTCATGCATACATGTGTAGGACACTTTGTTTAAAATTCTAGCCTTTGGAGTCTGACATCAGAGAAGCATCTGATCCACATGGCCCTCGAAGGACAATGTTATGCAGTTAACTTTTCATACCATTTTCCAAGTACACTACTGGTGGCGAAATCACTCCTCTTCCTCAGCAGCAGAAGCATAAGGAACAGATTGAAAAGTCTTTACTCTTTTTCTATCCATTTAGAAACAACCTTTTCATTTCTCTAATCTGTGCCCTCCATGTCAAGACCCCCTGCCCAGCGTGGCTTCCAGTTGACTCGCAAGGTCTGAGGCTCAGTCTGCCAAACTCTGACCAGATCTCCATCGATCCCTCCCTGGTCTTGTAAACAAAAGAAAGCTTTGTTTACCCAGTTCCTGTGGCAAGAAATCTGGGCGTGGTTTAAACTAAATATTGGGTGTGGATTAAAGGGGGCGTGGTTAGTCTGAGATGAAAGGGATGGAGGGAGAGAGAAAGAAAGAGCTAGGGATGGAAGGAGAGAAGGAAAAAAGGAAAGAAACAGGGATGGAGGGACAGCAGGCCCAGATCCTACACCACAATAGCAATATGTGTATTCCAGAAAGTTTAACAATCGGCAGATAAAGATACTCCAAACGCCACCCCCCCCCGAGACGGTCAGAGTGTGAGGACATGATACAGCAGATGGTCAGAAACTGCAGGCATGATACAGGAGATCAGAGACTACAGTTTGTCTTACTAACGGTCCATTTGCCAAGCACAGTTAGTAAGACCATTAAATGAAGTCTATAAAGATCCAAGCTCGACCAGCCTAAATCCTGAAAGGAAATAAACAAATCATGCAGAGTACAAAGGACTCTGGCACTGAGCTCTCCTGAAACAGCTGCAAATCAGGAACACTGTGTCACACTCTATTGCAGCGTCTTCCAGAAGTCTCATCATTATCAGTGAGCACATCTGTCCTGTGTGCAGTGTTAATAGAGTGAGGGGAAGCCTTTCCTAACCAGTGTGAGCATTGGCTTATCTGCATACAGGGCGGGCAAGCTGCTACTGCTTAGACTTCAGCAGCTGGCATTACATATGTTTGACACAGCTTGAGAGTGAGAGGGAGACACTATCTCCTGGTTATCACCTTCGCCATGAGCGCTCCATCCTCATTAGTCACATAAACAATGGGAGCTCCTCCTGGTATCAGCTTTGTAATGAGCTCCCACCTTCTCCTGCCATCCTTATCTAGCAGAGCTCCATCCCTGTCAACGGTTTCTCTATGATCTCCCTCCGTCCCTCCCTCCTCCGGTCAGCCTGTATCTCTCACCCGTTCTGATTGATGGTGTCCTTCAGTGCAGCCCAGGCCACGGTGTCCCTCCCCCTCCTGCCAGGCACGGTGCTAAGGCTCCCGGAGAGCAGATTCAGGATGACGGACACCTCCGAGCTCTGTGCCCTCAGGCCTGAGGGTACCGACACCATCAGCAGCACCCTGCACGCGGCCATCTTGCAGTCAGCTGTCACCTGTGAGGGCGGAGCCTTCTGGACCCCAAGCACTCATTGGCTAGGATGCAGTGCAGTCCCTGCTATCTCCTTAGCTAGTAGCTCGCTGTTGCATCCCTCCCAGCCCACTCGGCATACTATGAGGGTGGCGCGGGCTGACAGCAGAGTGGTTCAACTTTTTTTTTTTTTTTTCTCTTCTGTTGAGCTTACAGTTGTAGAAGGCTTTATCAAACAATATGGCTTTGACTGTCCAGACCTTACAGTGGTTCAGATTGGTCCTTGAACCTTTAGAGGTCAGTAGGGGAGCAAATTAATTGGAGTATCTATGGGAGTCTGGTTTATCATGCTGTAAATTAGCATGATATGGATAAGCAATGAGATTTTTTGGAAATTCAGTCTTAGCAGGTATAGAGGGGTACATAAGTGAGTGTGACTGGTAATAATGAAGAGTATGTCATGTTATCAGTGTATTTGCATAAATTATCAAAATTATATAAATATGTTTTGCAAACAATTTAGCACTTCCCTCTGTGTTAAAGTGCCACATTTGTTTTTTGAATTTTAAGGCTAAGGCTGGCCATACGCTGTTCAAATCTCAGCCGGTTCAGCAGGAACCAGCCAAGATTCGAACCGTTAATGGGCAGGCTGAATGTACCAAGTTGATCGATCAACTTTGGTACAACCATCCTGCCGAATCCTCTTGCGATTATTGCCAACGGGCGTTGGCAATAATCACTGTCTACACCCAGTGGGGACAGCTTCCGCTGCCCACCCCCACGCCGGCAGAAGACAATAACTGACACATTTCTTTCCTGCAACCGAGGGGGGGGGGGTGCAGCGGATGCTGGGGTTTCCACTGACACCCGCCGCCATTCGATCTGATCCTGCCCGCAAAATCCAGACAGATGGTGGTCCTATTTTCCATCCGTTGATTGGATGAAAATGGACAGGCATTTAGTTTCCACCCAATTTCCTTCATAGAGGAGAGTGGGACTAATGTCCATGTATGCTCTGCACAGCGGAGCAGACAGGACCTGTCATTCACCTGCTCAGCGGGGATCAGCAGAGCGATGCCCTGCTGAGCAGGCAGAATCCATAAGACGGAGGTGCCCGTGTGAAAAGGGGCCTTAGTCGTGCTCTCCACAAATCTGGCCTTTATGGAAGAGTGGCAAGAAGGCCATTGTTGAAAGAAAGCCATAAGAAGTCCCATTTGCGAGAAGCCATGTTGGGGACTCGGCAAACGTGGAAGAAGGTGCTCTGGACAGATGAGACCAAAATTTAACTTTTTGGCCTAAAAGCAAAAGCTTATGTGTGGCGGACAACTAACACTGCACATCACTCTGAACACACCATTCCCACCATGAAACATGGTGGTGGCAGCATCATGTTGGGATTCTTTTCTTCAGCAGGGACAGGGAAGCAGGGCAGAGTTGATGGGAAGATGGATGGAGCCAAATACAGGGCAATCTTAATGGAAAACCTGTTATGCCGCGAACAAACAAGCGGACTTTACGGCAGACTTTCCGAATGAACGGACTTGCCTACACACGATCAACCAAAGTCCGACGGATTCGTACGTGATGACGTACGACCGGACTAAAACAAGGAAGTTCGTAGCCAATAGCTGCCCTAGCGTCGGTTTTTGTCTGTCAGACTAGCATACAGACGAGCGGACTTTTCGACCGGACTCGAGTCCGTCGAAAAGATTTGAAACATGTTTAATTTCTAGGTCCGTCGAGCTTTTGGGGAAAAAGTCAGCTGGAGCCCACACACGATCGAATTGTCCGGACTCCGATCCGCCGAACCAAGTATGCCGTAAAGTCCGGTCGTGTGTACGCGGCATTAGTCTGCAAAAGACTTGAGACTGGGGCAGAGGTTCACCTTCCAGCAGGACAACACTTCTAGACATACAGCCAGAGCTATAATGGAATGGTTTAGATCAAAGCTTATTCTTGTGTTAGAATGGCCCAGTCATTCCTGAATTAAATCTAATTGAGAATCAGTGGCAAGACTTGAAAATTGCTGTTCGGACGCTCTCCATCTAATCTAACAGAGCTTGAGCTATTTTGGAAAGAATGGGCAAAAATTTCACTCTCTAGATGTGCAAAGCTGGTAGAGACATACCTAGAAAAAATACCCAAAGGTGGTTCTACAAAGTATTGACTCGGGGTCTGAATACAAATGCATGCCACACTTTTCAGATATTTATTTGTAAAAAAATTTGGAACACCATTTATCATTTTCCTTCCACTTCACAATTTTATGTGCCACTTGTGTTGGTCTATCACAGAGGTAGGCAACCTTGGCTGTGGTGAAACTACAAATCCCATCAAGCCTCTGCCTCTAGGAGTCATGCCTGTGATTGTCCAGGGTCTTGTCATGTCTCATGGGACTTGTAGTTTCAAAACAGCTGGAGGGCCAAGGTTTCCTACCCCTGGTCTATAACATAAAATACATTCTGAGACCATAATAGAGGCCCAGGCTGTACGTGATTTTACTGTTAAAGTATTTTCGCAGGCTACTAACACGTGTTTTTTTTTTTTCTCCTTTTTCCCCCTCTTCAGCCGTACAAGTAAAGCTTTTAGTAATAAACAGACCGTGAAACAGTGTGGCTGTTCTGGGGTTTATTTGGACTGTTTACAGAGCTTCTTGCCTGCACTAAGTTGTCCTGTTCAAAAGGAAATTCTCAGAGGTGGTGTCCGCACTTTCCTTCATCGTATGATCATCTGTTTGGAGGAGGAAGTGCTTCCTTTCATCCCTACTGCTTCAGAACACATGTTGAAAGACTGTGAAGCAAAGGACTTGCAAGAATTCATTCCTCTTATCAACCAAATTACTGCCAAATTCAAGGTATTAATTTAGGAGTTGTCTGATGTCTTGCATGGAACTCTCAGGCTCCAGCGTAACTGGATGATTGATACGATCACACACACACGGACACTTTGATCCTGCTGCTTACCACTCTTTTCTATCTTCACTGTCTTTTCCATCTTCACACACACAAGATGGTAATGGATTATCCATATGAAGATGATTAGTAGATTACAGAAGTTGTTACAAAAAAGTATTAACTTCTATCTTGTACTTTTTAGTCCCCTGTTTGTATTCATTTTAAAACCTGCATTATAGTATGGTACTTGCCTTTTTTTTTTTTAAAAAACAATTGCAACATAACAAAGATGTACCATGCTATAATGGGTAGCCGTTTTTTCTTCTTTGCAAAGCTTGTTGTATTAATTAGCTTTAACTTCTCTTTATAGACCCAAGTGTCACCTTTCCTACAGCAAGTCTTCATGCCACTTCTTCATGCCATATTTGAGGTGCTAGCCCGCCCTTCAGAAGAAAATGATCAGTCTGCTGCTCTAGATAAGCAACTGTTACGAAGAAGCTATTTCGCCTTTCTCCAAACCGTTACTGGAAGTGGAATGAATGAGGTCATTGCCAATCAGGGTTAGTAGATATAGCAAAGGGAAATTTAAAGTGGTTGTAAAGGCAGAAGGTTTTTTATCTTAATGCATTCAACGCAATAAGATAAAAAAACCTGTGTGCAGCAGCCACCCTAATACTTACCTGAGCCCCATCTCTATCCAGCAATGTTGCAGGAGTGTCTAAGCTGCGCGCAACTCACCACCTTATTGGCTGAGACAGCAGCGCGTCACCATTGGCTCTCGCTGCTGTCAATCAGTCATTCGGCCAATCGGAGGGGGCGGGCTGTGGCTTCATGTCTGAATGGACACAGGGAGCTGTGGCTCGGCTCAGGTGCCCCTAATAGCAAGCTTCTTGCTGTGGGGTCATTCAACAGGAGCGAGGAGCTAAGAGTACTGAATAGGGACTCAATTCAAGAAGGAGGATCTGGGCTGCTCTGTGCAAAACCACTACACAGAGCAGGTAAGTATAACGTGTTTGTTATTTTTAACTAAAAAAAAGACGAGACTTTACAATCACTTTAACTTGCAATTTAATTTCTCAGTCTGTCAGACTGCAGTTGTGCACAGAATTTTTTTTCTGCAATGTACCATTTTTCTGTTGGCTTGACCCAGCAATTTGCTTTTCTTACCTGCCGTTGAGAGATTCTACACTGTATACAGGACCTTGACTCATGAATAAGCCCCATCCCCTCCTAATAGTAGAAGGTCCATCTAAAAGCAGTGGAATGCCATTACTGTGGCCATATCACTGCTTAAAATGTAAAAATTGGCACATTTATAAAGCAAAACAATGTGCTTAGTGCTCCACTGGCTTTAGGATCCCTATACATTTTGATGGGTATTGCTTTTCAATATAAAGCAACCCTGTATGCAAAATTTAAAGTAACATACATATACAAGGCTTTTTAGTACAAGGAGTTGTAATTTTGATGTCGCATATTAGCAGAAAATGCAACCCTAATTCCAAAATAGTTGGAAAGCTGTGAAAAATCTACATAAAAACAGAATGCAATGATTTACAAATCTCATAAACCCATATTTCTTTTACGTTCATTGACTAACGCATCTCTCTTCTATTTTTGACCATAAGGTTTATAGCCCCACCTACAGGAGTAGGACACTAGGCAGAAAAACTGGACACCACCTATGGGCAGTCCTAGCTGGTATAAATCCCCCTCTGCTATAGGCAAACCAGTTATGTCTGCCTAGTGTTTCAGGAGTAAGTACCTAGTTTCCTGGAGAGACCTGTGGTTCCATAGCTTGCTTTTTTTTCCCCTATATATATTTTTTTTTTTTTTTTTGCCTCGTTGCTTCTGTTTCATTTGCCCATCCTTCATTGAGACACTGCTTTGGGACATCTCTGTGGTCAAGAATAGAAAAGAACTGTGTGTGTCAGTGAACTTAAGCGAAAACTGGATTTTTTTTTCTTGCTCACTGTAAAATCCCTTTCTCAATACATTGACAAACACAGCACCCACCCTTCTTGATTGATCTACTTTACTAATTGATTTGCCTATAGCAGAGAGAGGGTTTGCACCACCTATGGGCAGTCCTAGCTGGTATTGTTTCTTTTCTGCCTAGTGTTTTACTCCTGTAGATGGTGCAATAAACTCTATGGTGAAGAATAGCAGAGAGCTGTGTCTGTCAATGAACAAAGAAAGGGAAAATGAAAAAAGAACATGTACCATTTTTAGAAAAAATAGGGTAATTTTGAACTTGATGGCAGCAATCGATCTCAAAAAAACTTTGGGACAGGGCATCAGAAAGCTGACAAGGAAAGTAGTACTAACAAGGAAGAGCTGGAAGAACATTTTGCAACTAATTACATTACTTGGCAAAGGGCAGAGGTTCTCCAGTCTATGAAAAGCTGTCTTAAAATTGCCAAACCATTTCAGAATAATGGCTAATTGAGAACAGATGTGACCGGTCACAGCCAACACCTACACGCCTCCATCCCTGTGTATGTATGTGTGTAGATATATCTATATAGATCTCTCATATATATGTATGTATGTGTGTGTGTGTGTGTGTGTGTGTGTGTGTGTGTGTGTGTGTATATATATATATATATATATATATATATATATATATATATATATATATATATATATATATATATATATATATATATATATTATCAAAGAGGCTTGGTGGGACTTTATATGAGGCATGTCTGTGTATTTAATAATTGGGATAAAAAGTATATATTCTGTAATGAGGTTTGATATTGGTGTGATGTGATGCAGTGGTCCCGCAAAATAATGCAAAGCCATAACACACATCAGACTGCTTCAAGTATATCGTTTGATTAAAGGGGTTGTAAAGGTAATTTTTTTTTTTTTTTTAAATAACATGTCATACTTACCTTCACTGTGCAGCTCGTTCTGCACAGAGTGGCCCCGAACCTGCTCTTCTGGGGTCCCTCGGCGGCTGTTTCAGCTCCTCCCCGCAAGAACTATCCACCTTAATGCGAGCTCCCTCGCATGGTGGTTAGTTCTAGCGGGCGCGCTCCCATGATACAGCCGGCGGCTATAGCCGCTCACTGTATCACTCGGCCCCGCCCCCCGGCTCGCCGCGTCATCGGATGTGATTGACAGCAGCGCGAGCCAATGGCTGCGCTGCTTTCAATCCATCCACTGCAGCCAATCAGCGACCAGGCTGAGCTGCAATAGAGATGACGGGAACGAGCAGCGGAGATTCGAGGTGTCAGGTAAGTAAAACGGGGGGGGCTGGGGGCGGCGGTATTGTCAAAAGTTTTTTCACCTTAATGCATATAATGCATTAAGGTGAAAAAATTTTTACCTTTACAACCCCTTTAAGGTAGTCAGAAATTGATAGCGGTAATGATAACAATAGTGTATCACCACTGATGTTAGTATTCATGATAATATTCATAGTAATAATGCAAACAATGATAATAACATTAACTCTAGTATCGTACTTTAATCAAGAACACGTCAATTCATAATTGGATAATAAAAAAAACTTGATTGATACAGAAATGAAAAATTATTAAAGAAGAGCATATATATATATATATATATATATATATATATATATATATATATATATATATATATATATATATATATATATATATATTATAATATATTTTTTTTCTCACATAGACCTGATCAAAATAAAGCAAATCAACATAGTACATCGGATATACACCTCGGCGAGCTTGTCTGGGCACCCTTGTAGACTATGCATTTCGTAGTCTAAAGCTACTCATCAGTAGTGCCATGCAATAATAGAGTTCCGCTCAAGGAAACAGTCCAATTCCGAAATGGAGAGGGCAGGCGTTCCGGGCATAGTGTCTTACCCAGGGCTGAGACGGGGGGGTGTATCCCCCGCCCCCATAGCCCCCCATAAGAAGTTGGTGGGGGGGATTCTGATATTGACTCGAGGAAAACAGCCGAGAAACGGATGGCCACCACAATCCCCACATGTCTAAGTCAAATATTTGTTATCAAAGGTAGTGTGCCTTACTTGAGTGATAAATGGTGGACCTTCCTAGTGATGAGAGGGAGTCCCTCCCTCACATCACTAGGAAGGTCCACCATTCATACCATTTATCACTCAAGTAAGGCACACTACCTTTTATAGCACATATTCGACCTTTTGGGGATTGTTGTGCTGTGGTGGCCATTCGTTTCTCGGCTGTTTTCCCCGAGTCAACATCAGAACTCGAACTCCACACCCCCCCCAACCCCCCCCCCCCCCCAAACTTATGGGGGCGGGGGATACCCCCGTCTCAGCCCCCGGTGAGACACTATGCCCTGACCTCCTGCCCTCTCCATTTCGGAATAGGGCTGTGTCCCTGAGCGGAACTCTTTATTATTGCATCCCACTCCTGATGAGTAGCTTTAGGCTACGAAACGTGTAGCGTCTACAAGAATAGTGCCCAGACAAGCTCGTCCTAATTAGGAATTTTAATTCAATATTTTATTATAATATTTTATACCGAGGTGCATATCCGATGTACTATGTTATTCTGGATTTGCTTTATTTTGATCGTGTGTGTGTATGTGTATGTATGTGTATATGTGTGTGTGTGTGTGTGTATGTATGTGTATATATGTGTATATATATATATATATATATATATATATATATATATATATATATATATATATATATATATATATATATATATATATATTATTGAATATTATCATCATGAATACTAACATTATCAGTGGTGATACACTATTGTTATCATTACCGCTATCAATTTCTGACTACCTTAATCCAACGATATACTTGAACCGGTCTGATGTGTATGTGTGATGGCATTGCATTATTTTGCGGGGCCACTGCATCACATCACACCAATATCAAACCTCATTACAGAATATATACTTTTTATTTCAATAAATACACAGACACGCCTCATGTAAAGTCCCTTCAATGTTCAGAATAATGTTCCCCAATGTAAAATTGCAAAGACTTTAATCATCTAAACAAAACAAAAAATAACGATTGCAATAATCCATAAACTACCTAGTGCATGTATAACCACAGAACAATTAAAAAAAATGTGTGTAAATAGCTAGACTAATCAAATGATTAGTCTGAAATCGCTGTGAAGAATTGAATGAGAATTGCTAACACACTATTAGTAAAGTGCAAAAATGAAATATTCAGTCCATAAAATGTTAATAAGTCTCTGAGGACTCTAAGTAAGATGAAACCTCCACCAAGTGATGAGCTATCTTCAGTGTCGCACCAAGAGTGGTATTCTGAGACTCTTACCAGATACTCTGGACCACCTATCTCTAGGATGGTCGGATGGGAAAGCAGAATAACCTCTGCAAGGTATGGGGAACCCCTTGAGTTGTCAGATCACGTTATTATAGCCACCACTCCACTCACATCGATAACTCCGGAGTATACATAGGAAAAAAAGGCTCCAATAGTGTAACACCATCACATGGGGCGCGATAACGTCAGTAGCTGCGTAAAATGCATTAACCAAGTTGCTGCTATCCTGGGTCTGTGATGTCTGTAGTTTTTGGATTTTATTATAAAAGCTTGTAATTTTTCTGAAGATTGGAGTGCTTCTGTCTTCTCTGCGCCAAAGATCATTTAAAATGGTCTGGTGCAAAGTGGAAAACTTCTGTGGTCATACGAATTGAAACTAAAACTACAACAAAGACGACCCAGAACTGTTGAGCAGTTATAAACCTCTCCCAAAACTTCAGCAATTTTGTTTTCTTAGTTCCCAGATGTTTACAGTGTGTTTTTAAAAGAGAGGATGCTACACCGTCATAAATATGGCTCTGTCCCAACTTTGGAACGTGTTGCTGTCATCAATTTCAAAATGACCTAATCGTTTTCTTAAAATCGTACATTTGATTTGTTTAGACCCTTAAAGTGGATGTAAACCCAATGTCATCCTTTCTAAACTACTGCCATAGGGGTTATCTATAGGGATATACATGCCTCCTGCATGTATCTTTACCTGTCAAATGTCTCCCCTCTGTCTGTTATGAGAGCCAAAAACTGCAGATTCTGTGGGTGGGTCTGTTGTCTGGAGCTCGATGTCAGTAGACTCCCCGCCCACCTCCCCTGTGTATTTCTAACGCTGAACTTCTGCTATGATCTCTAACATCCAGTGAAAAGACAGGAAAGTAACTACATGTCTTCAGCATGCCAAATCATGCTGAGGTGTGGAACAGCCAATCCTTGCAGAGCTGCTGAAGAAAAGAGTTGTGGGGGGGGGGGGGGAGATTAAAAAATACTGCATTAGTCTTAGGCTGTCACTCATAGCAAGGGGGAGTATTTGACAAAGTTTTTCTCAGTTTGTCAAGATTTTTGTCACTGAACATTAAGAGGATTGCTCAGAGATGGATTAACTCTTTGTGGCAAGACTGGGCTCAAATGATAGGAAATCTTATTCTCTACAGTATGATAAAAAAAAATGTTGGATTTACATCCACTTTAACATGTTTTCTATTGTGAATAAAAAATATGCAAATCATTGCATTATGCTTTTATGTTAATGGCAGGATTACTAAGTTTAAAGGAAAAACAAATGCTTCCACCTTATCTAAGGACTGGTAAGTTGCAATACTATTAACTGAGTTGTAAAGGCAGGTTTTTTTAATCTTAATGCATTCTATGAATAAAAATAAAATAAAGCCTTCTGTGTAGCAGCCTCTCCTGCACCCCGTAATACTTGCCTGAGCCCCATCTCTGTCCAGCGATGTCCACGGCACACGTCTGGGACTCTCCCCCCTGATTGGCTGAGACACAGCAGCGATGCCATTGGCTCCTGCGGCTGTCAATCAGTCAGTTAGCCAATCAGGAGAGAGTAGTCGGGGCCAAACAGCAGCTCTGTCTGAATGGACCCACAGAGCTGCAGCTCTGCTGCCCCATTGCAAGTTGCTTGCTGTGGAGGCACTCGACAGGAGGGAGGGGCCAGGAGCAGCGAAGAGGGACCCGAGAAGAGGTGGATCCAGGCTGCCGTGTGCAAAATCACTGCAAAAGAGCAGGGAAGTATGACTGTTTGTTTTTTTTTATAAACGGGACTTTACAATCACTTTAACCACTTGCCTACCAGGCACTAACACCCCCTTCCTGCCCAAGCCATTTTTCAGCTTTCAGCGCTGTCACACTTTGAATTAAATTGCGCGGTCTTGCTACACTGTACCCAAACAAATGTTTTATAATTTTCTTCACACAAACAGAGCTTTCTTTTGGTGGTATTTAATCACTGCTGGGTTTTTTTATTTTTTACAAAAAAAAAATTTTGAAAGTTGTTTTTTTTTTTTTTTTTTTCTGTCAGTAAATTTTGTAACTAAGTCATTTTTTCGCCTTCACTGATGTGCGCTGATGCGCACTGATAGGCTGAACTGATGAGGCACTGATAGGCGGCACTGATAGGTGGCATGGATAGGCGGTACTGATGGGCATTGATGGGTGGCTCTGGTGGGTGACACTGGACATTGATTGGCAGCACTGACTGGCATCGCTAATGGGCACTGATTGGTGACACTTGTGGGCAGTGGTCGGCACTGATTGCTGCCACTGGTGGGCACTGTATGGTGACACTATTTTTGAATATTATAATCAGGGCACTGATCAATAGTGCCCTGATTACATTCCTAAATGTCCCCCTGCGTGGAGGAGCCACTGATTGGCTCTCCTCGTCACACACACTCAGTGTGAGGCGAGGAGCGCCGATTACCGGCACTTCCTTGTTTACATGTGACCGGCTGTGATTGGACACAGCCGATCACATGTTTAAAGAGCCGCGGAAGCGGCTCTTTCCACAGATCGGGGGCGCGGTCACATGACAGCGTCCCAGAACAAGAGCCGCAACGCCCCGCCGTCATTTGAGGGCAACCAGTTAATTTTGATTTTTGGGTTTAGATTAACTTTAAACATTACCCTTAAATTTGACACGTTTGTGAATCTCTATTATATTTTTGATCTTTAACATATATTAAATATTTTTAGTAAGAAGGACTTTTCTCTGTTTATGGTACAGATGCTGAGAATGTGGAGCGTGTATTATTCACGGTCATTCAAGGAGCTGTAGATTATCCAGATCCCATTGCTCAAAAAACCTGCTTCATCATACTCTCCAAATTAGTAGAACTATGGGGTGAGTGCCTTTTTTTTTTTTTTTTTTTTTTTTTTCCTCCCCTCTGTGTTTTTTATAGGTTTCTTATTTTTGCACTATGTGTGGCATTCCGAAGCCAATTTAATAGTTTTTTGTTTTGTTTTTTTCCAGGTGGCAAAGATGGATTGGTTGGCTTTGCAGATTTTGTCTATAAACATATTTTTCCTGCATGCTTTTTGGCTCCGCTGAAACCAAGTTTTGACCTTGCAGATGCCCAAACCATATTGGTGGGTTGGCACTCTCCAGTAATCCTATAGCCTTCTATATAATGTATATATATGTGTGTGTGTGTTATATATATATATATATATTAATATTATATATGTATATATATATATATGTATGTATGTATGTGTGTGTGTGTGTGTGTGTGTGTGTGTGTGTATATATATATATATATATATATATATATATATATATATATATATATATATATATATATGTGTGTGTATATTATAATTTTTTTTTTTTTTGGCAGAGAATATGAATGATGACAAAAACATTTATCTCACCCATGGTTGGTGTTTGAAGCCATTTATTATCAATCAACTGTTTACTCTTTTTAACCACTTAAGGACCGCCTAACGCCGATTTACGTCGGCAAGGCGGCACGGGCAGGCAAAATCACGTACATGTACGTGATTTGCCTCTCGCGGGTGGGGGGTCCGATCGGACCCCCCCCCGGTGCCCGAAGCGGTCCCGTTCTGTTCCCCGGCGATCCGAGATGAGGGGGAGGCCATCCGTTCGTGGCCCCCCCCTCGCGATCGCCGCCGGCCAATGGGAACACTCCTTTGCTGCTGTATGCTAAACAGCAGCAAAGGAAATGATGTCATCTCCCCTCGGCTCGGTATTCCGTTCCAGCGCCGAGGGGAGAAGACATCAATGTAAGTGCACAACACACTACACACACAGTAGAACATGCCAGGCATACAAAACACCCCGATCCCCCCCCCGATCGCCCCCCGATCCCCCCCCAATCACCCCCCCCCCCCCTGTCACAAACTGACACCAGCAGGTTTTTTTTTTTTTTTTTTCTGATTACTGCATAGTGTCAGTTTGTGACAGTTACAGTGTTGGGACAGTGAGTATTACCCCCCTTTAGGTCTAGGATACCCCCCTAACCCCCCCTAATAAAGTTTTAACCCCTTGATCACCCCCCATCGCCAGTGTCGCTAAGCGATCATTTTTCTGATCGCTGTATTAGTGTCACTGGTGACGCTAGTTAGTGAGGTAAATATTTAGGTTCGCCGTCAGCGTTTTATAGTGACAGGGACCCCCATATACTACCTAATAAATGTTTTAACCCCTTGATTGCCCCCTAGTTAACCCTTTCACCACTGATCACCGTATAACCGTTACGGGTGACGCTGGTTAGTTTGTTTATTTTTTATAGTGTCAGGGCACCCGCCGTTTATTACCGAATAAAGGTTTAGCCCCCTGATCGCCCGGCGGTGATATGCGTCGCCCCAGGCAGCGTCAGATTAGCGCCAGTACCGCTAACACCCACGCACGCAGCATGCGCCTCCCTTAGTGGTATAGTATCTGATCGGATCAATATCTGATCCGATCAGATCTATACTGGCGTCCCCAGCAGTTTAGGGTTCCCAAAAACACAGTGTTAGCGGGATCAGCCCAGATACCCGCTAGCACCTGCGTTTTGCCCCTCCGCCCAGCCCACCCAAGTGCAGTATCGATCGATCACTGTCACTTACAAAACACTAAACGCATAACTGCAGCGTTCGCAGAGTCAGGCCTGATCCCTACGATCGCTAACAGTTTTTTTGGTAGCATTTTGGTGAACTGGCAAGCAAGCACCAGGCAGCGTCAGGTTAGCGCCAGTAGCGCTAACACCCACGCACGCACCGTACACCTCCCTTAGTGGTATAGTATCTGATCAGATCAATATCTGATCCGATCAGATCTATACTAGCGTCCCCAGCAGTTTAGGGTTCCCAAAAACGCAGTGTTAGCGGGATCAGCCCAGATACCTGCTAGCACCTGCGTTGTGCCCCTCCGCCCGGCCCAGCCCAGCCCACCCAAGTGCAGTATCGATCGATCACTGTCACTTACAAGGCACTAAACGCATAACTGCAGCGTTCGCAGAGTCAGGCCTGATCCCTGCGATCGCTAACAGTTTTTTTGGTAGCATTTTGGTGAACTAGCAAGCACCGGCCCCAGGCAGCGTCAGGTTAGCGCCAGTACCACTAACACCCACGCACGCAGCATACGCCTCCTTTAGTGGTATAGTATCTGATCGGATCAATATCTGATCCGATCAGATCTATACTAGCGTCCCCAGCAGTTTAGGGTTCCCAAAAACGCAGTGTTAGCGGGATCAGCCCAGATACCTGCTAGCACCTGCGTTTTGCCCCTCCGCCCGGCCCAGTCCAGCCCACCCAAGTGCAGTATCGATCGATCACTGACACTTACAAAACACTAAACGCATAACTGCAGCGTTCGCAGAGTCAGACCTGATCCCTGCGATCGCTAACAGTTTTTTTGGAAGCTTTTTATTGAACTGGCAAGCACCAGCGGCCTAGTACACCCCGGTCGTAGTCAAACCAGCGCTGCAGTAACACTTGGTGACGTGGCGAGTCCCATAAGTGCAGTTCAAGCTGGTGAGGTGGCAAGCACAAGTAGTGTCCCGCTGCCACCAAAAAGACAAACACAGGCCCGTCGTGCCCATAGTGCCCTTCCTGCTGCATTCGCCAATCCTAATTGGGAACCCACCACTTCTGCAGCGCCCGTACTTCCCTCATTCACATCCCCAACCAAATGCAGTCGGCTGCATGAGAGGCATTTTCTTTATGTCCTCCCGAGTACCCCTACCCAACGAACCCCCCCAAAAAGATGTTGTGTCTGCAGCAAGCGCGAATATAGGCGTGACACCCGCTATTATTGTCACTCCTGTCCTGACAATCCTGGTCTTTGCATTGGTGAATGTTTTGAACGCTACCATTCACTAGTTGAGTATTAGCGTAGGGTACAGCATTGCACAGACTAGGCACACTTTCACAGGGTCTCCCAAGATGCCATCGCATTTTGAGAGACCCGAACCTGGAACCGGTTACCGTTATAAAAGTTAGTTACAAAAAAAGTGTAAAAAAAAAATATATATATATAAAATAAAAAAAAATAGTTGTCGTTTTATTGTTCTCTCTCTCTATTCTCTCTCTCTATTGTTCTGCTCTTTTTTTACTGTATTCTATTCTGCAGTGTTTTATTGTTATTGTTATTATGTTTTATCATGTTTGTTTTTCAGGTATGTAATTATTTATACTTTACTGTTTACTGTGCTTTATTGTTAACCATTTTTTTGTCTTCAGGTACGCCATTCACAACTTTGAGTGGTTATACCAGAATGATGCCTGCAGGTTTAGGTATCATCTTGGTATCATTCTTTTCAGCCAGCGGTCGGCTTTCATGTAAAAGCAATCCTAGCAGCTAATTAGCCTCTAGACTGCCTTTACAAGCCGTGGGAGGGAATGCCCCCCCCCCCCCCACCGTCTTCCGTGTTTTTCTCTGGCTCTCCTGTCTCAACAGGGAACCTGAGAATGCAGCCGGTGATTCAGCCAGCTGACCATAGAGCTGATCAGAGACAAGAGTGGCTCCAAACATCTCTATGGCCTAAGAAACCGGAAGCTACGAGCATTTTATGACTTAGATTTCGCCGGATGTAAATAGCGCCATTGGGAAATTGGGGAAGCATTTTATCACACCGATCTTGGTGTGGTCAGATGCTTTGAAGGCAGAGGAGAGATCTAGGGTCTAATAGACCCCAATTTTTTCAAAAAAGAGTACCTGTCACTACCTATTGCTATCATAGGGGATATTTACATTCCCCGAGATAACAATAAAAATGATTTAAAAAAAAAAAAAAATGAAAGGAACAGTTTAAAAATAAGATAAAAAAGCAAAAAAATAATAAAGAAAAAAAAAAAAAAAAAAAAAAAGCACCCCTGTCGCCCCCTGCTCTTGCGCTAAGGCGAACGCAAGCGGCGGTCTGTCGTCAAACGTAAACAGCAATTGCACCATGCATGTGAGGTATCGCCGCGAAGGTCAGATCGAGGGCAGTAATTTTTGCAGTAGACCTCCTCTGCAAATCTAAAGTGGTAACCTGTAAAGGCTTTTAAAGGCTTTTAAAAATGTATTTATTTTGTTGCCACTGCACGTTTGTGCGCAATTGTAAAGCATGTCATGTTTGGTATCCATGTACTCGGTCTAAGATCATCTTTTTTATTTCATCAAACATTTGGGCAATATAGTGTGTTTTAGTGCATTAAAATTTAAAAAAGTGTGTTTTTTCCCCAAAAAATGCGTTTGAAAAATCGCTGCGCAAATACTGTGTGAAAAAAAAAAAATGAAACACCCACCATTTTAATCTGTAGGGCATTTGCTTTAAAAAAATATATAATGTTTGGGGGTTCAAAGTAATTTTCTTGCAAAAAAAAAAACTTTTTCATGTAAAAAATAAGTGTCAGAAAGGGCTTTGTCTTCAAGTGGTTAGAAGAGTGGGTGATGTGTGACATAAGCTTCTAAATGTTGTGCATAAAATGCCAGGACAGTTCAAAACCCCCCCCAAATGACCCCATTTTGGAAAGTAGACACCCCAAGCTATTTGCTGAGAGGCATGTCGAGTCCATGGAATATTTTATATTGCGACACAAGTTGCGGGAAAGAGACAAATTTTTTTTTTTTTTTTTTTTTTTTTTTGCACAAAGTTGTCACTAAATGATATATTGCTCAAACATGCCATGGGAATATGTGAAATTACACCCCAAAATACATTCTGCTGCTTCTCCTGAGTACGGGGATACCACATGTGTGAGACTTTTTGGGAGCCTAGCCGCGTACGGGACCCCGAAAACCAAGCACCGCCTTCAGGCTTTCTAAGGGCGTGAATTTTTGATTTCACTCTTCACTGCCTATCACAGTTTCGGAGGCCATGGAATGCCCAGGTGGCACAAAACCCCCCCAAATGACCCCATTTTGGAAAGTAGACACCCCAAGCTATTTGCTGAGAGGTATAGTGAGTATTTTGCAGACCTCACTTTTTGTCACAAAGTTTTGAAATTTGAAAAAAGAAAAAAAAAAAAAGTTTTTTCTTGTCTTTCTTCATTTTCAAAAACAAATGAGAGCTGCAAAATACTCACCATGCCTCTCAGCAAATAGCTTGGGGTGTCTACTTTCCAAAATGGGGTCATTTGGGGGGGTTTTGTGCCACCTGGGCATTCCATGGCCTCCGAAACGGTGTTAGGCAGTGAAGAGTAAAATCAAAAATTCACGCCCTTAAAAACGCTGAAGGCGGTGATTGGTTTTCGGGGTCCCGTACACGGCTAGGCTCCCAAAAAGTCTCACACATGTGGTATCCCCGTACTCAGGAGAAGCAGCTAAATGTATTTTGGGGTGCAATTCCACATAGGCCCATGGCCTGTGTGAGCAATATATCATTTAGTGACAACTTTGTGCAAAAAAAAAAAAAAAAAAAAAAAAAAGTGTCACTTTCCCGCAACTTGTGTCAAAATATAAAATATTCCATGGACTCAATATGCCTCTCAGCAAATAGCTTGGGGTGTCTACTTTCCAAAATGGGGTCATTTGGGGGGGGGGTTGTGCCACCTGGGCATTCCATGGCCTCCGAAACTGTGATAGGCAGTGAAGAGTGAAATCAAAAAGTTACACCCTTAGAAATCCTGAAGGCGGTGATTGGTTTTCGGGGTCCCATACGCGGCTAGGCTCCCAAAAAGTCCCACACATGTGGTATCCCCGTACTCAGGAGAAGTAGCTGAATATATTTTGGGGTGCAATTCCACATAGGCCCATGGCCTGTGTGAGCAATATATCATTTAGTGACAACTTTTTGTAAATATTTTTTTTTTTTTTGTCATTATTCAATCACTTGGGACAAAAAAAATAAATATTCAATGGGTTCAACATGCCTATCAGCAATTTCCTTGGGGTGTCTACTTTCCAAAATGGGGTCATTTGGGGGGGTTTTGTACTGCCCTGCCATTTTAGCACCTCAAGAAATGACATAGGCAGTCATAAACTAAAAGCTGTGTAAATTCCAGAAAATGTACCCTAGTTTGTAGACGCTATAACTTTTGCGCAAACCAATAAATATACGCTTATTGACATTTTTTTTACCAAAGACATGTGGCCGAATACATTTTGGCCTAAATGTATGACTAAAATTGAGTTTATTGGATTTTTTTTATAACAAAAAGTAGAAAATATCATTTTTTTTCAAAATTTTCGGTCTTTTTCCGTTTATAGCGCAAAAAATAAAAACTGCAGAGGTGATCAAATACCATCAAAAGAAAGCTCTATTTGTGGGAAGAAAAGGACGCAAATTTCGTTTGGGTACAGCATTGCATGACCGCGCAATTAGCAGTTAAAGCGACGCAGTGCCAAATTGGAAAAAGACCTCTGGTCCTTAGGCAGCATAATGGTCCGGGGCTCAAGTGGTTAAAACATAAATAGCAACAGAAACTACCCGAGTGACCCTGATCAAAGGTTTACATACCCTGGTGATTTTGGCCTGATAACATGCACACAAGTTGACACAAAGGGGTTTGAATGGCTATTAAAGGTACACCCCATCCTCACCTGTGATCTGTTTGCTTGTAATTTGTGTGTGTATAAAAGGTCAATGAGTTTCTGGACTCCTGACAGACCCTTGCATCTTTCAACCGGTGCTGCACGGAAATTTCTGGATTCTGAGTAATGGGGAAAGCAAAAGAATTGTCAAAGGATCTGCAAGAAAAGGTAGTTGATATGTATAAAACAGGAAAAGGATATAAAAAGATATCCAAGGAATTGAGAATGTCAATCAGCAGTGTTCAAACTCTAATCAACAAGTGGAAAATGAGGGGTTCTGTTGTAACCAAACCACGGTCAGGTAGACCAACTGAAATTTTGGCCACAACTGCCAGGAAAAACCCACAAATAACTTCAGGTGAAATACAGGACACTCTGAAAACGTGGTGTGGTTTCAAGATGCACAATAAGGAGGCACTTGAAGAAAGATGGGCTGAAAGTTATGGAGGTGCATTGCTGATGTTTTTGGGGATGTGTGAGCTACAAAGGCACAGGAAATTTGGTCAAAATTGTTGGTAAGATGAATGCAATATGTTGTCAAATACTGGAGGAACATTTGCATTCATCAGCCAGGAAGCTGCGCATGGGACGTACTTGGACATTCTAACAGGACAATGATTCAAAACACAAGGCCAAGTCGACCTGTCATTGGTTATAGCAGAATAAAGTGAAGGTTCTGGAGTGGCCATCTCAGTCTCCTGACCTCAATATCATTGAGCCACTCTGGGGAGATCTCAAATGTGCAGTTCATGCAAGACAGCCCAAGAATTTACAGGGACTGGAGACATTTTGCCAAGAGGAATGGGCAGCTTTACTATCTGCGAAGATAAAGGGCCTCATCCACAAATGCCACAAAAGACTTCAAGCTGTCATTGATTTTAAAGGGGGCAATACACGGAATTAAGAATTTGGGTATGTAAACCTTTGATCAGGGTCATTTGGGTAGTTTCTGTTGCCATGATTTAAAGAGTAAACAGTTGATTGATAATGGCTTCAGCCAAACACTAACTACGAGTGACAAATGTTTATCATTCATATTCTCTGCAAAATGGCCAAGAAATCATAAATTCTGCCAGGGTATGTAAGCTTATGAGCACAACTGTGTGTATACATACATAGTCTGTGTCTGTGTGTGTGTCTGTGTCTCTCTCTCTGTCTCTCTCTCTCGTACACACAGTATGTATATATAATTTTTCACAAGAGTAAACCACTTTTATAGTTGGGCTGTTGACACTAGTCGTACTTATATATGAAAAATTGTTGGGTTTAGTAACTATCTCGGCCACCTCACACAAGGATCTTTTTGTGCTTACTGCCCTTCTCATGTAAAGAGCAAGTTTTTTGGTATAGTTTTCATGTTTATAATCTTAAACCTCTTATAGGTTTGTATAAAATGTAATCATTATATTGACATTAAAACAACTCACTTTTGTCTGTAGGCTTTGTCGGAGTGTGCAGTGACAATGAAAACCATATATCTAAAAAGGGTAAGATGATGCATCAAAAATTATGTTCCTCAAAGACTGAGCAAAAAAGTGTCTGACTAGAAGACAAGTGTAGGTTCTTTGCCTGCATTTTACTGTGATATTAGTTTAAATGCTTTGGTGAACTGGATATGTTTACTCTAAAGTGGAACTCTAGGAAATTAAGTCCCTTTTAAATTTTGCTTGGTCCATAGAATTTTTTTCTAATGCTGTGTTTGCTACATCCAGATGGGGCTGGGATGTTAAAAATTCTAGTTTTACTTATGCTGGATGCAACTCAACCTTGAGCTTTAGGCGCTGACGGTTCTGACCACTGTACTGTAAGGGATCAAATTGCTTGCTCCTATCTATTCAAAAGAAGCCTTGTATTTTTTTCTGTTTTGTAAGTGCAGGAGGGGTGGGTAAATCATGGGATTTTACTCATGCATTCACGGAACGCCTTGTATTCAGTGAAAAAAAAAAAAGGCTTTTTATGGTTGGACGAGAGGAGAGCAAACAACTCGATTTTCATTTTACACTGCCCAAACTGTCAGTTTCAGTGCTTGAAGAAAGCGTTGACGTTAGTATTTATTTTCCGCATCCGCAGCTGCCATCTGGTTGTAGTATAAACTGCATTAGAGTACTACTCTGGGCCTGCCAAGATTTTAAAAACCTTTTCTATAATAAAAGAAAAATGGCATATCCATGACAATAGGTTTATACTGTGTCCTTTAGGTGATTGGAACCCATCTGGGATATTTAGTCCTTCTCACTTAGATTATTTTTCTTGTTGCCATTACTTCAGCTTGCAGTTTCAGAATTGGCTCCTTTTTTTTTCTTTAAGGAATGGTTTCTGGTACTACATTGTGACAAAGTGGTTCTATGCCCTCAGCCATCGTTTTTAACTAAGGTGGTTTCTTCATTCCATCTCAACCAGGACATTGTATTGTCTTTCTATATTAAGCTGCAGACACAGGAGAACAAAGCTCTTCACACTTTGTATATGAATTATTCTATCGGATGTTACCTGAAGTCGACTACTGCAATTCATCAGCCTGATTCCCTCTATGTTCTTTCTGAAGGCCCATGGAAGGGTCACGCAGTTTCCAAGTCTGCCATTTCTTGATGAATCCCTCAGCTTATTTCTCAGGCTTACAATCTAAAGAGCAATGTTTCAGTTTTCTGTGACATTGCATTGTACCAAGAGTATGGGTACTTCTTGGGCTATTCATCATCAAGCTTCAGTAACTTAAGTTTGTAAAACTGCTACTTGGTCTTTAGTTCATACTTAATGAAGTTTTACCAAGTGGTTGAAAGAGCTGCCAAGGACACTGTCCTTGGTCAGCATGTTATGCATGTTGCTGTGTAAGTTACTAACCTGTTCTGGTTTACTTGTTTGGGGCCAGTTGGCGTATTGTGTTGCTCCTCCCCTCATATTCAATGCTTTAGAACATGCCTATCATTGATGATATGGAGATGCTCTGGACTCCATGATATAAGAATCCGATTTTTGGTTTATCTGTTAAATCCTTTATCGTGGGAGAGAAAAAACTAAAACATTCCCTAATTGGGGGAGATGTTATGCCTAGGAGGGGGACTTCCTGTCTTTTTTTTTTTGGCCAGCGTCCAAACATCTGAAAGTGGCTTCAAAACCCTGTTGCCATGGATAAGGAGATGCTCTTTTTAAAGTTCCACTTTAAAGGAATCCTGCCATGAGAAAACCATGAAGGCTGAAGCCTGGTTGTCGTGTTTAACCACCTCAATACAGTGCACTTACAACCCCTTCCTGCCCAGACCAATTTTCAGCTTTCAGCGCTCTAACAGTTTGAATAACAATTACTCAATCATGCAACACTGTACCCATATGAAACTTGCGTCCTTTTTTTCACACAAATAGAGATTTCTTTTGGTGATATTTAATCACTAATGGGTTTTTTTATTTTTTGTGCTATAAATGAAAAAAGACCGTAAATTTTGTGAAAAAAATGCCTCTTTGGTTCTGTCATAAAATTTTGCTAATTAGTCATTTTTCTTCAAAAATTTTGGCCATAATTTATACTGCTACATATCTTTGGTAAAAATAACCCAAATTAGTGTATATTATTTGGTCTTTGTGAAAGTTATAGTCTAGAAACTATGGTGCCAATCACTGAAAATTGATCACATCTGATCAGGCCTTCAGGTGAATCTCATTTCTTGAGACACTAACAAGTCAGGAAAGTACAAATACCTCCCAAATGACCCCTTTTTAGAAAGTAGACATTCCAAGGTATTAAGTAGCATGGTGAGTTTTTTTAAGTTGTAATTTTTTTCCCACAATTCTTTGCAAAATTAAGATTTTTTTTTTTTTTTTTTTTTACAAAATTGTCAAATTATCAGGTTATTACTCACACACAGCATATGCATACAACAAATTACACTCCAAAATACATTCTACTACTCTTCCAGATTATGGCGATACCACATGTGTGAGACTTTTACACAGCCTGGCCACATACAAAGGACCAACATTGAAGTAGCACCTTCAGGCGTTCTACAAGCATAAATGGCACATCTCATTTCTCAACCACCTATTACACTTTTGAAGGCCCTGGAGCACCAGGACAATGGAATTGCCCACAAAATGACCCTATTTTGGAATGCAAACACCCCAACGTATAATCTGAGGCATTATGAGTCTTTTGAACGGTTCATTTTTACGTGTAGTCATATGAATTGTGACAGGTACACGGGTACTCATATGAATTGTGACGGGTACTCATATGAATTGTGACGGGTACTCAGTGTGATTGGTGTACACTGTAAGCGGTAACAAGATGTTACTGCAATCTCCTTACACACGATCGGTGTGTGAAGAGGAGAACCTGGTAACATCTAATTACTGCGGTTTGTTGACATTTAGTGATCGGCTGTGAAAGGATCACAGCCGATCACGTGGTAAACAGCTGCCGGCCAATGGCTGTTTACCAGCTTCGGTGACTAGCAGTGTTCCTGGGAACACGCCGCCGCCGTGCACGCGCAGCGTACTTGAGATCGTGTGCATGCGCCGTGCAAAGTGGGGAGGTACCACCTGTGATCAGCCGTGACATCATCACGGATGATCACGTGGTAAACAGCCATGCCCAATGGTTGTTCACCCCCCTTAGTGGCGAGCAGTGTCTCCGTGACACGCCGCCACCGAAGGAACAGGGATGCGCGCACACGATCACGCGTATTCCCTGTTTAAATGAAGGGCCATCATATGACGCCCTCCCAGATCAAGAGCCGCGCCGCCTGGCCATCATATGATGGGCGGCAAGCGGTTAACCACTTTGTACTTTGATTTATGGCCTGTAATATTTGTGGTGATGGGTTTTTTCTTATGCTTTTCATGACCTTAAGGGCACTTTCACGCGGTGGGAGGGCGAGTCAGCGGTAAAGCACCACTAATATTAGCGGCACTTTACCGCTGTAATAGCGGCCGAATAAAGGGTTAAAAGCGCCACTGTCGAAGTGCTTTGCAGGCGCTTCCACAGTGCTGCCCATTGATTTCAATGGGGAGGAGCGGTGTATACACTGCTCCTCCACCGCCCAAAAGATGTTGCTTGTAGGACTTTCTAACATCCTGCAAGCGCACCGCCCCAGTGTGAAAGCACTCGGGCTTTTTACACTGGGGGCTGCAGGTGAGGCATTTTTCAGGCGCTTTACAGATGCTATTTTAAGCCCAAAAACGCCCCAGTGTGAAAGGGGTCTAATACTTGTTTTGGGCATGTTCAACAGCTACAGGGTCAGCATAACAGCCAGACAATTTCTAGCTGGGTGTTAGGATTACCTGCTGGCTTCAATATTCTTTTTTTATTACCAGCTTTTCTGGATGTACATTGGGGTGTAAAGGAATGATTTGCATGGCTTACCCCACTGTTCTAAAATTACTACTTTTTATATATGTGATTGAATGAGATATATGAATACTTTTTGTTCTAAGAAAGCTCTAGCACAGCATGCTATGAACATATCAGAAGTTAAAATTACTTCTAGCTGTAGTGTTTACTTTTACTACTTTCAATTTATTTCTATAGGGACCAGAATGCATTCAGTATCTACAGCAAGAGTATCTACCGTCTTTACAGGTGGCACCAGAAATCATCCAGGTAAACCAGAAAATATTTTAAAATTAGGAATATAGGTAGAAATACAAAGGTTAAATTATGCCAATGGCTGCGTTTTTGCTTGTTAAAACGCCCATTGTTGGCTCTACGCTGTGCTCACAACTCTTTATCCTTGCTGCTTACATTAATGTGAAATTATTACACAGTTCCCATAAGCTGCAAAAAAGAACTATAGCTTGGGGAGAATCACACACGTGGCAATTATCACCTGCTATGAAGTAAAGACTAATGTTCATTTCACACCTGTGCAGTCTCATGCAGTGTGTTATGTGCATTGCATTGAAGGGTAGCTTCACTTTTTTTTTTTGTGGGAAAATTATAGCAAAAACAAAAATATAGTGTATATAATTGCTACACAAGACCGGTTGTTGTAATGTTGTTTTTTTTTTAAATGTACCTTTTCAGTCTGCTGCACTGTAATTTTCTGTTAGGTCCAAAGCAATATGGCAGCCTGGAGGCATTCTATGCACAGTTGGTGTATAGAACACCTCCAAAAATGTAAGTTCCTGCTTGGGTGATTAACTGATTTTCCCAGAAGTCTACACTAAGAGGTCAAATTTTAGGTACCCTCTTCAAGCTGCATTTTGTTAAACCACAGTCCACTAACTCATAGATGGAAGCTTTTGTATTCTGCTCAGTTTAATTTATTTCTCAAATGCAGACAAACTATAACAAAATATGTGCCCTTCTGCTCTGAATACCTGATTTCTTCTATTACTTTTTTTTTTTTTTTTGCTAAAATAGTCATATTGTAATCTGATTTACAGGAGTTTTGTCAAGCTCTTCAGCAACCAGATGCAAAAGTATTTAAGAATTACCTAAAGGTGTGTAATGTGTTTTTCAGAACCTTTTGACAGTTTGACACATTAGACAGATATACTAATTTTCTTTTTTTTTTCCTGTTTTCTCAGGTGTTCTTTCAAAGGGCCAAGCCCTGAGGAATATACTGGAATGTTCATGCACCTGATACTCAGGACCTCCAGTTATTAATTTATGTAGATTGCTAATTTTGTACATGCCTTTTGGACTGGCGTTCTATATGGATGTCACATATTGTCATTCATAACAAAATTCATCATCTTGTAATGAGCTGTAGACCAATCCTACTGGTTACGTGCTACTTGTGGAAAATTTCCCCAGTGACAAGGCGTTGACTCGGTCGTCTTAATTTTCTGCCATGTAACAAGCTTATGTGTTATGTGCACCAATTAAATTAATATATTCAATTGGATTTTTATTTTGGAATTTAAAAACAGAACTGTAAAAAAAAACAATTGGCAGTCAGGAGGCTCTGTATATACTTTTTTATTTTAATGAATTGTAGCTGTTAATATTATAACTTTGAATCTCCTGATGCTTTGCAATATAAATAAAAGAAAAGATGCAGTGAATTTTGTAGATAGTCATGAAAATTTGTTAGAACTGTATCAAAGTCCCTTTCTTTAAAATGTCAGCTTCTGCATGGACACAATCCAGAAATCACTTTTATAGCTACATGAACTGGACTTGAAGCCAATTTAAAGCTGGAATTCTAGCATAAGCAGTATTTATCATACACACAAGAGATGGAGGGGATAAAACACATTGCTGCTTAGGATGTCTGAATTTAAATATGAGCTCATTCTACAAAATTTTTATAAGAAAGAAAAACAATAAATTTTATGTAGTCAAAATGGAAAAGATTCTGCTGGTTTTGTCTTCACCATTTTATTTAGGGATGTGATAAATGTCCTGCTGTTTTCACAGCATTTTGTTATGATTTTATGTTAAGCATCTACATCCTTTTTTTTTTTTTTTCCCCCTTTTCAAACTACTTTCCCTTTTTACTGTATCCATTAGAGGTCCACTGAATGGAAATTGTGGTGCTGAAACCAAAAAAGGATGCTTTCTTGTTTATAACAAAAAAAAAAGCAGGATGCACTTGGCCAAAACCCAAAAATCATTTTTTTTAAATGTATATATTTGTATTGTAGTTGACTTTAATATCATGAATTTATTACCGGCACCTTTTTAGTGCAAAAATTAAAAAAACAACAAAAATGCATCCCTTTAAATTCTATGTATGTCTTCACACGTTAAAATCTTGCATGCTGCATTTTTGGTCTGTTAAAAAAAAAAAATGCACCAAAAACACACCTCCCTATTGAAATGCAATAAAAATGCATCAATAATGCACTTGTTGCTTTTGATATGGTGTTTGAGTCACATGACCTATGAAAAACACTGTAAGCATAGTAAAAATCGTGACAAAAATGCAGAACACCATTTTCGGCCAATATGTTTCTGTCGCTGACATTTCGGTGCATCGCTAGCATCCACATTCTGACCGTATCTATTTTAGGAGTATAATGATGCTTGAAATCAACCTATGTCCCTCTGGTTTTTGGAAATCTGTAACCCATTTGAATTATTTATATATGCTAATTATATCCCTTTAAAAGGGTAAACATGTTTATCGGTTTTTTAATTTAGAGCTGGCTTTTTGGGCAATATAGTATTTATAATAGAGCTGGCTTTTTGGGCAATATAGTATTTATAATAGCAATGGAGACTTTTGTCCATGTGTGCCTTTTTTAAAAGCCAGCGCATTTACGATTTTTCTGTCAATCTGGCCATATGATGGGTCCTGCTATTTACAGATTGTGGAGAGACCGAGTATGGCAATAGTGGCCTGGGACTGCATTGAGAGTCCCTGTGTCAACTCAACTTTGAAGTAAGTTGTGGAATATTCTATCTTCTAAAGAAAGTTGCCACTGCTCTCAACCCTGACAGTTGTGTAGATACCGGTAGGCAAAATTCATATGAATATTGAATGTAAACACTCTGAGTAGGCCTTGTAAAATAGCATTTTCTATTGTCCATTGAGGGACACTGCTTCCATTAACCACTTGACAACTGCCTAGCCGCATTTTTCTGCGGGCAGAGTGACCTATCTGTATGTCGCTGCCTACTCCTGGGTTTAGGGCACGTGCATGCGCGCCCGGCTCCCGCTGTAAATAGTGGGGCCTGTCTGCAAGTCCTGGCCAATGATTCATAGTTGGGATCTGTTGATCAGCTGTGTACATTCGCTGTGTGTGTATATATATTTTACATTACACACACTTATCATAGTTCGTAGGTTGCTATAACTTTAACACAAACCAATCAATATACAATGAAGACCCATACCCCACCATTCTTATTGAGTAAAAAAAATGATAAAGTGAAGAAAAATAAATGTGCAATACATCTGCTGGAGCATGCGGCCTGGTAACAAAAGTTGCAATAGGCTCAGCCTAAAGGTATTACATGACATTTCATACCCAGTAACCCCGATTAGGGCTAAAAGCGAATTTACTACCAGCGCATACTAGCACATTATGAAATACTCACCCTGGAATGAAGCCCTCCTGAGAGGGCTGACATCTTCCCCCGGTCTTTCTTCCGGGTTCGCACGCTCCGGCTATGTGATTGGCTGGAGCTGCAAGGATGTCACTCCCGTGCATGTGCACTGGAGCCCTTGGTTCCGGCCCAAAGCTGTGTAGCTCTGGCAAGTTATGCCGGACCTTCAGAGCGCATGCACCGGTGATATAACTGGCTGCATCCAGGGTAAAAATCTCCTAAACTGTGAATGTTTAGGAGATTTTAATTTTACTAAGAGTAAAGTCACCAAGAGTCATTTACTACAGCTTTGAAGACCAGGCCTTTTCTGAGACTTTGTTTACTTGTAAAAATCAGAAAATTACTTAGAACCCCCAAACATTATACAGTATATTGTCTAGAGCAGTGGTCTCCAAACTGGGGGCCAAATGCAGGCCTTTATCCAGCCCTTGGGGCACAATTCCTTCCACAGACACCAAAAATGGGGCACTATTTCTCCCACAGACACCAAAAGTGGGGCACTATTCCTTCCACTGACTTCACAGTGATACCTCACATGTGGTATGATCGCTGTTTGCATGCATGCTGACTGACCCATGCATTCATCTTTGCACAGGGGGGACGGAGGCGCTTTAAAATAAAAATTTTATACACTGTCCCATTTTTAATCACTGGAACCATTTTTAATCACTTTTATTATCACAGGACATATAAATATCCCCTATGATAGCAATAGGCAGTGACCAGTACTCTCCTCTGCCCTTAAAAGCTTTGGATCATATCAAGATCCGTGTGATCTGATGCTTTTTTTCAAACCACTAATGGTATGTTTACATCCGGTGAACCTGGAAGTGATGAAATGCTTATTGCTTCTGGTTTCTTAGACCATAGAGAGGATTGGAGCCATTCTGTTCTCCGATCAGCTCTGTGGTGTGAGATTTTTGGTGCGTTTTTTATGTGTGACTTGCATGCGATTTTTGAGTTTTTTTTTTTTTTTTAATTAACCAATAGCAAAAACTCATCTGTTGCATCATTTGTTGCTAAGTATTTCAGCTTTTTAAGCTTTTCCCTTAGCTTTTATTTCTTTTATTATTTTATAATTCGTTAGGGTAAGGGGTTAGGTTAGGATTAGAGTTAGCGTGTCGCGTACCTTGGTTTGTGGCTGAGTTGAAGAGAGGGCTTCCCTCTCAGTTCTGGTCCAAGCACCCCTAAATGTGGTGACAGAGGAACAAGGTTCAAATAAGCACTGGTGCCAGTAGCTTGATAGCAGGTAACTGCCTCAGTCAGAGACAGTCAAGGTGAGCCAGGGTCATACATGGTAAGACAACAGGGTGGTCAGGAGGCGCCTATGTGTCTGTGCACACTGGGTATTGGCCTAAGCTCGTCTGTGTTCTTCAGCTGTATGAGAATTAGTATTAGCTGAACTAGCTTCCTGACCTAGGGTTATTTTTTTTTTTTTTTTGGGGGGGTATTGCTGCTACTAAAAAATGATAGATAAATGAATACTAAGTTACATAGGTGAGGTTGAAAAAGGACACAAGCCCATCAAGTTCAACCTATGTGTGTGATTATATGTCAGCATTACATTGTATATCCTTGTATGTTGTGGTCATTCAGGTGCTTATCTAATAGTTTTTTTAAACTATCGATGCTCCCCGCTGAAACCACCGCCTGTGGAAGGAAATTCCACATCCTTGCCGCTCTTACAGTAAAGAACCCTCTAGGCAGTTTAAGGTTAAACCTCTTTTCTTCTAATTTTAATGATTGGCCATGTGTCTTATTAAACTCCCTTCCACAGAAAAGTTTTATCCCTATTGTGGGGTCACCAGTATGGTATTTGTAAATTAAAATCCTATCCCTTCTCAAGCGTCTCTTCTTCATAACTAATATCCTCCAGTCCCTCTTATTAGCTTTGTTGTCCTTCTCTGTACTCGCTCTATTTCCAGTACAGCCTTCCTGAGGACTGGTGCCCAGAACTAAACAACATACTCCAGGTGAGGCCGGACCAGAGTCTTGAAGAGTGAGAGAATTATCGCTTTATCTCTGGAGTTAATCCCCTTTTTAATGCATGCCAATATTCTGTTTGCTTAGTTAGCAGCAGCTTCACATTGCATGCTTTTGCTGAGTCTATCATCCACTAGGACCCCCAGGTCCTTTTCCATTCTTGATTCCCCCTAAGGGTCCCCCCCCCCCCCCCCCCATCTAGCTGCCATAACCCCGGTATCCTCATCTTGAAGCGGACCGCCCGCTGGAGAAAAAAGTGGTCTCTGTAGCGGATTCGCCACAAGATCACTTTTATCGGTAGCAGGGGTCCTTCCTCCGCCGCTTACCGGAGCGGTCGGCAGCGATGTCAAAACGTCAGTTCTACCCATAGAGCTCTTAAAGGGACTTTTTTCTTCTTTTTTTTTTTTAAATGACAATTTTTTTTCATTGCATTTTAGTGTAAATTGACCCCAGATCTCATATTTAAGAGGTCCTGTCATGCTTTTTTTTCTATTACAAGGGATGTTTACATTCCTTGTAATAAAAGTGACACTTTTTTTAAAAAGAACAGTGTAAAACTAGAAATATATACACAATAATTCTGCGCTACCACAAAGAGAAATGGACACAGCAGCTAACACAACCAGCAAGTGTAAACAATGTCAAAAAACAAGATAAGTGTAGGGCTAGGAAGAGATCACAAAATGAAGTCTATGGATTGACAGTTCGAAGGTCATAAGTTTTAAAAGAACATCACTGGAGGGAATTAAAAAAGTCCTCTGGAACAAATCTCCACAAGAGTATGAATCATCTGTAACAGGAGCCCACACACCACCAATAGAAGTGAAAAGGCTTACCGGACTCTGTGGACCCAACAAGGCATACGCCAGGTGGAGTCAATCAGACTTGGGTGGTGCTGGGTTGAAGTTGGCCCGGACGGGCAAAGTTGGTGGAGTGGCTACCACATGGCTGTGTTCTTCAAGCGTAATCGGGCCAAAAGATATGAAATACGGCACCCATAAATCGCAACCCTCAGATCCGCGTTGGAACCAGCAATATCAGCAGCCAAATAAAGAGAAGGAATGGCCAAATAGTGTAAATCCGTTTTAATGGGAAATATAATAAAAAAGTATACACTCACATAAAAGGGTATCTAAAAACAGCGCTGTAGAGAAGTGGCGACAGTGGGGTCCATAGACGTCGTCTATGCAGACGAAACGCGTCAGGTAGGACCCCACTGTCGCCACTTCTCTACAGCGCTGAAGAAGCAAGAGGTGGAGGCAGGTGCTGTTCCCTGTCTAACCGCGCGAATACCCCATGATGTGTAATTTGGGACTATCTCAGCATTAGTTAATGGCACAAAAGTAGGAAGAAGGATAAGTAAAAAATATATAAACTTTAATAATTACACACAATGCAAATCATTTTTACAAAATAGTGATATTTGAAACATATTAAAATCAATTACATACACCACATTGGATGTAAACATTAACAGAAAAAAACAGTTTCTTGTACAGGGGGGGTATATAAAATTGTTTCCTCGACCGGTTTCGCGGTTAGGACCGCTTCTTCAGGAGGGATAGGTCTAAGATTCAAACAAACATAAGAAATTGCACAGCAAAAAGAGAAAAAGAATACAATACACAAAAATAACAATGGAAAACTGGCTCACCAACTCAGACGTGTTCACATGGAGAAATGGGACCCTATAACGATCCCCCCACGGCGGACATGGGGGATTGTGGACAGGTTCTAATTGAATAGGTAATGACCAATATGTAAATACCAATAGACAAAAAAATTAAAAAGAATAGGGGAGTGCTCACCCTGGTGAAATGATAGGGGAGGGGGGAGATGTGGAAATGACAGTGGATAGAGTAGGAAGAGTACCCACTGTCATTTCCACATCTCTCCCCCTCCCCCATCATTTCACCAGGGTGAGCACTCCCCTATTCTTTTTCATTTTTTTTGTCTATTGGTAATTACCTATTCAATTAGAACCTGTTTCAAATATCGCTATTTTGTAAAAATGATTTGCATTGTGTGTAATTATTAAAGTTTATATATTTTTTACTTATCCTCCCTACTTTTGTGTCATTAACTAATGCCGAGATGGTCCCAAATTACACATCATGGGGTATTCGCGCGGTTAGACAGGGAACAGCTTCTTCATATTTATTCAAACCGGATGATGGCATTGATATTTGTTCGGTACATTTATTGATCTACCTGAAGCTATACTCTGTTTCTGCTAGTATGCATAGCATACTAGCGCATTATGAATTACTTACCTGAGATCGAAGCCCCCGAAGCGACCCTCGTTCACCTTCTCTGTTGACACTTTAACAATACACAGGTACTCACAGCCTACGTGCACGCAATTGGTAATAGTAAATAAATAACTCCTAACCTTAACCCCAACCCTAGAAAAAATAATAATAAATAACTAAACACTCTAATGCCCTGTACACACGGTCGGACTTTGTTTGGACATTCTGACAACAAAATCCTAGGATTTTTTCCGACGGATGTTGGCTCAAACTTGTCTTGCATACACACGGTCACACAAAGCTGTCGGAAAATCCGATCGTTCTAAACGCAGGGACGTAAAACACGTACGTTGGGACTATAAACGGGGCAGTGGCCAATAGCTTTCATCTCTTTATTTATTCTGAGCATGCGTGGCACTTTGTCCGTCGGATTTGTGTACACGCGATCGGAATTTCCGACAACGGATTTTGTTGTCGGAAAATTTTATATCCTGCTCTCAAACTTTGTGTGTCGGAAAATCCGATGGAAAATGTGTGATGGAGCCTACACACAGTTGGAATTTCCGACAACAAGGTCCTATCACACATTTTCCGTCGGAAAATCCGACCGTGTGTACGGGGCATAACCCTAAATTAAGGTGGTATTATTATTATCATTTTTTTTTGGTTTGGGTGATTATTATTTATAATAATTTATTTTTTAAGGTTGGAGTTAATTATCATTTATTTATGTATTATTACATATTATTCATTTATGATGAATTTTAGTTATTCTGTGAATTTAGTTTACATTTATTTATTCATATATTTTTGCTATTTTATGTTTTACAATTTAATTTTTGAGCAGAAACTCTTGCACAAATGCGCGACAAAATGCGTGAATGCGCACAAAAAAAGCGCGAATGGCACGTTTTTATGGGACTAAAGACAAAAACGCTCAAATCTGCCCGATTTGAGCTACAATTAAAACTCCAGAGGATTTGGACTGTAGATGTGAACCATCTCCATAGAGAATAATAGATTTTTTTCTCCTCCAGCGTTTTGAAGCTGCGAGCCTAAATGCACCTATGTTTACAGCACGTTTGTGAAGCATTTATAACGGAAAATTGTATCATACTTACCGTAATTTTCCTTTCCTGGTGCCTATCCATGGCAGCATACTAGTGATAGAGCTCCGCCTCGACTCCTCCCTCAGGACCAGTGAATAGCATAAATTAAAGGCATAGTCCCTCCCCCAACATTCACCGTAAAATAGAATACCGAGGGTGGGAGCGTATGCTGCCATGGATAGGCACCAGAAAAGGAAAATTACGGTAAGTATGATACAATTTTCCGTTTTCCTGGTGCCTCCATGGCACCATACTAGTGATAAATAACTAGCTGACATGAGTGGGATAATGCTTAACAATAAATGTTTAATTAGAATGGGACATTGCAGCCTGAACTGCCCTCCTCCCGAACTCTACTGTTGTGAGAGCTCCTGGATCAATACGGTAGTGTCTGAGGAAAGTATTGCGAGAAGACCAGGTGGCGGCCCTGCACACCGTCTCTAATGAAACGTTAGCCCTTGCTGCCCAGGAGGTTGAGACTGCCCTTGTAGAATGAGCATTCACTCGGGATGGAGGCTCCATATTCTTCATCTTGTAAGCCTTCTGGATTAGCTTTACCACCCAAGATGCCAGAGTTCTGATGGAAGCTTCTTTGCCCCTGTATTTACCGAATGGAACAATCAAGAGTCTTTCCGAGTTCCTGAAGGATCTAGTGGCCTCTAGGTAGGCTCTGAGCACTCTGGATATGTCCAGTTTGTGACATGATCCTGAATCTGCTTCAGCAAATATTGGTAGTGCCCAGGGCTCCAAAAAGGTGGCTTGGAGTAGTGACCTTAGGTGTGAACCCCCGAAGGGGACGAAGTTCCACTCTGTCGTGGAAGAAAGAGATGTGGTCATCACCTATTCCTAAAGAGTGGAGTTCTGAGATCCTTCTACCAGATGTAATGGCTAGCAGGAAAACCGTGTTTAGTGTTATGTTCCATATTGCCAGTTATTCCACTGGGGCAAATGGATGGTCAGAGAGGACTTCAAGGACCAGGGATAAATCCCACTTGGGAAAGGACCGTCTGCCAGGTGGACGATTCTTTAACACTCCTCTGAGGAAAGTGACTACTAAGGGCTCTTCTGCCCATCTTTTATTTGTTGCGGCAGAAATTGCTGCTACTTGCACTTTGAGGGAACTTAGGCCAAGACCCAGATCAAGTCCTGATTGGAGGAAGCCGAGAACACCTGATGTAGAAGGAGAGATTGGATCAAACTCATTTGAGGTAGCAAATGACAAGAACTTGTCCCATATTTTGGAATATATAGCATGGGTTGCTGGCTTCCTAGCTCCTAGGAGGGTTGTTATGACCCCTGGGGAACATCCTAGGGCCTCGAACCTTCGCCTCTCAACCTCCAGATTCGAAGATTGAGCTTCTGAGGATTTGGATGAACTAAACTGCCCTGCGTCAGAAGTTGAGGGAAAGGATGGATCCTGATTGGAGGGCTCACACTGAGGCGCATAGCTAGAGGAAACCAGGGTCTCTTCGGCCAATATGGGAGTACTGCCAATACCTGGACTGTCTCTCTGAGAAGTCTCAGGAGGAACTTGAATATTAATGGCCGGATGGGAAAGGCATATGCGGTGGTGAACCTCCAGGGGCATGACAGGGCATCTACTTCCTCGGCTTGCGTATCCGGCAGGCGAGAGAAGAATCTGGTCAGTTTGGCATTCTCCAGAGTGGCAAATAGGTCTACCTGAAGAAGATCCCAGAGGTTGGCAATCTGACAGAAAACCTGGGGATGAAGAGCCCACTCGTTGTTGTCCAAGAAGTTCTTCGACAGCGTGTCTGCTTCCGTGTTCAACCTTCCCGGGAGATACATCGCCCTGAGGTCTAGGATGTTCTTCTCTGCCCAGAGCATAATCGGCTCTACTTCCCTGAGGAGTGATGTGCTGCGAGTGCCCCCCTGCTTCTGCAGGTACGCGACAGCTGCCCTGTTGTCCAGGCGTAAGAGTACTCTCTGGCCTCTGATCTGAGATGTCAATGAAGTTAGTGCCAAGAATGCTGCCCTCATCTCCAGGATGTTGGATACTACTCCCTGGGTGGAACAGGACCATCTCCCCTGTATCCTGGTTTCCCCGCAATGGGCTCCCCAGCCTTGTCCGCTTGCGTCGGACGTAACTGTGATCCAGGAGAGGGAACCCAGATGACGAGGTTTGGAGAGGTTTTCCGGCAGAGTCCACCAATGAAGGCTCCTGCACATTGCTCCCGTCAACAGAATTGTCTGAGAGAGTCGCTGTTTCTTCCACTGCGCCAAGAAACCTGTCTGAAAATACCTCAAATGCCAATGGGCCCAAGGAGTCATCGGTATACAGGCAGACATTGTGCCAATGAGGCTCAGGCATTGTGATGCCGTTAGGTACCGGCTCGCAATGGTTTTGACCATCTTCTGGATAATAATCCTCATCTTCAGGGATGGTAATGACACTGTCCCCTCCCGGGTGTTGAACATCGCGCCTAGATAGATCATCCGCTGTGTAGGCGCGAGCTGGCTCTTCTCTGAGTTTATTAACCATCCTAGTTCTCTCAGGGACTGGAGAAGAAAGTCTCAGTGATACACCAACTGACCCGGACTGCTTGCTAGGAGGAGGATGTCGTCCAAATAGTGGTATATCCTCAAACCCCTCTCCCGCAGGGGAACCAGAGTGGATATTAGAATCTTGGTGAATACCCTGGGGGAGGTGCACAGGCCGAAGGGCAGGGCTTGAAACTGCAGGTGGATTCGTCCTACTGCAAATCTGAGATACTTCTGAAAGGTAGGTAGAATTGGCACGTGTAAGTACGCATCCTGCAGATCGACTGAGATCATCCAATCTGTTGGCTGCACTGCCTGAATAATTGTTTGTAGAGACTCCATCTTGAAGCTTTCTGGGTGTATGTGCCTGTTGAGCCTTTTTAGATCTATCACAGGTCTCCATCCACCCGTTCTCTTTGGGACCAGAAATAGAGTGGAATAGAAGCCTGCGAAGCGCTCCGCCAAAGGAACCGGCACAGCTGCTCCCTGAAGTTGGAGTGATGATACGAAGTGCTTTAGGGCTTGAGCCTTCAGCGGAGAGGATGGAATTTCCGTTCTCGTGAACTAATTTTGAGGTGGAGGATGAGAGAAACTCCAAAAGTGTCCCCATTGGATTGTTGAGAGAACCCAGGGATCCTGGCATTTGCTGGCCCAGACTGGAAGAAAGAATTTTAGTCTGGCTCCCACCGGGAGCGTCTGGGCTAATCTGGCGTCAAAAGGATTGCTTCTGCTCATGTGGAGTCGGAGGGGCCTTCGACTTTCTGCCCAAGAAGGATGCCTGAGTGCCCCTCCAGGGTCTTTTGCCGACTCTGAACTGCCTTGATTGTCTGAAATCTCTAGGGTTTGACTGGCGGAACCTGGAAGAACCCCCTCTGGATCTTCGCATCCTTCTGTCTTGGGGAAGCATACCTGACTTTCCTCCTGACAACCTAGATATGGCTTTATCCATCTTGTCTCCAAATAATGCCTTCCCGTCGAACGGGATTTTGCACCAATTTTGCTTGGAAGCCAAATCCGCCGTCCAGGGTTTTAACCACAAGGCCCTTTTCGCCATTACTGAGTGCAGCATAGATCTTGTTGAACACCTAATCGTGTCTATAGCTGCTACTCCAACGAAGTCTGCTGACAATCTAATTTCTTCCAAGGCTTTAATTATGTCTTCCTTGGGAACATCCTGGCGTAGAGCTGTTTCAATGTTATCCGTCCAAGCTCTAATGGCATTAGATACGGAGGTGAGGGCGATCGCTGGCTTACATGCCGCTCCTGCAGCTAAATAGCTCCTCTTGAGGTCCAGATCGATTCTTCTGTCAAGAGGATCCTTGAAAGAAGCGGAATCTTCCATAGGCAGGGTAATATTCTTTGCGAGTCGCACCACTGATGCGTCTACCACGGGCATGGAGTTCAGTGACTGTGTTCCCGACTCCGGTAGGGGATACAATTTATTGAAACGGCCCAATGACAGCTTTTTTATCAGTTCTTGACCATTCGTTTTGAATGACTTGACTAATTTCTCCCATCAAAGGGAAGAAAGCCTGTTTCCTTTTAAGGAATGGGAAGTAGCTTTTTGCTTCCTGGGGAGGTTCTTCAGTATCCTCCCAAGCTATTGCAGCTCTAACTGCCTGGATAAATGGTTTTACCAACGAATGGCTGAAGCCAGAAGGATCTGACTCATCTGACGAATCCCCCGAGAGGTCTTCAGGTGGGGAATCTCTGGCCGATCGGCCTGACGGAGGTAGAGGCGTACTGGCTGCGGAAGGACCGGGAAGGTTAAGTTCAACATCCTGAGCTTGGGACGTCTGCGGGACTGGCTGGGCAGGAACCAAGGCCGCAAGCTCAGAGAAGGAGTCCTTCATAGTTCTTTTGAGCAGGTCCACCACCTGTTGGTTTTCTAACTCGCGGCCAGACGCGAAACAGTCCTTGCAGACTACTTTGTTCGGCAGCGGACTAGCCCCACAGGTCCAGCACTTCTTCTTCTTATAGGATCTAGGAGAGGGGGACCGATCCCGTCTTCTGGATCTTGATCTATGTCGAGAAGAATGGGACTCACGTCTTGACGAGCGGGACTGGTGGCGTGAAGAACGAGATCTGCGACTTGGGCTGTCGTCATCGTGGTGCCTTGAGGATTTTTCGGTCCTCTTGGAGTGGGCAGGGCTATGATTCAAAAAAAAAAAAAACCATGTCAGGCCAGCGAGCGCACTTTTTTTTTTTTTTTTTTTTTTATACTCACGTATAGGTGGTCCCATACCTAACGGAAGTGTGAGGATCTTTGCTGCGAGACGAATGGCTCATTGCGGAGTTGGGCAAAAGGATCAGCTGCGGAAATATAGCAAGAAAAAAAGAAAAGAAAAGTGTTTTGGAAAAAAAAAAAAAAAAAAACAGGTAATGTGTTTTGGAAAAAAAAAAAAACCCATTACCTGTTTTTTTTTTTTTTTTTTTAATACTTACCACAGAGCAGTTTCAGAGAAAGCTAGCAGGGCGCAGCCGAGGAGACTCTGACTGCTAGCCCCAAAGCTGACCTTAAATACCTTAAGGGTGGGTGGGGTAATCCCATGAACCCCCAGTCTCTCGCTCTTCTTTTTTTTAAATTTTGGAATCGAAAAAGGGCAAAAACTGGCCCTTTTTCCAGAACTAAAAATGGCCCCCGGAGCGCCGAGAAACCGCGCATGCGCAGTAAAGCCGACGCCGAGAAGTCAAGAAAGCTTTGCTAACAACGGCAGCCCTCTCGCCCCCCGTATCGCGCATGCGCAGTACGGCGGTGGGGACGCCGAACCGCGCTGACTTCACCAGCAGGGAAGAAAAAAAAAAAAACAGCAGACAGACAAGGCACTGCAGCAATAGAACCAAAAAAAAAAAAAACTGCAAACTTTAAAGGGCCACAGCATGGAAGATATGGCAGGTAATAAGTAAAAGAACATATTTAATTACCTATATATAAACATATATATTCTTTCAAAGGAAAAAGGGAAGGAAACAGAAAGGGAAGAGGGGAGGGGAAAGACATATGCTTTTTTTTTTTTTTTTTTTTAAGGAAACAAAAAATGAAAAATCACAAGCCTGCCAGAATGGAGCTGATCCTTTTGCGACTCCTTCGCCATCATCATAGGATATGGTGGCAGACTGCGTTCCAGTGAGGAAACTCTGCAAGAAGACCCCAACAGATCCACAGAGGGGTTCCCAGTCTTATCAGCGCTGTGAGCGGCCCAAGAACAGGGACTGCGCATGGGAAAGGCTAAACCCGGCGGACGCTGCCGACTGCAGAGGTATGGACGTACCAGGGGCGGACTGACCATCGGGCAGTTCGGAGGCTGACCGAGGGCCCGTGGCCAGTAGGGGGCCCCATGGCAGCTTCCACTTTGGGAGTCGGGACCCGATCTACCCGTCAGCTAGCTGTGATTGACGGGCTGATCGGGTCCCTGCTCACTGCTGAGACTGCAGTGTATACAGAACACCTCGTGATGCGCTCCTCCTCCTCCCCGCCGGCCCCTCCTTCCCTCCCGTCCACCCCAGGTGCTTGTATCTGTCATCACCTCGGACGGACAGAAAAGAGGAGGGGCCGGCGAGGAGGAGCGCATCACGAGAGGTCTGTATACAGCCGCTTCCCGCGCTACTCTGCATCTAGGAAGGAAAGTGCAGCAGCTTGTACCACGTGCTGCTATTAGAAAGTTGCTGCACAGCTTCCCACCCACAGTGTCCCCCTGTGCCCCCACCTCCCCACAGTGTCCCCCTGTGCCCCCACCACCTCCCCACAGTGTCCCCCTGTGCCCCCACCTCCCCACAGTGCCCCCCTGTGTGCCCTCCACCCCCACAGTGACCCCCCTGTGCCCCCCACCTCCCCACAGTGACCCCCACCTCCCCACAGTGTCCCCCTGTGCCCCCCACCTCCCCACAGTGTCCCCCTGTGCCCCTCACCTCCCCACAGTGCCCCCCTGTGTGCCCTCCACCCCCACAGTGACCCCCTGTGCTCCCCACAGTGACCCCCACCTCCCCACAGTGTCCCCCTGTGCCCCCCACCTCCCCACAGTGTCCCCCTGTGCCCCCACCTCCCCACAGTGTCCCCCTGTGCCCCCACCTCCCCACAGTGTCCCCCTGTGCCCCCCACCTCCCCACAGTGTCCCCCTGTGCCCCCACCTCCCCACAGTGTCCCCCTGTGCCCCCCACCTCCCCACAGTGCCCCCCTGTGTGCCCTCCACCCCCACAGTGACCCCCTGTGCCCCCCACCTCCCCACAGTGTCCCCCTGTGCCCCCACCTCCCCACAGTGTCCCCCTGTGCCCCCCACCTCCCCACAGTGTCCCCCTGTGCCCCCCCACCTCCCCACAGTGTCCCCCTGTGCCCCCCCACCTCCCCACAGTGTTCCCCTGTGCCCCCCACCTCCCCACAGTGCCCCCCTGTGTGCCCTCCACCCCCACAGTGACCCCCTGTGCCCCCCACCTCCCCACAGTGTCCCCCTGTGGCCCCCACCTCCCCACAGTGCCCCCCTGTGTGCCCTCCACCCCCACAGTGACCCCCTGTGCCCCCCACCTCCCCACAGTGTCCCCCTGTGCCCCCCACCTCCACACAGTGACCCCCACCTCCCCACAGTGTCCCCCACCTCCCCACAGTGCCCCCCTGTGCCCTCCACCCCCCACAGTGACCCCCTGTGCCCCCCACCTCCCCACAGTGACCCCCACCTCCCCACAGTGTCCCCCTGTGCCCCCCACCTCCCCACAGTGACCCCCACCTCCCACAGTGTCCCCCTGTGCCCCCCACCTCCCCACAGTGCCCCCCTGTGCTCCCCACAGTGCCCTCCACCTCCCCACAGTGTCCCCCTGTACCCCCCACCTCCCTACAGTGTCCCCCTGTGCCCCCACCTCCCCACAGTGTCCCCCTGTGCCCCCCACAGTGTCCCCCTGTGCTCCCCACAGTGTCCCCCTGTGCCCTCCACCTCCCCACAGTGTCCCCCTGTGCCCCCACCACCTCCCCACAGTGTCCCCCTGTGCCCCCACCTCCCCACAGTGCCCCCCTGTGTGCCCTCCACCCCCACAGTGCCCCCCTGTGTGCCCTCCACCCCCACAGTGACCCCCTGTGCCCCCCACCTCCCCACAGTGACCCCCACCTCCCCACAGTGTCCCCCTGTGCCCCCCACCTCCCCACAGTGCCCCCCTGTGTGCCCTCCACCCCCACAGTGACCCCCTGTGCTCCCCACAGTGACCCCCACCTCCCCACAGTGTCCCCCTGTGCCCCCCACCTTCCCACAGTGTCCCCCTGTGCCCCCCACCTCCCCACAGTGTCCCCCTGTGCCCCCCACCTCCCCACAGTGTCCCCCTGTGCCCCCCACCTCCCCACAGTGTCCCCCTGTGCCCCCCACCTCCCCACAGTGTCCCCCTGTGCCCCCCACCTCCCCACAGTGTCCCCCTGTGCCCCCCACCTCCCCACAGTGCCCCCCTGTGTGCCCTCCACCCCCACAGTGACCCCCTGTGCCCCCCACCTCCCCACAGTGTCCCCCTGTGCCCCCCACCTCCCCACAGTGTCCCCCTGTGCCCCCCACCTCCCCACAGTGCCCCCCTGTGTGCCCTCCACCCCCACAGTGACCCCCTGTGCCCCCCACCTCCCCACAGTGTCCCCCTGTGGCCCCCACCTCCCCACAGTGCCCCCCTGTGTGCCCTCCACCCCCACAGTGACCCCCTGTGCCCCCCACCTCCCCACAGTGACCCCCACCTCCCCACAGTGCCCCCCTGTGCCCTCCACCCCCCACAGTGACCCCCTGTGCCCCCCACCTCCCCACAGTGACCCCCACCTCCCCACAGTGTCCCCCTGTGCCCCCACCTCCCCACAGTGACCCCCACCTCCCACAGTGTCCCCCTGTGCCCCCCACCTCCCCACAGTGACCCCCTGTGCCCCCACCTCCCCACAGTGCCCCCCTGTGCTCCCCACAGTGCCCTCCACCTCCCCACAGTGTCCCCCTGTACCCCCCACCTCCCTACAGTGTCCCCCTGTGCCCCCCACCTCCCCACAGTGTCCCCCTGTGCCCCCCACAGTGTCCCCCTGTGCTCCCCACAGTGTCCCCCTGTGCTCCCCACAGTGTCCCCCTGTGCCCTCCACCTCCCCACAGTGTCCCCCTGTGCCCCCCACCTCCCCACAGTGACCCCAACCTCCCCACAGTGACCCCCTGTGCCCCCCACCTCCCCACAGTGATCCCCTATGCCCCCCCACCTCCCCACAGTGTCCCCCTGTGCCCCCCACCTCCCCACAGTGCCCCACCTCCCCACAGTGTCCCCATGTGCGCCCCCCCTCCCCCCTCCCCACAGTGCCCACCTGTGCCCCTCACCTCCCCACAGTGTCCCCCTGTGCCCCCCCACCTCCCCACAGTGTCCCCATGTGCTCCCCACAGTGCCCCCTTGTGCCCCCCACTTCCCCCCTCCCCACAGTGCCCCCCTGTGCCCTCACCTCCCTACAGTGTCCCCCTGTGCCCCCCCACCTTCCCACAGTGTCCCCCTGTGCACTCCACCCCCCCACAGTGTCCCCCTGTGCCCTCCACCCCCCCACAGTGTCCCCCTGTGCCCTCCACCCCCCCACAGTGCTCCCTGTGCTCTCCACCCCCCCACAGTGTCTCCCTGTGCCCCCACCTCCCCACAGTGTCCCCCTGTGCCCCCACCTCCCCACAGTGTCCCCCTGTGCCCTCCACCTCCCCCCTCCCCACAGTGCCCCCCTGTGCCCTCCACCCCCCCCCCACAGTGTCCCCCTGTGCCCCCCACCTCCCCACAGTGCCCTTCACCCCCCCCATTGTCCCCCTGTGCCCTCCACCTCCCCACAGTGTCCCCCTGTGCCCCCACCTCCCCACAGTGTCCCCCTGTGCCCCCCACCTCCCCACAGTGCCCCCCTGTGCCCTCCACCTCCCCCCCACAGTGCCCTCCACCCCCCCCCCCCCACAGTGTCCCCCTGTGCCCCCCACCTCCCCACAGTGTCCCCCTGTGCCCTCCACCTCCCCACAGTATCCCCCTGTGCCCTTCACCCCCCACAGTGTCCCCCTGTGTCTTCTATCCCCCCCATGGTGTCTCCCTGTGCCACTCACACAGTGTCCCCCTGTGCCCTCCACCCACCTACAGTGTCCCCCTGTGCCCTCCAACCCCCCCCCCCCCATGGTGTCTCCCTGTGTCCTCCACCCCCACTGTGTCGCCTTCCCCCTGATGGCTACCCTGAAAGACACTGTTAAGCCTGGAGGATCCCAGTGCTGTACTGTGTGCCCTGTGTTTTGGTTTGTGCCCTGCTATTTGCCCTACTGCGTGCCCCATGGCCTGTGATGTGCCCTGCTAGTGTACCCCCTTATGTGCCCTACTCTGTGCCCCTTGCCCTGTGATGTGCCTTGTGATGTGCCCTGCTGTGTACCGCCTGTTGTGCTCTACTGTGTGCCCTGTAATGTGCTCTACTGTGTGCCCCATGCCCTGGCATGTGTGCCCTGATGTGTACCGCCTGTGTCCTGTTCCCAAGGATGTGCCCTACTGTGTGCCCTGCTGTGTGCCCTACTATTTGCCACATGCCCTGTGATGTGCGGCACGCTCCCTGCTGTGTATCTCCTGATGTGCTCTGTGATGTGCCCCGCTGTGTACCCACTGATGTGCCCTGTACCCTCTGTGATGCACCATGCTGTGCTCAATAATGTGCCCTGATGTGTACAGCATAATAAACCCTGCTGGGTGCCCCATTATGTGTCCTGTGATGTGCCCTACTGTATGCCCTGTGCCCCATAATGTGCCCCGTGCTCTGCTGTGTGCCATGTGATGTGCCTTACTGTGTGCCCCATGTAAGTGGGGCTTTGTGTAGGTGCGGCTTGCATGTGGGCGGAGACACAGGGGGCCCCATGATCTTCTATTGCCCGGGGGCCCCATGAGTTGTCAGTCCGCCCCTGGGACGTACTGCTACTCTTCACCAGCACAAGAGGTATGAGGAAAAAAAGGAGAATGTTGGGGGAGGGACTATGCCTTTAATTTATGCTATTCACTGGTCCTGAGGGAGGAGTCGAGGCGGAGCTCTATCACCTGTATGCTGCCATGGAGGCACCAGGAAAAAGTGTTAGCTGGGTGCTGGGGGAGAGATGGTGGAGGTTCTTGTATCCCAGAATGCAGTGGTAAATAGAAAACTAGAACAGAGCCGCTCCAGCCACTTCCTGTTTCTACAGAGCAGCTGTGTGGTAACACTATTTGCCTCTGTGTGCAGGCAAAAGCATTAAGCCAGCCAGCAATACTGACAGTGCCAGGCAGAAGCAGAGACATTGAGCATTAGTTCCAGTGGCAAAACTTTTTGTGTCAGCAAAGTGTCATTGCCTGCAAGTATCTGTGCTAGCAAGTGACCACGCCTGCAAGTTTTGGTGTTAGTGAATGACCGTGACCATCATGATTATCTTGAGCTGGACCAAACCAAGTGTCTAAGAGATCAAAATATATGAATCCATCTTGCAGAGAATTCACAAAAATGCCTGCTATCACACCACAACCTAACCTCAAAGCAGATAATTTCCTCTACATCACTTCCCCTTTAAGCACTTCCCACTAGAAAAACACCTTCAGGCTGGGTTCACACTATTGTGAATTGTTTTAAAATTTTTCCGCATCCAATTCGCAAGTCAGGAGATTGTGACCGGCCCTCTATGGAGTATGTGTCTTTTGGTCCATTTCAGGTCCAAATTCAGACAAAAATTTGGTCTGAAATTGGACCTGAAACGGTAAACGGGGATGCACCAGACCCCTGCTGGCAGCTGCTCCGTGCTGCAGTGTGAACCCAGCCTTAAGCTTGTTTAACAAACTTTCACAATGCTTTTTTAACGCTCCAAAATGACATCAAAAAGGTTATAGGTACATTAAACCTTGAACGAGTACCGATGCTTCTCCTTCACCCATTTGTGGATTTCCTCTGCGCTGCTGCAGAATTTGAAAATGTCACAGCTGTGCATGTCTCTGATTGCACACTGCATCAATTATGCCACCACAGCAGACGGACTTTTAATTGTCAATGATACACAAGTGCAGTAGTAACTACAGAGATAGTCCATTGATACCAGCTGCAAGTTTGGCATTGTACCCACAGTCCACTGTTTTGCAGGCTAATTTTCAAAAAATAAATAAATGCAGTTTTTTTTTTGCAAATACAGGTGTGTATATACACCCTGTTTCCCCGAAAATAAGACCTAGCGTGATTGTCGGTGATGGCTGCAATATAAGCCCTACCCCCCAAATAAGCCCTAGTTAAAGTGCTTGTAGGTCTTATTTTCAGGGTAGGGCCTATTTGGGGGGGTAGGGCTTATATTGCAGCCATCACTGACAATCACGCTAGGTCTTATTTTCGGGGAAACAGGGTAATAAATATATATATATATATATATATATATATATATATATATATATATATATATATATATATATATAATGTTCTTCAAAAAGTTTCCTCACTTTTTTTTTAATAAGTTTAGCAGCCATCTTCACCACAGCGTGACAACTCTTAGCCCCCTTTCACACGGGCGGATAGAATTCAGCTTTTAGCTGCAAATAGATGAAGTTATCTACCGCACCTAAACTCACACAATGCTTTCCTATGGCCCCATTTACACACTGCATTTAACGACGGTTTTTTTTTTCTAACCGCACAAAACCCCATGTATTTGACTGCGTCCAGGACCGACTTAGCGCAGCTATCTGCACATAACCGCAGGTAATCACAGTGTACTATTTCTCCCATGGATAGTAGCGGCAACGAGGAAAGGAAAACAACAGGAAGCACATCAGAAATGGCAAGAATGTTCCACCGCAGCTAAACGCAGCCGCATGTAAATGCACGTAAACACTGCTAATCGCAATGTACAACTGCAAGATGGAGTCTTGGAATTTCAAAATAAGAGAACACGCTTTTAACAGCGGCAGAACAGCCGCCCATGTGCAGGAATCAGCGTATAACAAGCACACGCGATTTCCCCGATTTTCAGGGGGGAAAAGTGCGTGTTATACACCGATAAATATGGTACATCCATTTTATGCTCCAGGGGCTTTGCTTTTAGATAATATATACTATTTGGGGGGGGTCAACTAACCTTCAGGACTAAAATGCGCATCTTAACGTGGGCAAAAACGGGAAAATGGTTCTGGTAAAAAAGTGGTTAAGAGTAATCTTTCTGGATAGAAATTTGAAAGCTACCACTGCTAATTTGTTTTTACAGGTGTGAGCTCCCAGGCAGCCATGTTTATTCAACATTTTTTACCTGGTGATTTACTAGCCAGAGGTAATATTTGTGCATATTGGCAATCGCTACACTTTACTAGCTACAGTATTGTTTATAAAAAAAAGTAAGGCGTCACATCAATTAGAACTCTTTTAGTGAAGTGGAAACATTTCCACATCTCCTGGCTAGGCTGCATTGCCTCAATTAAAATGACAATCCTACCGAAGATTTTACAACTTTACCCGTTCCGGTCCCTGCTGCCTACTTGCGTAGTCTTCGGGCAGATCTTTAAATTTGCGTGAAATTATAAACAGCATAGGGTTGGTAACCAGGTGCTCTTTGCCTCTCAGAGTGATGGTGGTCTGTCCTTCACCAGACTGCTATATTACCATTATGCTGCCCAACTGAAAGCTATAGCTTCTTGGGTAACATTACCTGCATATAACCGCTAGACTAATAATTTGCTTTGGAATGCTGATGTTGTTGTGCCTCCCATCTCCTTACTACACTCTATGGCCCTTTTGCATGGTCTCTGGAGAAGGCTCGGGTATAAGTACTCCCTCCAGTCTAAAGCCTCTTTATTGACTGCTTTTCTCTATTACCCTAGGATGCCTGATAGTTTTACTCTCTCCATGATTTCTCCGTGGCTGTCCAGGAATCTATTTCATTTCAGACACCTAGTTAACCCTGTTATGCGTACACTACTGTCATTTGAGGAACTGCTTGACAAGCACAATCTTCCTCGTAGGGCGTTTTTCGCCTACCTCCAGATTCGTCACTATACCTTATCTTTTGCCCCTAATCTTCAATTCTCCAAATTATCCCCATATGAATGGCTAGTCCTTGCTGGTCCATTTAAAAAAAGTTCAAACTCCAATTTTTACAAATTGCAAAATTCTTACCCAATGGACTCCCTAGGTAAGCACTGGTATATGCTTAAATGGGAGGAGGCTATTGGGGAAGAACTGTCTTTACCTCAGTGGCAGATTGTCTGGTTCCAGGTTGCTAAGAGTTTCATATGCACCCTGTACAAGGAGATTGCTTATAAAGTGCTTTTTTTCTGGTATATGACTCCTTCCCGCCTTAAAGCCATTTATCCTTCAGCCTTGGATCGATGTTGGTGCTGTATTAGAGACCATGGTACTCTGCTCCATATTTACTTTTGCTTCCATACTGGAAACTGGTCCAGGACCTTCTCCAGAGACTCACTGAGGTGGACGTTCTGTTTTGCCCCAAAAGTATTTCTCCTGGGCATATTGCCCAATAGCCTGCCTAAAGTAGCAAAACAATTAACGCGCCACATTCTTACAGCCACTAGGTGCCTTATAGCCCTTCACTGGAAGAGGCAAACCCCCCGACTTCCATAGATCTCTATGCTAGGATTAAAAATGTGGAAATAATGGAGTCTCTTAGAGAATGACTCAGTGGAGCAGCATAATGCATTCTGGAGCCCTGCCATTTGCAGGAAGACACCCCCCCCCCCCCCCTGACCCTCTCAGGCTTTCTGCCTGCATTATTGATGTACTCTGGTCCTACCCAGGAGTGCTGAATCAAGCCGTCTACTATATCCTTGTCTCTCTCTTTTCTTCCCTCTCTTCTGTTTTTGCTGTTGGTATTATTGGACTGTTTTTTTTTAAGGGCTTTTGCAATAGGGCTACTAAGCCAAGGCTGGTCTCTCTTAGGATTGACCTTGACTAATGTTTTTCCTGGAGCCAGTTGTTTTGCTAAGACTCAGTTCACATCTCCACATTCTGAATCATGGGCGGAATTGCCACGATTCCACCAGCGTTTTGAATTAGCGGCAAATTGCGGGATGCCCGTAACTTCCAATGGCACCCAAGAGCTTCTTTTGGGTGACAGGTGTCCCGCGATTCTGCTTATGCAATGTTACTGCATCTGTCGCCCGCCGAATCACGGTAAAATCGCTCCACGATTGGGGTGCCATTGGAAGTCACAGGGATCGTATAGGCGTCCCGCGATTTGCCGCTATTTTGAATCGTGGACGGAATCGTCGCAATTCCACCCGCGATTCAGAGCGTGGAGATGTGAACGGAGCCTTATTGTTTTAAACTGTTTCATTGTCACTACTAATGCCATACAGTTACAATACTTTTACTTGTCACAGTTTATTGAAGTTATTCTGACATGAAATATAGCAGATGTCCATGTCTGATATATCTCTACTGGTTTCTTCCCTTATTCTGTTGTATAATGGAAAAAATGTAATAAAAATTGTCAATTAAAAAAAAAGTCAGGCGCTAGCACCCAACCTCAACCCACTCCACCACAGATTGTAAAAAATGCACACTTACCAACCATACATGTTATATATGCCTTGGATATTTAGGGTATCACCTGATATTGCTCCTCAAATCACAGTTATGATGATCCACAATATTTAATGCCATATACAATTGCACCAACCACTGGCTCTCCAGATCTCCTTCTCTCATTAACCAACCACCGGGACCCAGAAGAAAAATGTAATACTCCAAGATAGTGTAATAACCTTTATTAAAAATTAAGAGAAATATAAAAGCTATTTTGCACTTGCATTGTATGATGCTAATATCAGCATCACTTTGTGGTGGAGCACTAATTGAAGGAATTCTAAGCACTTTATAATCTGAAGACATGGTGGTTGGAGGATTTTAAAAAGGATAATTCACATCTTTATATGGACTTTTATTATTCACTATTTGTATAAAATTGTTTTTTATGGATTCATGTTTAGTACATATTGTAGCTATGTGATTTATTTTGAGAGGTTGAGGTTGTGTGCTATCGCCTGACTTTTTTTATTCACTTTTTTTTTTGGAGGTGGGTGTCCACTTAAAGGCAGCTGCACGTTTAAATGATTTAGGTTGGCGCCATACTTTACACAATTGTTATACAGAATTGTTTATGGTTCATTACTCACTAACCTCTTCCGGACTGCCCCACGCATATATACTGCAGCTGGGCAAAATCATGTACCTGCACGTGATTTCTAGTTCTGGGTCTGCTTAGTGTGAAACAAACACACCGCCAGGGTGCTAGGGCCGGAAGGAATGCCTAGTCCGGAAGCTGTGGTAGTGGGGTCCAACAGGAACACAGGGAGCATAAATGTAGGTGTAACCCAGAGTATCTGGAACAGTAAGACAAATGGGCTCCATTCTGTGGATCAATAAAAATATGAATACCAAATGGTGCTGAAAATATAAAAATGTAAGCTAATCAAAGAAAGGAGCCCAAATAAAATGAGTATGAACTGATATCGAGACAGCGTGGGTGCCGAGAAATTGGTAAAATCCTGGGATTGAAAGCACATATGAAATAAATGTCATAATGATAGTGGTAGTTACCTAGTGTTGCTGATATGGGAGTAAAGGCCAGCGATGTCTGATGCAGACTGCACAAGATGTGTATCAGTCAGGGGACTGACTGTGAATGAAAGTAGTGTGTTTAAATGCTCCCTATGTAATGAGCGGACCCCGCCCAGTGGGAGTGAAAACTAGTAGTAGCAGGTGCAGACTGCACAAATTATGTATCAATGTGAGAACTGGCTGTAAACGAAAAAGGCTGTTTGAATGCTCCCTGTGTAGCGAGCGGACCCCACCCAGCGTCACGTAAGGCATGACATTTAGGACGGGCGCCAGAGTCAGGGCGGAACCTGCTCACTGAACCCCAGATGTCCATCCCACCGTCAGCCAAGATATAGACACACCTGCTTGTGTCAGCAGACAGCGCAAAAGCATCGACTGCACAAGCGGCAGTGTGGCGCCTTTGCCAGGGCAGAACAGCCCTGCTCACGTCCCTGCACCCAATAATGAGTCGGGTAAGGGGGACAGGGGAGGGGCGCTGAGAAAGCATCGCAGCTCCCGGAGGTGATAAGGCAAAAAATTGGTCCAACGCCCTGCGCATGTAGACACAGGCCACAGAGTGTTAGAAAAAAAATATGTTTTATGCATTTGTCTTAGAATGGTAAAAGGAAGAAGGACTAAAACATGATAGAAAAACAAACTGCCCATAGGGGAGATCGATCATGATTAATATGAGGACATTAAGGGTCATGATCCAACGATAAAACTACTCACTACACCTCCATCCCTAATCTGTTGCAATAGAGGGGGCTTTTGGGACTTTAAATGAGACGCATGGTAACATGCATCGCCATCTCTATTCAGGTACATAAAGAAAGAGGGTCAGGACTTTAAATGAGGTGTGTATATTGTGGCTAATCAAAGGAGTCAAAGTGAAACATGAACAAGTATTTTATTTGTTTGTGGAACAGCCCCGCCCACATCCCCGCACCCAATAATGAGTCGTGAAGGGGGACAGGGGAGGGGCGCCGAGAAAGCAGATTCCAGATACTCTGGGTTCCACCTACATTTATGCTCCCTGTGTTCCTGTTAGACCCCACTAACACAGCTTCCGGACTAGGCATTCCTTACGGCCCTAGCACCCTGGCAGTGTGTTTGTTTCACACTAAGCAGATATGTGAGTCTTACAGGGATGACTGTCCTATCCTCCCTGTATGTATATTCATTCTTTTCCAATTTTTGTCTATGAATGGTTGATTTTGATATACTTACCTCTCTTTATAGATGCATCCGCCCCTGACGATTGGATAGATCCCATGAAACGTGTCGGGCATAACCTAGATGCAATGCATACATACAGTACTTACATGGTCTTTGGATCCAGGCAATAACGTGGATTATAACTGTTATAGTACAGTGATTTTTTATTACGGAGGACAATACTATTGTATATTTTATTTATGCTTTTAATTTGTAAATGATTTGAATACATGATTTGTTATATTATGTGCCATTATTGCATGTATTGTCTGCCATGTCCCTACTCAATCATGGCAAACAAATAAATACTTGTTCATGTTTCACTTTGACTCCCGTGATAAGCCACAATATACACACTTCATTTAAAGTCCCGACCCTCTTTCTTTATGTTCTAGTTCCGGGTCTGGGGTGTGCACCACCGACAACCTGCTCCCACTGTGATTGGACACAGTGGGAGCCAATCAGTGGGCCTGGCACCCTGCGATCAATCCTGAGAGAGGCAGAACAGGGTCTGCCATTGTAAACAAAGCAGATCTCCGTTCTGTGAGAGGGGAAGATGGAGATCTTGTGTTTCTGCTAAGCATGAACACAGATCCCTGTCTTCCCCCCTCAAATCGTACACACACACACACACACACACACACACACACACACACACACACACACACACACACACACACACACACACACACACACACACACACACACACACACACACACACACACACACACACACACACACACACACACACACACACACACACACACACACACTTAGAAAGCACTCCCAGGAAACTCATTTAACCCTCTGATTCACCCTTTCCCTGCCAGTGTCATTAGTACAGTGACAGTGCTTTTTTTTTTTTTAAGCACTGATCACTGTATTTGTGTCACTGGTCCCCAAAAAGTGTCACTTAGTATCAGATTTAGTAATGGCAGCTGATTGCTGCCATTATTAGTAAAAAAAAAAAAAATAATAATTACATAAATCTTCCCAATAATTTGTAGACACTATAACTTTTGCGCAAACCAATCAGTATACGCTTATTGGGATTTTTTTTTTACCAAAACTATGTAGCAGAATACATATTGGCTTAAATTGATAAAGAAATCCGATTTTTACATTTTTTTATTGGATGTTTTATAGCAGCGGCCCCCAACCTTTTTTGGCACCGTTGACTGGCTGCATGAAAGAAAAATTGTGGCGTGTGGGGTAAGCGATTTTTCGCAGGCAATGTTTCGGAGCAATAGCTGGTTTTGGCGCTTCAATCATCATGGCACCATGGTTGTTGTGTCAGAATGATTGAAGCACATTATTTCTATTATTACATTGTAATATTAATGAAAAAGTTCAACTCACCATAATAGAGAATCAGTGGGAGCTGCAAGTGTGTCACTTGCCATGTAGCCTGCCACCAGATGTTGCTTGTCACTTGCCATGCTGCCTGCCACCAGATGAGGAATGTCACATCTACGTTTCTTTTTGCTATGTCATATAAAGAGTGGTACATGAAATAAAATGACACCCTAATTAAAATAGCAAAGTAAACACATTTTTTTTACAGAAATGCCACACAGATAGCTTCCTCCTATATACAATGAAAAAGTCAGATGGTTGTAAAGTATGCATGACTTGCATATAAATTGAGTTTATGAACATACAAACGGTTTACATGTGCACCATATGAGAAGGTTATGATGCAGAAAATTTAAGCCTCCCCGTCGGGGAATCGAACCCCGGTCTCCCGCGTGACAGGCGGGGATACTTACCACTATACTAACGAGGAATTGCTTATGTGAATGTAGGATCTACATTCCTTTTTGTAGGTGTACCATGCATGTGTTGCATTTCTTACTACTTTTTTTATTTAAAGTTTTGTTAATGTGCTACAGGCCTGTACTGGCCATCGGGACTACAGGGAGTTTCCCGGTGGGCCGATGGCTCAGTGGGCTGGTTTCAGTGACAGCCTGTCAAAGTAATGGCTTTCTTGGTTCGCCCTCAACTTCACACAGTGATGTGAGAAAGATGAGAAAAATACAGAGGAGAATAAGTGAAATAGTAAAAGAGGTTAGTGAGGACTCCTTATGTTATGCTACTTATGTTTTTTTGCACAATTGCATATAGTTTATATACTGTTTTTGTGCTTGTTTGCACAAATAAAGTGGGCCGGTCTGGATGAAGTCCAGGGCCAAATTTTTATCCCAGTCCAGCCCTGACGTGCTATAGTGCAATATGACCTGGCCTCTCTAATACTCATCGTTGATGATAAACCAAATGATACAATATAGTGATATATAGTCCAGTGAATGTCATGTATATACACACACAGATGTTACACAGTAATGCCCAATATATCTTAGGCCACCCCGATCCCTATTGTTCATAATAAATAAAAGAGACAAACCATCCAATAAGAAATGGATACAAAAACCTATTACCTAAGGGGCCTATTACCAAAGGTAGTATGCATAAAATGATTAGAATGGGCATATTAATAAAGCACGGCATTTGTAGCTCAATGCCTTTCATGGCTTGAGCCAATCTTCAGGAGTGAGGCACGTGATCTGGATCTATGATAAATAAAAATTGGAATTGTATTGATACCAAAAAAGTTGGGCATGATTGATAGTTGGCAACAATGGGATAGATATAAAAATCCCCCTAAAGGCGTGTTACTTACAGGGTATCTGTGTATTGATGGTAAGGTACTGGGGGCCGTGGATAACCCGGGGATGTCATTTCCGGGAGCTGTGGTGGCATGCCAAATGATGTCAACCAACACAGGATGGCACCCAAGGTGGCTGTGTGTCAATAATTATAATTCTTGTGTAGTTAAGTTGGTAAATAGACCAATCAATTGGGGCCTCTGTGAGAAATAACATAGAAAAGGTTGATAAAGAAATCTGATTTTTACAGTTTTTTATTGGATGTTTTATAGCAGCGGCCCCCAACCTTTTTGGCACCGTGGACTGGCTGCATGGAAGAAAATTGTGGCGTGCAGGGTAAGCGATTTTTCGCAGGCAATTTATTGGAGCAATAGCCGGTGTTGGCGCTACAATCATCACGGCACTATGGTTGTTATGGTGTCAGGATGATTGAAGCGCATTATTTTTATTATTACATTGTAATATAAAATGAAAAAGTTGAACTCGCCTTAATCGCGAATCAGTGGTAGCCCCGAGTGTGTGACTTGCCACATCGCCTGCCACCAGATGTTGCTTGTCACGCTGCCTGCCACCAGATGAGGAATGTCACTTGCCACGTCCCCTGCCACCAGATGAGGAATGCCATATGCCACGTCGCCTGCCACCAGATGAGGAATGCCACTTGCCACACCGTCTGCCACCAGATGAATGCCACTTGCCATGCTGCCTGCCACCAGATGAGGAATGCCACCTGCCCCTGCCGCGCTGCCTGCCACCAGATGGATGTCACTTGCCACTAGGGTCGCCACATCATCCCTTTAATTCAGGACACACATCAATTACACAGGTTCTGTGGCTGATTAAGGTGGTCATTAAACTCACTTGGTGCCTTATCTGCGTTAAATTAGCCTCAGAACCTGTGTAATTAATATGTGTCCTGGATTCAAGGGATGATGTGGCAAGCCTACTTGCCACGTCACCTGCCACCACATGAGGAATGCCACTTGCCATGCTGCCTGCCACTAGATGAATGCCACTTGCCACGCTGCTTGTGCCACCAGATGTGGACAGTCATTGCATTGGTGGTACCGGTTCATTTAGCACAGAGGTGAGGGCAGGAGAGCGGTGATGCGGGGCAGGTGGTGAGAGATTATGTCATCTCTCAGCTCCTTGCCGCACCTCCAACACCAGCAGTGTGAGGGCGGAAGAGCTGTGATGCGGGGTGGGCGCAGAGAGATGATGTAATTTCTGCTTGCCAGCTTCTCTCATCCGCCCGCCTCTGTGATCCATCGGGCTCTCTCACCTGCCACCCTCCTTGCTTTCTCACGCCGCCCGCCGCATCCGTGGCCTGGCTGCAAAGACGCTACCGCCCCGGTAGTGGGCTGTGGCCCGGGGGTTCGAGACCCCTGTTTTAAAGCATATGTAAAAAAATATTTTATTCTTTTGTTGGTTTTTTTCATTGTTGATCTTTTTTTGTTTATAGCACAAAAAATAAAAACCACAGAGGTGATCAAATACCACCAAAAGAAAGCTCTATTTGTGGGAAAAAAAGAGCATCAGTTTTATTTGGGTACAGCGTCGCACGACCGCGCAATTGTCAGTTAAATTAATGCAGTGCTGTATCGCAAAAAATAGCCTAGTCATTAAAGGGGTAAACCTTCCATAGCTGAAGTGGTTACCAGTGAAAATAAAGATGAGAAATCCTCAGAGCCTGAGCCTCAGAGTCAGCAATGGCAGCTACAAAATGTATCTCCCTTATCGCATGCCCAAAAGAAATTGCCACCACAAAGTACATCTTTAGTTTTAGCTTATATGGTCAGTGTCTCAGTATAATCAGCTGCAATGCAGGAGGAACAATGCTTGAATAATAATTTATTTCATGCTGTTAAAATTTTGCAAAAACCGTTATAATAGTGTTTCGCTCATAAGCAAATCCCACTGAGTCATTATTATACATCACTGAACGTATTTAGGAGAAAAAAGAGAAATCAAAAAGTACTTAGCAGAGGATGGTTTCGATCCATCGACCTCTGGGTTATGGGCCCAGCACGCTTCCGCTGCGCCACTCTGCTGTACAATTATTGTCTGGAGGCATCCTGTCTCATAGTACCCATATGAGGACTGCCTCTCTGTCTAGCTTCTTTAATTTTGTTAGAAATTCTTATGGTTTCATTTATAAGTGTAAAGAATTGCGACCTGTACTGTGTGGTAATCCACGTTTGAGAAAAAAAACATTGTTGAGTTTGAGGGGGAAAATTTATGCCTCCCCGTCGGGGAATCGAACCCCGGTCTCCCGCGTGACAGGCGGGGATACTTACCACTATACTAACGAGGAGCTGCTTGAAAAATCTGGTTAGAGAGGCTTCAGGTCATATTGACATAACTTTGTATTACAATTGTCTATATTCATGAATATTATTTTATTATGTATTATTATCCTGTATGAATCAAACTGGATTCTGAGATATATATTATTACCATAATATACATTGTTTATGAATCATTAAATATCAATTTTTCCCATCCATTTGTCTACTTATTTGCAACGGCATGCTTCAGAAAAAGTCCCAATCCCCCCACCCTCTCTTTCACATTGATAGGGATGGAGGTATTTGACCTCACCAGGCCATTTCCTCATTTAAAGTCCCAAACCTCCTCCAAAGTCCCCTCTCCTTTTTTGCAACAACTGCTTTTAGCCCTCATGCACACAGGCTGTTAAAATAACGTTATGAAAACGCCAGTATCTTTGCAGTGATTTTTTTTTAACTTTTTTCAGCTTTTTTTAGCGTTTTTGCAATAGCGTTTTTGAGCGTTTTTCTGCGTTAGCGTTTTTTTTTTTTCAAATTTTTTTTTTTTTTTTTTTTAATGGATCAAAAACGTTAAAAAAGGTTGGTGAATGATGTTTTTGAGCGTTTTTGAGCATTTTTCAGCGTTAGAGCGTTTTTACAGCTGAAAAACGTCTCTCAGAACCCACTGGTCCTGGGTTTTTTTACAGCTTAAAAACGCCTATGCCACTTGCAGCTCAAAAACGCCTAGGTGGGCATGAAGCCAAAGACTAACATAGACAGGCCTTTTTAAGCTGCAAAAAAAGCTAAAAAAGCAGCTGTAAAAACATCCGTGTGCATGAGGACTAAAGGTTTGAACATAAAGACACAGATTTAGCCATTGTGATATATAACGTCTTTATAAATAAAACCAAGTTTCATAAACAAACAAATATATTGCTTTTTGACAAGTAAAAGTACAACTTGAAAATATAAAAAAACCCAAAAAACTGTAAGCTCTATTGGCTGTAACGCCATTGCATATATTACCTGAATATATTACCAACATTCAAAATTAAGAAATATAATAAGAAAAGCCTTTTTCTTATTTTATTTTTCTTTTAGCAGCTTAGTAGATGCCCCCCACATATTCTGTGGTAGTGCAGCGTTAATTTTGACGTCAAGTTTAAATTTAGGTGGCTGAATGTGCAGTGACGTAATGGCGCCGCCCGGCGCCTCGCCACATCACGGGTGAGACCGGACCCCGGACCACTCTGCAACCTCTGACCACCTCCTTCCTGTTTCATGTCCACACAGCCTCTGACCACCTCCTGTACCATGTCCGCACAGCCTCTGACCACCTCCTGTACCATGTCCACACAGCCTCTGACCACCTCCTGTACCACGTCCACACAGCCTCTGACCACCTCCTGTACCATGTCCACACAGCCTCTGACCACCTCCTGTACCATGTCCGCAGTCTCTGACCACCTCATTCCTGTCTAATGGCCGCAGCCTCTGACCATTTCCTGTTCCATGTCCGCAGCCTCTGACGAGTCCGTTTACATATGCCGCTCTATAGAGGTGAATGGAGAGTCCGTTTGAGTCCACCTGAAAAACAGACAGGCGGACCCGATCGGACCGATTATGTGAAAGGGGCCTAAGGCTGCTTTCACACTTATGCACAGCGGTTTACCTGCTCCTCAACTGACCTCAATCTTCACTTCTTCCTCAGGATTCCTGCAGCTGGCTGGTATTCTGGCTGGTACTGCCGGTGGGTACTGCTGGCTGGTACTGCTGGTGGGTACTGTTGGCTAGTACTGGTACTGGTACTGCTGACTGGTGCTGCTGGCTAGTACTGCTGATGGGTACTGGTACTGCTGGTGGGTACTGCTGACTGGTACTGCTGGCTAGTACTGCTGGTGGGTACCGGTGGTACTGCTGGCTGGTACTGGTACTGATGACTGGTACTGCTGGCGGGTACTGGTACTGCTGGTGGGTACTGGTACTGATGACTGGTACTACTGTCTGGTACTGGTGGTGGTGCAGGTCAACATATGTCTGGTCAAGTATGTGGTGCCCAAGCGGGAGATGTTTTGGCCAAGCGAGATACGCTTGAGACATATGTTGCAAATAGCAGCAGTGCAATCTGATTTCCTCCTCCTCCCTCCTATCAGGCACCCACGTTGAGTCAGTGACCTCATCATCCCCTCCCTCCTCATCACTGGAGCAAACCTGGCAGTATGCTGCAGCAGGGGGAGCATGACTGCCAGATTACTGTCCTTCTTGGGCACCCCCTCTGTCCGTGCTCACGTTACTGCCTTCATCTAGCTCAGTATCATCATCAGAGCCTTCTAAACGCTGGGCATCCTCCTGGAGCATGTACCCAACACTGTGGTCAAACAGTTCGAGGGACTCCTCAGGAGGACATGGTGGGGCTAGGGAAGGAGTAACTGATGCCATTGAGCCGAGGGAAGAGGCCGCGTTGGCAGCTGCTTTGCCAGACAAAGTACCCTGAGCATTAGTGAGAGAGGATGAGGAGGATGAGGACGGCTTGGTCATCCACTCGACCAAGTCTACCGCATGTTGCGGCTCAACACGGCCAGCTGCCGAAAAAAAGGCCAAGTGTGTCCCACGGCCACGTGCTGATGAGGATGCACTGTCTCCACGACCAGCAATGTTGCCTCTAGACACAGAGCCTGCTTGCCCTCTTTTATTGGCTTGTGACTGTCTGCCTCTCCTTGTTGGCCTTCCAGACATACTAATGGCCTGTAGCTGCACTAAGCTGGGATATATATATATATATATCTATATATATATATATATATATATATATAGATATATATATATATACATACATATATATACTGATACTGCAGCTAGCAAAATCAACTGCCTGCCTGTAGTATGAGAACACCACCAACCTTCTACAGGTAGCTTTAGCTGAACACTGTGCAGAGCTCGCAAAAAACTAACTTGTAGCTTATTTAGCTGCCTGCGGTAGTGATAGGATCAGGAAAACACCACCAACCTTCTACAGGTAGCTTTAGCTGAACACTGTGCAGAGGTCGCACTACACTAACTTGTAGTTTTAGCTGAACACTGTGAGGAGGACGCACTACACTAACTTGTAGCTTTAGCTGAACACTGTGCAGAGGTCGCACTACACTAACTTGTAGTTTTAGCTGAACACTGTGAGGAGGACGCACTACACTAACTTGTAGCTTTAGCTGAACACTGTGCAGAGGTCGCACTACACTAACTTGTAGTTTTAGCTGAACACTGTGCACTACACTAACTTGTAGCTTTAGCTGAACACTGTGTACTACACTAACTTGTAGCTTTAGCTGAACACTGTTCAGAGGATGCACTACACTAACTTGTAGCTTTAGCTGAACACAGTGCAGAGGTCTCACTAAACTAACTTGTAGCTTTAACTGAACACTGTGAGGAGGACGCACTGCACTAACTGTAAATAGTCTAGCTGCCTGACTGTGGTACTAATAGGATCAGAAGAACACCAGCAATTTTCTTCAGGTAGCTGTAAATACTGTAACAACACAAGCCTGCCTGTCAGTAGCAAGATAACAGGAACGGATCTAGCTAAACTGAATACAGTGTATATATATATATATATATATATATATATATATATATATATATATATATACACACACACACACACAACACCTGGGATGCATATATATATACACAATACACTGTAAGTGCAGCTAACTCACTGACTGTCCTGCCTAATCTATCTAACTTAAATCAAATGACACTGTCTCTCTGTCTATCTATCTCTCTCTCTCTTAACGCCGGAACACACACTACGCAGGCGGCCTTATATAGTGTGGGGCGTGTACTAAATCCCCTGAGCCATAATTAGCCAAAGCCTCCTTGGCTTTGGCCAACTACGGCTCTCTGTTCAGACGGCGCTGTGATTGGCCAAGCATGCGGGTCATAGTGCATGCTTGGTCAATCATCAGCCAGCAATGCAGTGAATTATGGGCCGTGACGCGCCACACGAATTTGGCGCGAACGGCCCATATCGGGCGAACAGACGATGTTCGAGTCGAACATGGGTTCGACTTGAACACGAAGCTCATCCCTAATGGTTGGTACTGGTGCTGCTTTTTTTGGCAAAAAAAAAAAAGAATTGTGCTGTTTGTAATTTTAGCATCCTGTCAGTTAATTTCAAATTTCACTTTGGGGGGTGGGGTGGGGGGGTGGGGGGTTTGGCAACACTGTACAATTGTCAAGTGATCTGCTGTAATTGGATACAACGATCACATGGTACCTGCAGCACCTCGATACACTCATCTGACATCTGCTCTGTCACTTTGTCCCAGCCTCTAGTCTAGACAAATGACGGCCAGGCGAGAGCTCTGTTATCCGGGGTGGACGTCATATGAAGCAGTTGAGGCCTGTTTTCGTTTGTAATAGGGTCTTTGTACTACGTTGTTTTTTGGCTCTCCTTTTGTCCATTTAAGGCACCTTCTTTGCTTGATCCAGGCAGAATTTCAGCTATCAACTGTTGCTAGGCAGACCGGCTAGATGCCATTCACCCTTTGATTGACTACAGTCTTTCCAAGGGAAACCTGTCATCCACCGAGGATTTACACTCATCTTTACATGTCCTCTTCCTGAGGTGATTTTCAGCAGGCAGATCTTTAATCAATACATGCTTGTCCCATCCTCCCTTCTCTTTGTCGTAGTTATCCTTTTTTGAGGGTATTGTCGCCTACTATTGTGGGTGGACAGTGTGGTTAAAGACTTTAAGTCCCAGTTCACATATACGCGATGCGGGAACCAGCGCGATTTCAGTGCAGGTTTCCGCATCGCATGTCACCTGCTGGCGCTTCACACTGACATCTGCAAACCGCTGCGGGTGTCAATGCAAAGTTAATAACACCCCCAGATTGGTTTGCAGATTGCAGTGCGAACTGCCAAATGGTGCAGGAATCGTATCGCATAGGTGTAAACACCCATGTGATCTGATTCCAGTGCGGACCAAAAAATCTGTATGGCTGGGTCCACCACCCCACCCACATATAGTAGCTGAGCTGATGGGGGGGATGGTGTCATTGTGTTCACCACCCAGGCATAGTAGATGAGCTGGTCTGATAAGGGTGGGGGTGGGGGGGGGGGGTCTGCTGCCCAGCTGTAAACAGGCATTGACCTACGCCCACATCTTGCAGCCATCAGATCCTTCCAGCAAGCAGCATCTTGCCATCTTCCCTGTGGCCATCAGGGTCTGTGGGGGGTGCCAGATATAGGATCAGCCCCGGGTGCCAAATGCTCTAGGTACGCCCCTGCCCTAATCATCCCTGTGCTCTGTCTGTGTTTCACAAGTTTTGTTAGTGCTAAATGCCTGCAACATCTGTCCTGACCCTGTTTAACTCAGTCACCACCACTGGGGCCGGTAAAAAACAGCTGTGCTGCGAGTGGGAGGTGTTTCAGCAGGGAACTAGGAGAACTAGGACCTCAGCCGTGGAGTAAGCCAGCCGCATTTGCCGATGCAGCTTCTATAGTTCTGGCTGTGGGTCCCCACAGGCGCCAGCGGAGTGATCTACATCTGAACTCCGCCCCCCTTTCCGGCCTCTCTCTCCCTTGGAAGGAATGGAAGCAGCGAACTAGCGGAGCCTGGAGAGTGGCAAACGAGTGGCTGCAGCCTGCTGCTAGATCGAGGTGAGGTGACTCCGGTGAGCACTGCAGTGAGTGAGACAGCACTGAGCACTGAGCAGGGCAGGCAATGGGCAAATGATGCACCAAAAAAAAGCCAACCAATCCATATGTATTCTTACCCTGGCTTGTCTTACTTGTCTTATTAGTAATATATATAATTATTTTTACAAAAAAAAAAATTATATATATATATATATATATATAAAACACACACACACAGACGCACGTGTGTTTGAGCTTTGGTTTGAGGTGCACACCCTAATGCAATAGGCTGCGCACACCTATGGGAGGGAGGCTTATTCAGAGTAGGCCCCTACTATTCAATAGAAGAGGATGTGTCATATTTCAAGTTGTAGCTTCAAGTTTGTGCAGGAGGAAACAAGTTATGGGCAGGAGGTGAAAGAGATCTAAGAACATTGCTTTTACACGGTCATTAGTGATGTCTCTGCCACCACATGGTCGGAGGGTAAGAGAACTCTTAGATGGAATAGACGAATACGAAAATGGGTTTTGAGGTAACCAACCTCGGGACTTTAAAGGTGTTTATATCTTGAATATCAATTCATCAAGGTTTTTCAATAAAAAACTTTTTATTAAATGAAACATTAAAAAAATCACACAACATGATTTGATACAGACAAATAATTTTTTTCATAAAATTTCAATGACATATCGCAGAAGATACCACTAGAAATTAGAATAGACTAGAAATTACAAAAATACAAAAATACATAGAATAAGTATTGAGTTTGAAAATATATAAATCCGTACATCCAATATATATCAATTATTGTCAAAATAATAAAAGATATGAAATTTATATAATAAATGAACATGAAATTAATATCAAAAATAAAAAAGAAAATAATAGATGAATATATAGTACCAATAAAGATAGCCGTGCAATTGCAAATGTGCACCTTACCCAGACTGATAATCAAGTAGGTATAGTGGGTCCTTAATTTTTATTTTATTTAAATATGAAACTTTATTTCTACTTTATCTTGAGACATTATATATCTATATATTGCTCCTTTCTTTATTTTATTACATCATTCACTGATCATCTGTGTTATATCTCTGCAAACTTTTTAGAGGACCCATCCCTTGAAGGAAATCAACCATTTGGATATATATATTTCATTGATTCCAAATCTGAGTGATATACATACTTGATTATCAGTCTGGGTAAGGTGCACCTTTGCAATTGCACGGCTATCTTTATTGGTACTATGTATTCATCTATTATTTTCTTTTTTCTTTTTGATATTAATTTCATGCTGATTTATTATATAAATTTCATATCCTTTATTATTTTGACAATAATTGATATATATTGGATGTACGGATTTATATATTTTCAAACTCAATACTTATTCTATGTATTTTTGTATTTTTGTAATTTCTAGTCTAATATGATGCCACATGACAAGTCTCCTGAGGAAGCTCCAATGAGCGAAACATGTTGAGAAAGAGTGGTATCTTCTGCAAGATGTCATTGAAATTTTATGAAAAAAACTATTTGTCTGTATCAAATCAGGCTGTGTGATTTTTTTAATGTTTAATTTAATAAAAAGTTTTTATTTAAAAACCTTGATGAATTGATATTCAAGATAGAAACACCTTTAAAGTCCCAAGGTTGGTTACCTCAAAGCCCATTTTCGTATTCGTCTAAAGTAACGTTTGGGATGTGGTGTTCTTATATTTGGTCCCTCCTTTCCTAGTTCTATTTATCTTAGATGGAATAGTCTGCGTGGGTTGAGCCGCAGGAGGAGCAACAGTTTGCATGGAGATGCAGGAGGAAACTAATACTAAATCCAATATGCACATATTAACTTCTGTCTCTAACTTTATTCAAAGTGTACTTAAATCCTTAAATATGATGGCAAAGACTTATCCTATGGGCATCCCATATTCCTATCCTCATCCAAGTTGTACCCCCCAATAAAACTACAAAAACAAAGCTCGCAAAAGACTGTTCATTGTCTCTGGAAAGGATGTATGAAGTCTGGCAGTGGGGTGATTTGGTGGATTGTTTGTTACTTGTTTGCTTCAACACCATGGCTACACCTACATTCAGCTTACAGTTCCAAGTGCGCATTTTATGAATTTGCATTCCTTTTTTTTACATTTAAAACAAATTTATCAACTGTATGCAGATTGTACGGGTAGACTTATAATGGGTGTATGGCGACTCTAAAACATTTATTTTTCCCTATATTTTAAATGTAGTCACACAAGGTTGTCTGGATGAAGTATCAAAGAAAATGATGTACTGTACTTTCCAGTGAATGCTTGTAAATAATTATGAATGAACTTTAAAGCTAGATTAGCCGCTTGCCGACTGGCTCACGCCGATATACATCAGCAGAATGGCACGGCTGGACAAAACGACGTATGGGTACGTTGTTCCCCTTAAGAGCCGTTCTGTCAGGGGAGAGGAGAAATATTGTTTGTTCCTACTAAGTAGGAACAACGATATGTCTCCTCTCCCAGTCAGTCCTATCCCCATACAGTTAGAACAAATCCAGGGAACACACATTTAACCCCTTGATCGCCCCTAGTGTTAACCCCTTCAGTGACATTTACACAGTAATCAGTGCATTTTTATAGCTCTGATCGCTGTATAAATGTTAATGGTCTCAAAAATGTGTCAAAAGTGTCCGATCTGTCCGCCGCAATGTCGCAGTACCGCTAAAAATCGCAGATCACTGCCAAGTAAAAAAGAAAAAACAATAAAAATGCCATAAAAATGGCATAAATCTATCCCCTATTTTGTAGACGCTATAACTTTTGCTCAAACCAATCAATATACACTTATTGCGATTTTTGTAGATCTAATATGTAGAAGAATATATATTGGCCTAAACTGATGAAGAAATTTGTTTTTTAAAAACATTTTGGGGATATTTATTATAGCAAAAAGTAAAAAAATATTGTTTTTTTTTTCAAAATTGTTGCTCTCTTTTTGTTTATAGTGCAAAAAATAAAACTGCAGAGGTGATCAAGTACCACCAAAAGAAAGCTCTATTTGTGGGGAAAAAAGGACGCAAATTTCGTTTGGGTACAGCTTTGCTTGACCACGCAATTGTCAGTTAAAGCTACGCTGTGCCAAATTGTAATAAGTGCTCTGGTCAGGAAGGGGGTAAAATCTTCCGGTGCTGAAGTAGTTAGAGTGCATGATTAAATGAATGTCATCTATTGTGTAATACTGCTAAAAAAAAAAAAAAAAAAATTAGCAGAGGATGGTTTCGATCCATCGACCTCTGGGTTATGGGCCCAGCACGCTTCCGCTGCGCCACTCTGCTGATGATAGTTATCTCATATTATTTGGCTATTTGAGCACACGCTGCATAGGGATTATGGACCGTTGGCATCTGTATTGAATTTGTGAGTTCCATTACGAGCTGGCAGAATACTCCGAAACAACAATTATAAATGCTATGTGTGTATTGTAGACCTATGTTACTGTGATCGACACACAGACTTTCTGCGCTCACAAATTCAGCTGATATTGTAGTAAAGGAGTCTAAGCTACACGTGTAGCAGATCGCATTTTTAGAACATAAAGGGAAAAAAACATTGTGATATCGATGATAAAATGATTAGCCTCCCCGTCGGGGAATCGAACCCCGGTCTCCCGCGTGACAGGCGGGGATACTTACCACTATACTAACGAGGAACTGCGTTATGCTCTTGTTGAACTGAAGTGGTTTTGTGATATCACCGTAAATCTAAACTGGCAAAAGTGTAAAAAGTTATATATTTGTTACCTTCTATACACAATATACGTACGTTAGTGATGTCTCAGAGCTGGATGAGCTACCACCAATGAACTGATATCAGCAGATGCTAAAATAGAATCCCAGGGGACATTCAAATAGAATCATCACTTACATATAAGATGGTTATGTCCCTGTACACATTAGGCGATTTGGAATCGTGGACAGAATTGCCGCAACTATGCCTGCAATTCCAAATTGGCGCAGTACTTTTCTGCCACGATTGTCCCACAACAGTAACATGCAGCAATCATGGCAAAATGCACAATTAAAAATTGCGCTAAGGCTAAGCTTGTCACCCAAAAAGGAGCTAGAACTCCTTTTGGGAAACAAATACGCATAGGGCAACCCATTGAAGAGAATGGGTTGTCCTATGTGCAACATCCAGATACACACTCAAGTATTCTACACCAAGGGACTGTCAACTACCTCAATCTCCTGGTGTCACATCCAGATACACCCTCCTTTATTCTACACCAAGGGCATGTCGTGTCCACTACCTCCATCTCCTCGTGTCATCTCCCTGTGTCACATTCAGATACATAATCTTTTATGCTACACCAAGGGCATGTCCACTACTTCCATCACCCCGTGTGACATCCAGATACTCACTCCTTTATTCTACACCAAGGGACTGTCCACTACCTCCATCTCCCTGTGTCACATCCAGATACACACTCCTTTATTCTACACCAAGGGACTGTCCACTACCTCCATCTCTCCATGTCACAGCCAGATACACACTCCTTTATTCTACACCAAGGGCATGTCGTGTCCACTACCTCCATCTCCCCGTGTCACATCCAGATACACACTCCTTTATTCTACACCAAGGGACTGTCCACTACCTCCATCTCCCTGTGTCACATCCAGATACACACTCCTTTATTCTACACCAAGGGACTGTCCACTACCTCCATCTCCCCTTGTCACATCCAGATACACACTCTGGTATTCTACACCAAGAGGTTGTCCACTACCTCTATCTCCTCATGTCAAATCCAGATACACCCTCCTTTATTCTACACCAAGGGCATGTCGTGTCCACTACCTCCATCTCCCCGTGTCATCTCCCTGTGTCACATTCAGATACATAATCTTTTATGCTACACCAAGGGCATGTCCACTACTTCCATCACCCCGTGTGACATCCAGATACTCACTCCTTTATTCTACACCAAGGGCATGTCATGTCCACTACCTCCATCTCCCGTGTCACATCCAGATACACACTCCTTTATTCTACACCAAGGGTCTGTTTACTACCTCCATCTATCCATGTCACATCCAGATACACACTCCTTTATTCTACACCAAGGGACTGTCCACTAACTCCTTCTCCCCGTGTCACATCCAGATACACACTCCTTTATTCTACACCAAGGGACTGTCCACTACATCCATCTCCCCTTGTCACATCCAGATACACACTCCTTTATTCTACACCAAGGGACTGTCCACTACCTCCATCTCCCCGTCTCACATCCAGATACACACTCCTTTATTCTACCCCAAGGGACTGTCCACTACCTTCGTCTCCCCGTGTCAAATCCACATTTATTCTACACCAAGGGCATGTCGTGTCCACTACCTCCATCACCCCGTGTCACATGCAGATACATACTCCTTTATTCTACGCCAAGGGACTGTCCACTACCACCTAAATCTCCCCGTGGCACATCCAGATACATACTCCGTTATTATACACCAAGGGCATGTCGTGTCCACTACCTCCATCTCCCCGTGTCACATCCATATAAACACTCTGGTATTCTTCACCAAGAGGCTGTCCACTACCTCCATCTCCCCATATCACATCCAGGTACACCCTCCTTTATTCTACCCCAAGGGCATGTCGTGTTTACTACCTCAATCTCCCCGTGTCACATGCAGATACACACTCCTTTATTCTACACCAAGGGACTGTCCACTACCTCCATCTCCCCTTGTCACATCCAGATACACACTCTGGTATTCTACACCAAGAGGTTGTCCACTACCTCTATCTCCTCATGTCAAATCCAGATACACCCTCCTTTATTCTACACCAAGGGCATGTCGTGTCCACTACCTCCATCTCCCCGTGTCATCTCCCTGTGTCACATTCAGATACATAATCTTTTATGCTACACCAAGGGCATGTCCACTACTTCCATCACCCCGTGTGACATCCAGATACTCACTCCTTTATTCTACACCAAGGGCATGTCATGTCCACTACCTCCATCTCCCCGTGTCACATCCAGATACACCCTCCTTTATTCTACACCAAGGGCATGTCGTGTCCACTACCTCCATCTCCCCGTTTCACATCCAGATACACACTCCTTTATTTTACACCAAGGGTCTGTTCACTACCTCCATCTCTCCATGTCACAGCCAGATACACACTCCTTTATTCTACACCAAGGGCATGTCATGTCCACTACCTCCATCTCCCCGTGTCAGATGCAGATACACACTCCTTTATTCTACACCAAGGGACTGTCCACTACCTCCTTCTCCCCGTGTCACATCCAGATACACACTCCTTTATTCTACACCAAGGGACTGTCCACTACATCCATCTCCCCTTGTCACATCCAGATACACACTCCTTTATTCTACACCAAGGGACTGTCCACTACCTCCATCTCCCCGTCTCACATCCAGAAGATACACACTCCTTTATTCTACCCCAAGGGACAGTCCACTACCTTCGTCTCCCCGTGTCACATCCACATTTATTCTACACCAAGGGCATGTCGTGTCCACTACCTCCATCACCCCGTGTCACATGCAGATACATACTCCTTTATTCTACGCCAAGGGACTGTCCACTACCACCTAAATCTCCCCGTGGCACATCCAGATACATACTCCGTTATTATACACCAAGGGCATGTCGTGTCCACTACCTCCATCTCCCCGTGTCACATCCATATAAACACTCTGGTATTCTTCACCAAGAGGCTGTCCACTACCTCCATCTCCCCATATCACATCCAGATACACCCTCCTTTATTCTACCCCAAGGGTATGTCGTGTTTACTACCTCCATCTCCCCGTGTCACATGCAGATACACACTCCTTTATTCTACACCAAGGGAATGTCCACTACCTCCATCTCCCCTTGTCACATCCAGATACACACTCTGGTATTCTACACCAAGAGGTTGTCCACTACCTCTATCTCCTCATGTCAAATCCAGATACACCCTCCTTTATTCTACACCAAGGGCATGTCGTGTCCACTACCTCCATCTCCCCGTGTCATCTCCCTGTGTCACATTCAGATACATAATCTTTTATGCTACACCAAGGGCATGTCCACTACTTCCATCACCCCGTGTGACATCCAGATACTCACTCCTTTATTCTACACCAAGGGTCTGTTCACTACCTCCATCTCTCCATGTCACAGCCAGATACACACTCCTTTATTCTACACCAAGGGCATGTCGTGTCCACTACCTCCATCTCCCCGTGTCACATCCAGATACACACTCCTTTATTCTACACCAAGGGACTGTCCACTACCTCCATCTCCCTGTGTCACATCCAGATACACACTCCTTTATTCTACACCAAGGGACTGTCCACTACCTCCATCTCCCTGTGTCACATCCAGATACACACTCCTTTATTCTACACCAAGGGACTGTCCACTACCTCCATCTCCTCATGTCAAATCCAGATACACCCTCCTTTATTCTACACCAAGGGCATGTCGTGTCCACTACCTCCATCTCCCCGTGTCATCTCCCTGTGTCACATTCAGATACATAATCTTTTATGCTACACCAAGGGCATGTCCACTACTTCCATCACCCCGTGTGACATCCAGATACTCACTCCTTTATTCTACACCAAGGGCATGTCATGTCCACTACCTCCATCTCCCCGTGTCACATCCAGATACACCCTCCTTTATTCTACACCAAGGGGATGTCGTGTCCACTACCTCCATCTCCCCGTGTCACATCCAGATACACACTCCTTTATTCTACACCAAGGGTCTGTTCACTACCTCCATCTCTCCATGTCACAGCCAGATACACACTCCTTTATTCTACACCAAGGGCATGTCATGTCCACTACCTCCATCTCCCCGTGTCACATGCAGATACACACTCCTTTATTCTACACCAAGGGACTGTCCACTACCTCCTTCTCCCCGTGTCACATCCAGATACACACTCCTTTATTCTACACCAAGGGACTGTCCACTACATCCATCTCCCCTTGTCACATCCAGATACACACTCCTTTATTCTACACCAAGGGACTGTCCACTACCTCCATCTCCCCGTCTCACATCCAGATACACACTCCTTTATTCTACCCCAAGGGACTGTCCACTACCTTCGTCTCCCCGTGTCACATCCACATTTATTCTACATCAAGGGAATGTCGCGTCCACTACCTCCATCACCCCGTGTCACATGCAGATACATACTCCTTTATTCTACGCCAAGTGACTGTCCACTACCACCTAAATCTCCCCGTGGCACATCCAGATACATACTCCGTTATTATACACCAAGGGCATGTCGTGTCCACTACCTCCATCTCCCCGTGTCACATCCATATAAACACTCTGGTATTCTTCACCAAGAGGCTGTCCACTACCTCCATCTCCCCATGTCACATCCAGATACACCCTCCTTTATTCTACCCCAAGGGCATGTCGTGTTTACTACCTCCATCTCCCCGTGTCACATGCAGATACACACTCCTTTATTCTACACCAAGGGACTGTCCACTACCTCCATCTCCCCTTGTCACATCCAGATACACACTCTGGTATTCTACACCAAGAGGTTGTCCACTACCTCCATCTCCTCATGTCAAATCCAGAAACACCCTCCTTTATTCTACACCAAGGGCATGTCGTGTCCACTACCTCCATCTCCCCGTGTCATCTCCCTGTGTCACATTCAGATACATAATCTTTTATGCTACACCAAGGGCATGTCCACTACTTCCATCACCCCGTGTGACATCCAGATACTCACTCCTTTATTCTACACCAAGGGTCTGTTCACTACCTCCATCTCTCCATGTCACAGCCAGATACACATTCCTTTATTCTACACCAAGGGCATGTCGTGTCCACTACCTCCATCTCCCCGTGTCACATCCAGATACACACTCCTTTATTCTACACCAAGGGACTGTCCACTACCTCCATCTCCCTGTGTCACATCCAGATACACACTCCTTTATTCTACACCAAGGGACTGTCCACTACCTCCATCTCCCCTTGTCACATCCAGATACACACTCTGGTATTCTACACCAAGAGGTTGTCCACTACCTCTATCTCCTCATGTCAAATCCAGATACACCCTCCTTTATTCTACACCAAGGGCATGTCGTGTCCACTACCTCCATCTCCCCGTGTCATCTCCCTGTGTCACATTCAGATACATAATCTTTTATGCTACACCAAGGGCATGTCCACTACTTCCATCACCCCGTGTGACATCCAGATACTCACTCCTTTATTCTACACCAAGGGCATGTCATGTCCACTACCTCCATCTCCCCGTGTCACATCCAGATACACACTCCTTTATTCTACACCAAGGGTCTGTTCACTACCTCCATCTATCCATGTCACATCCAGATACACACTCCTTTATTCTACACCAAGGGACTGTCCACTACTTCCTTCTCCCCGTGTCACATCCAGATACACACTCCTTTATTCTACACCAAGGGACTGTCCACTACATCCATCTCCCCTTGTCACATCCAGATACACACTCCTTTATTCTACACCAAGGGACTGTCCACGACCTCCATCTCCCCGTCTCACATCCAGATACACACTCCTTTATTCTACCCCAAGGGACTGTCCACTACCTTCGTCTCCCCGTGTCAAATCCACATTTATTCTACACCAAGGGCATGTCGTGTCCACTACCTCCATCACCCCGTGTCACATGCAGATACATACTCCTTTATTCTACGCCAAGGGACTGTCCACTACCACCTAAATCTCCCTGTGGCACATCCAGATACATACTCCGTTATTATACACCAAGGGCATGTCGTGTCCACTACCTCCATCTCCTCATGTCAAATCCAGATACACCCTCCTTTATTCTACACCAAGGGCATGTCGTGTCCACTACCTCCATCTCCCCGTGTCATCTCCCTGTGTCACATTCAGATACATAATCTTTTATGCTACACCAAGGGCATGTCCACTACTTCCATCACCCCGTGTGACATCCAGATACTCACTCCTTTATTCTACACCAAGGGCATGTCATGTCCACTACCTCCATCTCCCCGTGTCACATCCAGATACACCCTCCTTTATTCTACACCAAGGGCATGTCGTGTCCACTACCTCCATCTCCCCGTTTCACATCCAGATACACACTCCTTTATTCTACACCAAGGGTCTGTTCACTACCTCCATCTCTCCATGTCACAGCCAGATACACACTCCTTTATTCTACACCAAGGGCATGTCATGTCCACTACCTCCATCTCCCCGTGTCAGATGCAGATACACACTCCTTTATTCTACACCAAGGGACTGTCCACTACCTCCTTCTCCCCGTGTCACATCCAGATACACACTCCTTTATTCTACACCAAGGGACTGTCCACTACATCCATCTCCCCTTGTCACATCCAGATACACACTCCTTTATTCTACACCAAGGGACTGTCCACTACCTCCATCTCCCCGTCTCACATCCAGATACACACTCCTTTATTCTACCCCAAGGGACTGTCCACTACCTCCATCTCCCCGTGTCACATCCAGATACACACTCCTTTATTCTACACCAAGGGTCTGTTCACTACCTCCATCTCTCCATGTCACAGCCAGATACACACTCCTTTATTCTACACCAAGGGCATGTCATGTCCACTACCTCCATCTCCCCTTGTCACATGCAGATACACACTCCTTTATTCTACACCAAGGGACTGTCCACTACCTCCTTCTCCCCGTGTCACATCCAGATACACACTCCTTTATTCTACACCAAGGGACTGTCCACTACATCCATCTCCCCTTGTCACATCCAGATACACACTCCTTTATTCTACACCAAGGGACTGTCCACTACCTCCATCTCCCCGTCTCACATCCAGATACACACTCCTTTATTCTACCCCAAGGGACTGTCCACTACCTTCGTCTCCCCGTGTCACATCCACATTTATTCTACACCAAGGGCATGTCGCGTCCACTACCTCCATCACCCCGTGTCACATGCAGATACATACTCCTTTATTCTACGCCAAGTGACTGTCCACTACCACCTAAATCTCCCCGTGGCACATCCAGATACATACTCCGTTATTATACACCAAGGGCATGTCGTGTCCACTACCTCCATCTCCCCGTGTCACATCCATATAAACACTCTGGTATTCTTCACCAAGAGGCTGTCCACTACCTCCATCTCCCCATGTCACATCCAGATACACCCTCCTTTATTCTACCCCAAGGGCATGTCGTGTTTACTACCTCCATCTCCCCGTGTCACATGCAGATACACACTCCTTTATTCTACACCAAGGGACTGTCCACTACCTCCATCTCCCCTTGTCACATCCAGATACACACTCTGGTATTCTACACCAAGAGGTTGTCCACTACCTCCATCTCCTCATGTCAAATCCAGAAACACCCTCCTTTATTCTACACCAAGGGCATGTCGTGTCCACTACCTCCATCTCCTCGTGTCATCTCCCTGTGTCACATTCAGATACATAATCTTTTATGCTACACCAAGGGCATGTCCACTACTTCCATCACCCCGTGTGACATCCAGATACTCACTCCTTTATTCTACACCAAGGGTCTGTTCACTACCTCCATCTCTCCATGTCACAGCCAGATACACATTCCTTTATTCTACACCAAGGGCATGTCGTGTCCACTACCTCCATCTCCCCGTGTCACATCCAGATACACACTCCTTTATTCTACACCAAGGGACTGTCCACTACCTCCATCTCCCTGTGTCACATCCAGATACACACTCCTTTATTCTACACCAAGGGACTGTCCACTACCTCCATCTCCCCTTGTCACATCCAGATACACACTCTGGTATTCTACACCAAGAGGTTGTCCACTACCTCTATCTCCTCATGTCAAATCCAGATACACCCTCCTTTATTCTACACCAAGGGCATGTCGTGTCCACTACCTCCATCTCCCCGTGTCATCTCCCTGTGTCACATTCAGATACATAATCTTTTATGCTACACCAAGGGCATGTCCACTACTTCCATCACCCCGTGTGACATCCAGATACTCACTCCTTTATTCTACACCAAGGGCATGTCATGTCCACTACCTCCATCTCCCCGTGTCACATCCAGATACACACTCCTTTATTCTACACCAAGGGTCTGTTCACTACCTCCATCTATCCATGTCACATCCAGATACACACTCCTTTATTCTACACCAAGGGACTGTCCACTACTTCCTTCTCCCCGTGTCACATCCAGATACACACTCCTTTATTCTACACCAAGGGTCTGTTCACTACCTCCATCTCTCCATGTCACAGCCAGATACACACTCCTTTATTCTACACCAAGGGCATGTCATGTCCACTACCTCCATCTCCCCGTGTCAGATGCAGATACACACTCCTTTATTCTACACCAAGGGACTGTCCACTACCTCCTTCTCCCCGTGTCACATCCAGATACACACTCCTTTATTCTACACCAAGGGACTGTCCACTACATCCATCTCCCCTTGTCACATCCAGATACACACTCCTTTATTCTACACCAAGGGACTGTCCACTACCTCCATCTATCAATGTCACATCCAGATACACACTCCTTTATTCTACACCAAGGGACTGTCCACTACTTCCTTCTCCCCGTGTCACATCCAGATACACACTCCTTTATTCTACACCAAGGGACTGTCCACTACATCCATCTCCCCTTGTCACATCCAGATACACACTCCTTTATTCTACACCAAGGGACTGTCCACTACCTCCATCTCCCCGTCTCACATCCAGATACACACTCCTTTATTCTACCCCAAGGGACTGTCCACTACCTTCGTCTCCCCGTGTCACATCCACATTTATTCTACACCAAGGGCATGTCGTGTCCACTACCTCCATCACCCCGTGTCACATGCAGATACATACTCCTTTATTCTACGCCAAGGGACTGTCCACTACCACCTAAATCTCCCCGTGGCACATCCAGATACATACTCCGTTATTATACACCAAGGGCATGTCGTGTCCACTACCTCCATCTCCCCGTGTCACATCCATATAAACACTCTGGTATTCTTCACCAAGAGGCTGTCCACTACCTCCATCTCCCCATATCACATCCAGATACACCCTCCTTTATTGTACCCCAAGGGCATGTCGTGTTTACTACCTCCATCTCCCCGTGTCACATGCAGATACACACTCCTTTATTCTACACCAAGGGACTGTCCACTACCTCCATCTCCCCTTGTCACATCCAGATACACACTCTGGTATTCTACACCAAGAGGTTGTCCACTACCTCTATCTCCTCATGTCAAATCCAGATACACCCTCCTTTATTCTACACCAAGGGCATGTCGTGTCCACTACCTCCATCTCCTCGTGTCATCTCCCTGTGTCACATTCAGATACATAATCTTTTATGCTACACCAAGGGCATGTCCACTACTTCCATCACCCCGTGTGACATCCAGATACACACTCCTTTATTCTACACCAAGGGTCTGTTCACTACCTCCATCTCTCCATGTCACAGCCAGATACACACTCCTTTATTCTACACCAAGGGCATGTCGTGTCCACTACCTCCATCTCCCCTTGTCACATCCAGATACACACTCCTTTATTCTACACCAAGGGACTGTCCACTACCTCCATCTCCCTGTGTCACATCCAGATACACACTCCTTTATTCTACACCAAGGGACTGTCCACTACCTCCATCTCCCCTTGTCACATCCAGATACACACTTTGGTATTCTACACCAAGAGGTTGTCCACTACCTCTATCTCCTCATGTCAAATCCAGATACACCCTCCTTTATTCTACACCAAGGGCATGTCGTGTCCACTACCTCCATCTCCCCGTGTCATCTCCCTGTGTCACATTCAGATACATAATCTTTTATGCTACACCAAGGGCATGTCCACTACTTCCATCACCCCGTGTGACATCCAGATACTCACTCCTTTATTCTACACCAAGGGCATGTCATGTCCACTACCTCCATCTCCCCGTGTCACATCCAGATACACCCTCCTTTATTCTACACCAAGGGCATGTCGTGTCCACTACCTCCATCTCCCCGTGTCACATCCAGATACACACTCCTTTATTCTACACCAAGGGTCTGTTCACTACCTCCATCTCTCCATGTCACAGCCAGATACACACTCCTTTATTCTACACCAAGGGCATGCCATGTCCACTACCTCCATCTCCCCGTGTCACATGCAGATACACACTCCTTTATTCTACACCAAGGGACTGTCCACTACTTCCTTCTCCCCGTGTCACATCCAGATACACACTCCTTTATTCTACACCAAGGGACTGTCCACTACATCCATCTCCCCTTGTCACATCCAGATACACACTCCTTTATTCTACACCAAGGGACTGTCCACTACCTCCATCTCCCCGTCTCACATCCAGATACACACTCCTTTATTCTACCCCAAGGGACTGTCCACTACCTTCGTCTCCCCGTGTCACATCCACATTTATTCTACACCAAGGGCATGTCGCGTCCACTACCTCCATCACCCCGTGTCACATGCAGATACATACTCCTTTATTCTACGCCAAGGGACTGTCCACTACCACCTAAATCTCCCCGTGGCACATCCAGATACATACTCCGTTATTATACACCAAGGGCATGTCGTGTCCACTACCTCCATCTCCCCGTGTCACATCCATATAAACACTCTGGTATTCTTCACCAAGAGGCTGTCCACTACCTCCATCTCCCCATGTCACATCCAGATACACCCTCCTTTATTCTACCCCAAGGGCATGTCGTGTTTACTACCTCCATCTCCCCGTGTCACATGCAGATACACACTCCTTTATTCTACACCAAGGGACTGTCCACTACCTCCATCTCCCCTTGTCACATCCAGATACACACTCTGGTATTCTACACCAAGAGGTTGTCCACTACCTCCATCTCCTCATGTCAAATCCAGAAACACCCTCCTTTATTCTACACCAAGGGCATGTCGTGTCCACTACCTCCATCTCCCCGTGTCATCTCCCTGTGTCACATTCAGATACATAATCTTTTATGCTACACCAAGGGCATGTCCACTACTTCCATCACCCCGTGTGACATCCAGATACTCACTCCTTTATTCTACACCAAGGGTCTGTTCACTACCTCCATCTCTCCATGTCACAGCCAGATACACATTCCTTTATTCTACACCAAGGGCATGTCGTGTCCACTACCTCCATCTCCCCGTGTCACATCCAGATACACACTCCTTTATTCTACACCAAGGGACTGTCCACTACCTCCATCTCCCTGTGTCACATCCAGATACACACTCCTTTATTCTACACCAAGGGACTGTCCACTACCTCCATCTCCCCTTGTCACATCCAGATACACACTCTGGTATTCTACACCAAGAGGTTGTCCACTACCTCTATCTCCTCATGTCAAATCCAGATACACCCTCCTTTATTCTACACCAAGGGCATGTCGTGTCCACTACCTCCATCTCCCCGTGTCATCTCCCTGTGTCACATTCAGATACATAATCTTTTATGCTACACCAAGGGCATGTCCACTACTTCCATCACCCCGTGTGACATCCAGATACTCACTCCTTTATTCTACACCAAGGGCATGTCATGTCCACTACCTCCATCTCCCCGTGTCACATCCAGATACACACTCCTTTATTCTACACCAAGGGTCTGTTCACTACCTCCATCTATCCATGTCACATCCAGATACACACTCCTTTATTCTACACCAAGGGACTGTCCACTACCTCCTTCTCCCCGTGTCACATCCAGATACACACTCCTTTATTCTACACCAAGGGACTGTCCACTACATCCATCTCCCCTTGTCACATCCAGATACACACTCCTTTATTCTACACCAAGGGACTGTCCACTACCTCCATCTCCCCGTCTCACATCCAGATACACACTCCTTTATTCTACCCCAAGGGACTGTCCACTACCTTCGTCTCCCCGTGTCACATCCACATTTATTCTACACCAATGGCATGTCGTGTCCACTACCTCCATCACCCCGTGTCACATGCAGATACATACTCCTTTATTCTACGCCAAGGGACTGTCCACTACCACCTAAATCTCCCCGTGGCACATCCAGATAAATACTCCGTTATTATACACCAAGGGCATGTCGTGTCCACTACCTCCATCTCCCCGTGTCACATCCATATAAACACTCTGGTATTCTTCAACAAGAGGCTGTCCACTACCTCCATCTCCCCATATCACATCCAGATACACCCTCCTTTATTCTACCCCAAGGGCATGTCGTGTTTACTACCTCCATCTCCCCGTGTCACATGCAGATACACACTCCTTTATTCTACACCAAGGGACTGTCCACTACCTCCATCTCCCCTTGTCACATCCAGATACACACTCTGGTATTCTACACCAAGAGGTTGTCCACTACCTCTATCTCCTCATGTCAAATCCAGATACACCCTCCTTTATTCTACACCAAGGGCATGTCGTGTCCACTACCTCCATCTCCCCGTGTCATCTCCCTGTGTCACATTCAGATACATAATCTTTTATGCTACACCAAGGGCATGTCCACTACTTCCATCACCCCGTGTGACATCCAGATACTCACTCCTTTATTCTACACCAAGGGCATGTCATGTCCACTACCTCCATCTCCCCGTGTCACATCCAGATACACCCTCCTTTATTCTACACCAAGGGCATGTCGTGTCCACTACCTCCATCTCCCCGTTTCACATCCAGATACACACTCCTTTATTCTACACCAAGGGTCTGTTCACTACCTCCATCTCTCCATGTCACAGCCAGATACACACTCCTTTATTCTACACCAAGGGCATGTCATGTCCACTACCTCCATCTCCCCGTGTCAGATGCAGATACACACTCCTTTATTCTACACCAAGGGACTGTCCACTACCTCCTTCTCCCCGTGTCACATCCAGATACACACTCCTTTATTCTACACCAAGGGACTGTCCACTACATCCATCTCCCCTTGTCACATCCAGATACACACTCCTTTATTCTACACCAAGGTACTGTCCACTACCTCCATCTCCCCGTCTCACATCCAGATACACACTCCTTTATTCTACCCCAAGGGACTGTCCACTACCTTCGTCTCCCCGTGTCACATCCACATTTATTCTACACCAAGGGCATGTCGTGTCCACTACCTCCATCACCCCGTGTCACATGCAGATACATACTCCTTTATTCTACGCCAAGGGACTGTCCACTACCACCTAAATCTCCCCGTGGCACATCCAGATACATACTCCGTTATTATACACCAAGGGCATGTCGTGTCCACTACCTCCATCTCCCCGTGTCACATCCATATAAACACTCTGGTATTCTTCACCAAGAGGCTGTCCACTACCTCCATCTCCCCATATCACATCCAGATACACCCTCCTTTATTCTACCCCAAGGGCATGTCGTGTTTACTACCTCCATCTCCCCGTGTCACATGCAGATACACACTCCTTTATTCTACACCAAGGGACTGTCCACTACCTCCATCTCCCCTTGTCACATCCAGATACACACTCTGGTATTCTACACCAAGAGGTTGTCCACTACCTCTATCTCCTCATGTCAAATCCAGATACACCCTCCTTTATTCTACACCAAGGGCATGTCGTGTCCACTACCTCCATCTCCTCGTGTCATCTCCCTGTGTCACATTCAGATACATAATCTTTTATGCTACACCAAGGGCATGTCCACTACTTCCATCACCCCGTGTGACATCCAGATACTCACTCCTTTATTCTACACCAAGGGTCTGTTCACTACCTCCATCTCTCCATGTCACAGCCAGATACACACTCCTTTATTCTACACCAAGGGCATGTCGTGTCCACTACCTCCATCTCCCCGTGTCACATCCAGATACACACTCCTTTATTCTACACCAAGGGACTGTCCACTACCTCCATCTCCCTGTGTCACATCCAGATACACACTCCTTTATTCTACACCAAGGGACTGTCCACTACCTCCATCTCCCCTTGTCACATCCAGATACACACTCTGGTATTCTACACCAAGAGGTTGTCCACTACCTCTATCTCCTCATGTCAAATCCAGATACACCCTCCTTTATTCTACACCAAGGGCATGTCGTGTCCACTACCTCCATCTCCCCGTGTCACATCCATATAAACACTCTGGTATTCTTCACCAAGAGGCTGTCCACTACCTCCATCTCCCCATGTCACATCCAGATACACCCTCCTTTATTCTACACCAAGGGCATGTCGTGTCCACTACCTCCATCTCCCCGTGTCATCTCCCTGTGTCACATTCAGATACATAATCTTTTATGCTACACCAAGGGCATGTCCACTACTTCCATCACCCCGTGTGACATCCAGATACTCACTCCTTTATTCTACACCAAGGGACTGTCCACTACCTCCATCTCCCTGTGTCACATCCAGATACACACTCCTTTATTCTACACCAAGGGACTGTCCACTACCTCCATCTCTCCATGTCACAGCCAGATACACACTCCTTTATTCTACACCAAGGGCATGTCGTGTCCACTACCTCCATCTCCCCGTGTCACATCCAGATACACACTCCTTTATTCTACACCAAGGGACTGTCCACTACCTCCATCTCCCTGTGTCACATCCAGATACACACTCCTTTATTCTACACCAAGGGACTGTCCACTACCTCCATCTCCCCTTGTCACATCCAGATTAGGGATGAGCCGAACACCCCCCGGTTCGGTTCGCACCAGAACCCGCGAACGGACCGAAAGTTCGCACGAACGTTAGAACCCCATTGACGTCTATGGGACTCGAACGTTCGAAATCAAAAGTGCTCATTTTAAAGGCTAATTTGCATGGTATTGTCCTAAAAAGGGTTTGGGGACCCGGGTCCTACCCCAGGGGACATGTATCAATGCAAAAAAAACTTTTAAAAACGGCCGTTTTTTCGGGAGCAGTGATTTTAATGATGCTTAAAGTAAAAAAAAAAAAGTGAAATATTCCTTTAAATATCGTACCTGGGGGGTGTCTATAGTATGCCTGTAAAGTGACGCGTGTTTCCCATGTTTAGAACAGTCCCTGCACCAAATGTCATTTTTAAAGGAAAAAATCTCATTTAAAACTGCTTGCGGGTTTAATGTCATGTCGGGTCATGGCAATATGGATGAAAATCAGTGAGACAAACGGCATGGGTACCCCCCAGTCCATTACCAGTCCCTTTGGGTCTTGTATGGATATTAAGGGGAACCCCGCACCCAAATTAAAATAAGGAAAGGTGTGGGGCCACCAGGCCCTATATACTCTGAACAGCAGTATACAGGCGGTGCAAACAAGACAGGGACTGTAGGTTTGTTGTTAAGTAGAATCTGTTTGTAATTTTGAACATTTTTAACGTGTTTAGCTCCAGCCAAAAAATCTTTTCTAAGCTTTTTGGAAAACATAGGGAAGGGTTATCACCCCTGTGACATTTGTTTTGCTGTCTTTCCTCCTCTTCAGAAGATTTCACCTCACTTTTTTGTCCCAATGAAAAATGTTTTTTGAAAATTTGGGTTTTTTTGTGGAACAAGGATTGGAAAGCATCAGTGGAAAGGAGAACTTGTTTTCCCATATTAACTCTTACAGGAGAGAATTTCCCTTCCTAGGGGTAGATTTCATCTCACTTCCTGTTGTCTCCTTCCGTTTGCAAGTAGGAGTCGTTTGTAAGTTAGATGTTTGAAAGTAGGGTCCTGCCCTATATACTCAGCAGAAATTTGGGCCTTAGGTGTTGCTGTGGCCACAACACTGTAAGCCCTCACAGGGCCCTGCTGTGAAATATTAGATCAAGAATTGTAATTACATGCCCCTGTTGAACAGGAGCTGAAAAATTAGGCCTTAGGCACTGGTGCTGGTGCCACAACACTGCAACCCCTCACAGACACTCTAGTTGGAACGCAGGAACGAGCCCTGCTGCAAATTATTGCTTCAAAAATTGTAATTACACGCCCCTGTTAGACAGGGGCAGAAAAATTGGGCCTTAGGCACTGGTGCTGGTGCCACAACACTGCAACCCCTCACAGACACTCTAGTTGGAACGCAGGAACGAGCCCTGCTGCAAATTATTGCTTCAAAAATTGTAATTACACGCCCCTGTTAGACAGGGGCAGAAAAATTGGGCCTTAGGCACTGGTGCCACAACACTGCAACCCCTCACAGACACTCTAGTTGGAACGCAGGAACGAGCCCTGCTGCAAAGTATTGCATCAAAAATTGTAATTACACGCCCCTGTTAGACAGGGGCAGAAAAATTGGGCCTTAGGCACTGGTGCTGGTGCCACAACACTGCAACAAGCTATCAGCGTGATGATTGAGGAGGAAGAGGATAATTACTCAGGGATAGTCACTCAGCATCAGCATAGGCAGTCTTTGAAGGGATCTGAGATTTCAAAAAAAATTATTCGGTTACATCAGCATCAGGTGCTTGGTAGCTGGTGGTGATCCAAGACTCATTCATTTTTATGAAGGTCAGCCGATCGACCGAGTCGGTGGACAGACGCACCCTGTGATCGGTTACCACGCCTCCAGCAGCACTGAATGTGCGTTCCGAAAGAACGCTGGATGCAGGACAGGCCAGTAGCTCAATTGCATACTGTGCAAGCTCTGGCCAGTGATCCATCCTCAAGACCCAGTAACCCAGAGGATTTTCGGTGGGAAAGGTGTCCAAGTCTGATCTTGCCCCTAGGTATTCCTGCACCATGTAAAACAGACGCTGGCGATGGTTGCTGGAACCGATCATACCTTGGGGCTGCGGACCAAAAAATTGTCTGAACGCATCGGTCAGACGGCCACCTTCTCCACCGCTCCTTCTTTGACTGACCGAAGCCTCAGCAACACGTTGTCCAGAAACAGGAGTTTGTAACCTCCCAGTCTCTGGGAACGCGTTGCACAGACCTTTCTGCAAGGCCTCCCGAAGATGTTTCATCCTCTGCTCCCTCTGCGATGGCAAGATAAGGTCCGCAACCTTACCCTTGTAACGTGGATCAAGGAGGGTTGCCAGCCAGTATTGGTCCTTCTCCTTGATACCACGAATACGAGGATCCTTACGCAGGCTTTGCAGGATCAGGGAGGCCATGCAGCGTAGGTTTGCTGAGGCATTCGGTCCGGAGTCCTCTGGGTCACTAAGAACGACATGGTCCGCAGCCACCTCCTCCCAGCCACGTACAAGTCCATGTGTTTCTTGGGACTGATCCCTTAAAGACTGCTGCTGATGCTGAGTGCCAGGCTCCACCTCCATACTGACACAATCTTCCTCCTCCTCCTCTTCCTCCTCGTCCTCTTCCTGTGTGATCGGCGGGCACGCAGGAACACTGTCTGGATAAAGGGGGCCTTGAGAGCTAAGGAAGTCCTCCTCTTCCTGCCTCTGTTCTGCCTCAAGTGCCCTGTCCATTATTCCACGCAGCGTGTGCTCCAACAGGTGGACAAGGGGGACAGTGTCACTGATGCATGCACTGTCACTGCTCACCATCCTCGTGGCCTCCTCGAATGGTGACAGGACAGTGCATGCATCCCTGATCATGGCCCACTGGCGTGGGGAAAAAAAACCAAGCTCCCCTGACCCTGTCCTGGTGCCATAGTCGCACAGGTACTCATTTATGGCCCTCTGCTGCGTGTGCAGCCGCTGCAGCATGGCCAACGTTGAGTTCCACCTGGTGGGCATGTCACAGATTAGGCGGTTCTTGGGCAGGTTAAACTCCTTTTGGAGGTCCGTCAGCCGAGCACTGGCATTATATGACCGGCGGAAATGCACACAGACTTTCCTGGCCTGCCTCAGGACATCCTGTAAGCCCGGGTACCTGCCCAAGAACCGCTGCACCACCAAGTTAAGGACGTGAGCCAAACAGGGCACATGGGTCATTTGTCCCTGTCGGAGGGCAGAGGAGGTTGGTGCCATTGTCGCAAACCACCATTCCTGCCTTAAGTTGGCGTGGCGTCAACCACCTCTGAACCTGCCCCTGCAGAGCTGACAGAACCTCTGCCCCAGTGTGGCTCCTGTCCCCCAAGCACACCAGCTCAAGCACCGCATGGCATCTTTTGGCCTGCGTACTTGCGTAGCCCCTTGAACGCCTACGGAGCACCGCTGGTTCCGAGGAAGAGGCCATGGAGGAAGAAGAAGAGGAGGGGGTGGAGGAGAGAGGTGTGTCACAATCAGCATTTTGGAGGCGTGGTGGCGGAACAACCTCCAACACTACTGCACCTTGTCCTGCATCCTTCCCAGCTGCCAGCAGAGTCACCCAATGCGCCGTGAAACTTAGGTAACGTCCCTGTCCATGCCTGCTGGACCATGAGTCAGCGGTAATATGCACCTTACCGCTGACCGCCCTGTCCAGCGAGGCATGGACATTGCCTTCCACATGCCGGTAGAGAGCCGGAATCGCCTTCCGTGAGAAAAAGTGGCGTTTGGGTACCTGCCACTGAGGAACCGCACATTCCACAAACTCACGGAAGGGGGCAGAGTCTACCAACTGAAAAGGCAGCAGTTGAAGTGCTAGCAATTTTGCCAAGCTAGCATTCAACCGCTGGGCATGTGGATGGCTGGGAGCAAACTTCTTTCGGCGGTGCAGCAGCTGGGGCAGGGAAATTTGCCTGGTACAATCTGACGTCGGTGTACCAAAAGCAGATTGCCCACAAGTACTTGGCTGTGACACACCTAATTCTACACCTTCATTCCTCTCACTGCAGGTCTCAGAGAGGACTGAAGGTCTAGTGGGGTTGGAAATCTCAGCTGATGAGGAGCAAGGAGAGATCCTCTTTGTTCTTTGGTGTGGGTCTTTTAGATACGCTTGCCAACGAACTGCATGGCAGGTCAACATATGTCTGGTCAAGCATGTGGTACCCAAGTGGGAGATATTTTGGCCACGCGAGATACGCTTGAGACATATGTTGCAAATAGCAGCGGTGCGATCTGATGCACTCGTCTCAAAAAAGGCCCACACCAAAGAACTTTTTGAATAACGCGCAGAGACTGCAGCGCCCTGCACATGTGGAGCTTTGGGGTGTGATGCAGTCAATGTGCTGCCCTTAGGCTGGCCCCTGGAGGGCATCCTGCCTCGTTGGTGATGTGCTGCCGCCTCCTCCTCCTCCTCCTCCTCCTCCTCCTCCTCCTCTCTCCTATCAGGCACCCACGTTGAGTCAGTGACCTCATCATCCCCTCCCTCCTCATCACTGGAGCAAACCTGGCAGTATGCTGCAGCAGGGGGAGCATGACTGCCAGATTGCTGTCCTTCTTGGGCACCCCCTCTGTCCGCGCTCATGTTACTGCCTTCATCGAGCTCAGTATCGTCATCAGAGCCTTCCAAACGCTGGGCATCCTCCTGGAGCATGTACCCAACACTGTGGTCAAACAGTTCGAGGGAATCCTCATGAGGACATGGTGGAGCTAGGGAAGGAGTCACTGATGACATTGAGCTGAGGGAAGAGGCCGCTGCTTTGCCAGACAAAGCACCCTGGGCATGGGTGAGAGAGGATGAGGAGGATGAGGACGGCTTGGTCATCCACTCGACCAAGTCTTCCGCATGTTGCGGCTCAACATGGCCAGCTGCCGAAAAAAAGGCCAAGCGTGTCCCATGGCCACGTGCTGATGAGGATGCACCGTCTCCACGACCAGCACTAGACACAGAGCCTGCTTGCCCTCTCTTATTGGCTTGTGACTGTCTGCCTCTCCTTCTTGGCCTTCCAGACATACTAATGGCCTGTAGCTGCACTAAGCTGGGATAGAACACCTGTAATTTTCTTCAAGTAGCTTTATATACTGTAACCAGACAAGCCTGCCTGTCAGTAGGAAGATAAGAGGAACGGATCTAGCTGAACACTGTGAGCAGGACGCACTGTACTAAATGTAAATAGTCTAGCTGCCTGACCGTGGTACTAATAGGATCAAATAGAACACCTGTAATTTTCTTCAGGTAGCTTTATATACTGTAACCAGACAAGCCTGCCTGTCATTAGGAAGATAACAGGAACGGATCTAGCTGTACACTGTGAGCAGGACGCACTGTACTAAATGTAAATAGTCTAGCTGCCTGACCGTGGTACTAATAGGATCAAATAGAACACCTGTAATTTTCTTCAGGTAGCTTTATATACTGTAACCAGACAAGCCTGCCTGTCAGTAGGAAGATAACAGGAACGGATCTAGCTGTACACTGTGAGCAGGACGCACTGTACTAAATGTAAATAGTCTAGCTGCCTGACCGTGGTACTAATAGGATCAAATAGAACACCTGTAATTTTCTTCAGGTAGCTTTATATACTGTAACCAGACAAGCCTGCCTGTCAGTAGGAAGATAACAGGAACGGATCTAGCTGTACACTGTGAGCAGGACGCACTGTACTAAATGTAAATAGTCTAGCTGCCTGACCGTGGTACTAATAGGATCAAATAGAACACCTGTAATTTTCTTCAGGTAGCTTTATATACTGTAACCAGACAAGCCTGCCTGTCAGTAGGAAGATAACAGGAACGGATCTAGCTGAACACTGTGAGCAGGACGCACTGTACTAAATGTAAATAGTCTAGCTGCCTGACCGTGGTACTAATAGGATCAAATAGAACACCTGTAATTTTCTTCAGGTAGCTTTATATACTGTAACCAGACAAGCCTGCCGGTCAGTAGGAATTTAACAGGAACGGATCTAGCTGAACACTGTGAGCAGGACGCACTGCATTAAATGTAAATAGTCTAGATAGAAGATAACAGGAACAGATCTAGCTAAACTGAATACAGTGTATATATATATATGCAACACCTGGGATGCATATATATACACAATACACTGTAAGTGCAGCTAACTGACTGACTGTTCTGCCTAATCTATCTAACTCAAATCAAATGACACTGTCTCTCTCTCTCTCTATCTCTCAGCACACCGGAACACACACTACACAGGGCCGCCGTGCAGGCGGCCTTATATAGTGTGGGGTGTGTACTAAATCCCCTGAGCCATAATTGGCCAAAGCCACCCTGGCTTTGGCCAATTACAGCTCTCTCTACTGACAGCGCTGTGATTGGCCAAGCATGCGGGTCATAGTGCATGCTTGGCCAATCATCAGCCAGCAATGCACTGCGATGCCGCAGTGAATTATGGGCCGTGACGCGCCACACGAATTTAGCGCGAACGGCCCATAACGTTCGCAATTCGGCGAACGATCGAACAGCCGATGTTCGAGTCGAACATGGGTTCGACTCGAACACGAAGCTCATCCCTAATCCAGATACACACTCTGGTATTCTACACCAAGAGGTTGTCCACTACCTCTATCTCCTCATGTCAAATCCAGATACACCCTCCTTTATTCTACACCAAGGGCATGTCGTGTCCACTACCTCCATCTCCCCGTGTCATCTCCCTGTGTCACATTCAGATACATAATCTTTTATGCTACACCAAGGGCATGTCCACTACTTCTATCACCCCGTGTGACATCCAGATACTCACTCCTTTATTCTACACCAAGGGCATCTCATGTCCACTACCTCCATCTCCCGTGTCACATCCAGATACACACTCCTTTATTCTACACCAAGGGTCTGTTTACTACCTCCATCTATCCATGTCACATCCAGATACACACTCCTTTATTCTACACCAAGGGACTGTCCACTACCTCCTTCTCCCCGTGTCACATCCAGATACACACTCCTTTATTCTACACCAAGGGACTGTCCACTACATCCATCTCCCCTTGTCACATCCAGATACACACTCCTTTATTCTACACCAAGGGACTGTCCACTACCTCCATCTCCCCGTCTCACATCCAGATACACACTCCTTTATTCTACCCCAAGGGACTGTCCACTACCTTCGTCTCCCCGTGTCAAATCCACATTTATTCTACACCAAGGGCATGTCGTGTCCACTACCTCCATCACCCCGTGTCACATGCAGATACATACTCCTTTATTCTACGCCAAGGGACTGTCCACTACCACCTAAATCTCCCCGTGGCACATCCAGATACATACTCCGTTATTATACACCAAGGGCATGTCGTGTCCACTACCTCCATCTCCCCGTGTCACATCCATATAAACACTCTGGTATTCTTCACCAAGAGGCTGTCCACTACCTCCATCTCCCCATATCACATCCAGGTACACCCTCCTTTATTCTACCCCAAGGGCATGTCGTGTTTACTACCTCCATCTCCCCGTGTCACATGCAGATACACACTCCTTTATTCTACACCAAGGGACTGTCCACTACCTGCATCTCCCCTTGTCACATCCAGATACACACTCTGGTATTCTACACCAAGAGGTTGTCCACTACCTCTATCTCCTCATGTCAAATCCAGATACACCCTCCTTTATTCTACACCAAGGGCATGTCGTGTCCACTACCTCCATCTCCCCGTGTCATCTCCCTGTGTCACATTCAGATACATAATCTTTTATGCTACACCAAGGGCATGTCCACTACTTCCATCACCCCGTGTGACATCCAGATACTCACTCCTTTATTCTACACCAAGGGCATGTCATGTCCACTACCTCCATCTCCCCGTGTCACATCCAGATACACCCTCCTTTATTCTACACCAAGGGCATGTCGTGTCCACTACCTCCATCTCCCCGTTTCACATCCAGATACACACTCCTTTATTCTACACCAAGGGTCTGTTCACTACATCCATCTCTCCATGTCACAGCCAGATACACACTCCTTTATTCTACACCAAGGGCATGTCATGTCCACTACCTCCATCTCCCCGTGTCAGATGCAGATACACACTCCTTTATTCTACACCAAGGGACTGTCCACTACCTCCTTCTCCCCGTGTCACATCCAGATACACACTCCTTTATTCTACACCAAGGGACTGTCCACTACATCCATCTCCCCTTGTCACATCCAGATACACACTCCTTTATTCTACACCAAGGGACTGTCCACTACCTCCATCTCCCCGTCTCACATCCAGAAGATACACACTCCTTTATTCTACCCCAAGGGACTGTCCACTACCTTCGTCTCCCCGTGTCACATCCACATTTATTCTACACCAAGGGCATGTCGTGTCCACTACCTCCATCACCCCGTGTCACATGCAGATACATACTCCTTTATTCTACGCCAAGGGACTGTCCACTACCACCTAAATCTCCCCTTGTCACATCCAGATACACACTCTGGTATTCTACACCAAGAGGTTGTCCACTACCTCTTTCTCCTCATGTCAAATCCAGATACACCCTCCTTTATTCTACACCAAGGGCATGTCGTGTCCACTACCTCCATCTCCCCGTGTCATCTCCCTGTGTCACATTCAGATACATAATCTTTTATGCTACACCAAGGGCATGTCCACTACTTCCATCACCCCGTGTGACATCCAGATACTCACTCCTTTATTCTACACCAAGGGTCTGTTCACTACCTCCATCTCTCCATGTCACAGCCAGATACACACTCCTTTATTCTACACCAAGGGCATGTCGTGTCCACTACCTCCATCTCCCCGTGTCACATCCAGATACACACTCCTTTATTCTACACCAAGGGACTGTCCACTACCTCCATCTCCCTGTGTCACATCCAGATACACACTCCTTTATTCTACACCAAGGGACTGTCCACTACCTCCATCTCCCTGTGTCACATCCAGATACACACTCCTTTATTCTACACCAAGGGACTGTCCACTACCTCCATCTCCTCATGTCAAATCCAGATACACCCTCCTTTATTCTACACCAAGGGCATGTCGTGTCCACTACCTCCATCTCCCCGTGTCATCTCCCTGTGTCACATTCAGATACATAATCTTTTATGCTACACCAAGGGCATGTCCACTACTTCCATCACCCCGTGTGACATCCAGATACTCACTCCTTTATTCTACACCAAGGGCATGTCATGTCCACTACCTCCATCTCCCCGTGTCACATCCAGATACACACTCCTTTATTCTACACCAAGGGCATGTCATGTCCACTACCTCCATCTCCCCGTGTCACATGCAGATACACACTCCTTTATTCTACACCAAGGGACTGTCCACTACCTCCTTCTCCCCGTGTCACATCCAGATACACACTCCTTTATTCTACACCAAGGGACTGTCCACTACATCCATCTCCCCTTGTCACATCCAGATACACACTCCTTTATTCTACACCAAGGGACTGTCCACTACCTCCATCTCCCCGTCTCACATCCAGATACACACTCCTTTATTCTACCCCAAGGGACTGTCCACTACCTTCGTCTCCCCGTGTCACATCCACATTTATTCTACACCAAGGGCATGTCGCGTCCACTACCTCCATCACCCCGTGTCACATGCAGATACATACTCCTTTATTCTACGCCAAGTGACTGTCCACTACCACCTAAATCTCCCCGTGGCACATCCAGATACATACTCCGTTATTATACACCAAGGGCATGTCGTGTCCACTACCTCCATCTCCCCGTGTCACATCCGTATAAACACTCTGGTATTCTTCACCAAGAGGCTGTCCACTACCTCCATCTCCCCATGTCACATCCAGATACACCCTCCTTTATTCTACCCCAAGGGCATGTCGTGTTCACTACCTCCATCTCCCCGTGTCACATGCAGATACACACTCCTTTATTCTACACCAAGGGACTGTCCACTACCTCCATCTCCCCTTGTCACATCCAGATACACACTCTGGTATTCTACACCAAGAGGTTGTCCACTACCTCCATCTCCTCATGTCAAATCCAGAAACACCCTCCTTTATTCTACACCAAGGGCATGTCGTGTCCACTACCTCCATCTCCCCGTGTCATCTCCCTGTGTCACATTCAGATACATAATCTTTTATGCTACACCAAGGGCATGTCCACTACTTCCATCACCCCGTGTGACATCCAGATACTCACTCCTTTATTCTACACCAAGGGTCTGTTCACTACCTCCATCTCTCCATGTCACAGCCAGATACACATTCCTTTATTCTACACCAAGGGCATGTCGTGTCCACTACCTCCATCTCCCCGTGTCACATCCAGATACACACTCCTTTATTCTACACCAAGGGACTGTCCACTACCTCCATCTCCCTGTGTCACATCCAGATACACACTCCTTTATTCTACACCAAGGGACTGTCCACTACCTCCATCTCCCCTTGTCACATCCAGATACACACTTTGGTATTCTACACCAAGAGGTTGTCCACTACCTCTATCTCCTCATGTCAAATCCAGATACACCCTCCTTTATTCTACACCAAGGGCATGTCGTGTCCACTACCTCCATCTCCCCGTGTCATCTCCCTGTGTCACATTCAGATACATAATCTTTTATGCTACACCAAGGGCATGTCCACTACTTCCATCACCCCGTGTGACATCCAGATACTCACTCCTTTATTCTACACCAAGGGCATGTCATGTCCACTACCTCCATCTCCCCGTGTCACATCCAGATACACACTCCTTTATTCTACACCAAGAGTCTGTTCACTACCTCCATCTATCCATGTCACATCCAGATACACACTCCTTTATTCTACACCAAGGGACTGTCCACTACTTCCTTCTCCCCGTGTCACATCCAGATACACACTCCTTTATTCTACACCAAGGGACTGTCCACTACATCCATCTCCCCTTGTCACATCCAGATACACACTCCTTTATTCTACACCAAGGGACTGTCCACGACCTCCATCTCCCCGTCTCACATCCAGATACACACTCCTTTATTCTACCCCAAGGGACTGTCCTCTACCTTCGTCTCCCCGTGTCAAATCCACATTTATTCTACACCAAGGGCATGTCGTGTCCACTACCTCCATCACCCCGTGTCACATGCAGATACATACTCCTTTATTCTACGCCAAGGGACTGTCCACTACCACCTAAATTTCCCTGTGGCACATCCAGATACATACTCCGTTATTATACACCAAGGGCATGTCGTGTCCACTACCTCCATCTCCTCATGTCAAATCCAGATACACCCTCCTTTATTCTACACCAAGGGCATGTCGTGTCCACTACCTCCATCTCCCCGTGTCATCTCCCTGTGTCACATTCAGATACATAATCTTTTATGCTACACCAAGGGCATGTCCACTACTTCCATCACCCCGTGTGACATCCAGATACTCACTCCTTTATTCTACACCAAGGGCATGTCATGTCCACTACCTCCATCTCCCCGTGTCACATCCAGATACACCCTCCTTTATTCTACACCAAGGGCATGTCGTGTCCACTACCTCCATCTCCCCGTTTCACATCCAGATACACACTCCTTTATTCTACACCAAGGGTCTGTTCACTACCTCCATCTCTCCATGTCACAGCCAGATACACACTCCTTTATTCTACACCAAGGGCATGTCATGTCCACTACCTCCATCTCCCCGTGTCAGATGCAGATACACACTCCTTTATTCTACACCAAGGGACTGTCCACTACCTCCTTCTCCCCGTGTCACATCCAGATACACACTCCTTTATTCTACACCAAGGGACTGTCCACTACATCCATCTCCCCTTGTCACATCCAGATACACACTCCTTTATTCTACACCAAGGGACTGTCCACTACCTCCATCTCCCCGTCTCACATCCAGATACACACTCCTTTATTCTACCCCAAGGGACTGTCCACTACCTCCATCTCCCCGTGTCACATCCAGATACACACTCCTTTATTCTACACCAAGGGTCTGTTCACTACCTCCATCTCTCCATGTCACAGCCAGATACACACTCCTTTATTCTACACCAAGGGCATGTCATGTCCACTACCTCCATCTCCCCGTGTCACATGCAGATACACACTCCTTTATTCTACACCAAGGGACTGTCCACTACCTCCTTCTCCCCGTGTCACATCCAGATACACACTCCTTTATTCTACACCAAGGGACTGTCCACTACATCCATCTCCCCTTGTCACATCCAGATACACACTCCTTTATTCTACACCAAGGGACTGTCCACTACCTCCATCTCCCCGTCTCACATCCAGATACACACTCCTTTATTCTACCCCAAGGGACTGTCCACTACCTTCGTCTCCCCGTGTCACATCCACATTTATTCTACACCAAGGGCATGTCGCGTCCACTACCTCCATCACCCCGTGTCACATGCAGATACATACTCCTTTATTCTACGCCAAGTGACTGTCCACTACCACCTAAATCTCCCCGTGGCACATCCAGATACATACTCCGTTATTATACACCAAGGGCATGTCGTGTCCACTACCTCCATCTCCCCGTGTCACATCCATATAAACACTCTGGTATTCTTCACCAAGAGGCTGTCCACTACCTCCATCTCCCCATGTCACATCCAGATACACCCTCCTTTATTCTACCCCAAGGGCATGTCGTGTTTACTACCTCCATCTCCCCGTGTCACATGCAGATACACACTCCTTTATTCTACACCAAGGGACTGTCCACTACTTCCATCTCCCCTTGTCACATCCAGATACACACTCTGGTATTCTACACCAAGAGGTTGTCCACTACCTCCATCTCCTCATGTCAAATCCAGAAACACCCTCCTTTATTCTACACCAAGGGCATGTCGTGTCCACTACCTCCATCTCCCCGTGTCATCTCCCTGTGTCACATTCAGATACATAATCTTTTATGCTACACCAAGGGCATGTCCACTACTTCCATCACCCCGTGTGACATCCAGATACTCACTCCTTTATTCTACACCAAGGGTCTGTTCACTACCTCCATCTCTCCATGTCACAGCCAGATACACATTCCTTTATTCTACACCAAGGGCATGTCGTGTCCACTACCTCCATCTCCCCGTGTCACATCCAGATACACACTCCTTTATTCTACACCAAGGGACTGTCCACTACCTCCATCTCCCTGTGTCACATCCAGATACACACTCCTTTATTCTACACCAAGGGACTGTCCACTACCTCCATCTCCCCTTGTCACATCCAGATACACACTCTGGTATTCTACACCAAGAGGTTGTCCACTACCTCTATCTCCTCATGTCAAATCCAGATACACCCTCCTTTATTCTACACCAAGGGCATGTCGTGTCCACTACCTCCATCTCCCCGTGTCATCTCCCTGTGTCACATTCAGATACATAATCTTTTATGCTACACCAAGGGCATGTCCACTACTTCCATCACCCCGTGTGACATCCAGATACTCACTCCTTTATTCTACACCAAGGGCATGTCATGTCCACTACCTCCATCTCCCCGTGTCACATCCAGATACACACTCCTTTATTCTACACCAAGGGTCTGTTCACTACCTCCATCTATCCATGTCACATCCAGATACACACTCCTTTATTCTACACCAAGGGACTGTCCACTACTTCCTTCTCCCCGTGTCACATCCAGATACACACTCCTTTATTCTACACCAAGGGACTGTCCACTACATCCATCTCCCCTTGTCACATCCAGATACACACTCCTTTATTCTACACCAAGGGACTGTCCACTACCTCCATCTCCCCGTCTCACATCCAGATACACACTCCTTTATTCTACCCCAAGGGACTGTCCACTACCTTCGTCTCCCCGTGTCAAATCCACATTTATTCTACACCAAGGGCATGTCGTGTCCACTACCTCCATCACCCCGTGTCACATGCAGATACGTACTCCTTTATTCTACGCCAAGGGACTGTCCACTACCACCTAAATCTCCCTGTGGCACATCCAGATACATACTCCGTTATTATACACCAAGGGCATGTCGTGTCCAACTACCTCCATCTCCTCATGTCAAATCCAGATACACCCTCCTTTATTCTACACCAAGGGCATGTCGTGTCCACTACCTCCATCTCCCCGTGTCATCTCCCTGTGTCACATTCAGATACATAATCTTTTATGCTACACCAAGGGCATGTCCACTACTTCCATCACCCCGTGTGACATCCAGATACTCACTCCTTTATTCTACACCAAGGGCATGTCATGTCCACTACCTCCATCTCCCCGTGTCACATCCAGATACACCCTCCTTTATTCTACACCAAGGGCATGTCGTGTCCACTACCTCCATCTCCCCGTTTCACATCCAGATACACACTCCTTTATTCTACACCAAAGGTCTGTTCACTACCTCCATCTCTCCATGTCACAGCCAGATACACACTCCTTTATTCTACACCAAGGGCATGTCATGTCCACTACCTCCATCTCCCCGTGTCAGATGCAGATACACACTCCTTTATTCTACACCAAGGGACTGTCCACTACCTCCTTCTCCCCGTGTCACATCCAGATACACACTCCTTTATTCTACACCAAGGGACTGTCCACTACATCCATCTCCCCTTGTCACATCCAGATACACACTCCTTTATTCTACACCAAGGGACTGTCCACTACCTCCATCTCCCCGTCTCACATCCAGATACACACTCCTTTATTCTACCCCAAGGGACTGTCCACTACCTTCGTCTCCCCGTGTCACATCCACATTTATTCTACACCAAGGGCATGTCGTGTCCACTACCTCCATCACCCCGTGTCACATGCAGATACATACTGCTTTATTCTACGCCAAGGGACTGTCCACTACCACCTAAATCTCCCCGTGGCACATCCAGATACATACTCCGTTATTATACACCAAGGGCATGTCGTGTCCACTACCTCCATCTCCCCGTGTCACATCCATATAAACACTCTGGTATTCTTCACCAAGAGGCTGTCCACTACCTCCATCTCCCCATATCACATCCAGATACACCCTCCTTTATTCTACCCCAAGGGCATGTCGTGTTTACTACCTCCATCTCCCCGTGTCATATGCAGATACACACTCCTTTATTCTACACCAAGGGACTGTCCACTACCTCCATCTCCCCTTGTCACATCCAGATACACACTCTGGTATTCTACACCAAGAGGTTGTCCACTACCTCTATCTCCTCATGTCAAATCCAGATACACCCTCCTTTATTCTACACCAAGGGCATGTCGTGTCCACTACCTCCATCTCCTCGTGTCATCTCCCTGTGTCACATTCAGATACATAATCTTTTATGCTACACCAAGGGCATGTCCACTACTTCCATCACCCCGTGTGACATCCAGATACACACTCCTTTATTCTACACCAAGGGTCTGTTCACTACCTCCATCTCTCCATGTCACAGCCAGATACACACTCCTTTATTCTACACCAAGGGCATGTCGTGTCCAGTACCTCCATCTCCCCTTGTCACATCCAGATACACACTCCTTTATTCTACACCAAGGGACTGTCCACTACCTCCATCTCCCTGTGTCACATCCAGATACACACTCCTTTATTCTACACCAAGGGACTGTCCACTACCTCCATCTCCCCTTGTCACATCCAGATACACACTCTGGTATTCTACACCAAGAGGTTGTCCACTACCTCTATCTCCTCATGTCAAATCCAGATACACCCTCCTTTATTCTACACCAAGGGCATGTCGTGTCCACTACCTCCATCTCCCCGTGTCATCTCCCTGTGTCACATTCAGATACATAATCTTTTATGCTACACCAAGGGCATGTCCACTACTTCCATCACCCCGTGTGACATCCAGATACTCACTCCTTTATTCTACACCAAGGGCATGTCATGTCCACTACCTCCATCTCCCCGTGTCACATCCAGATACACCCTCCTTTATTCTACACCAAGGGCATGTCGTGTCCACTACCTCCATCTCCCCGTGTCACATCCAGATACACACTCCTTTATTCTACACCAAGGGTCTGTTCACTACCTCCATCTCTCCATGTCACAGCCAGATACACACTCCTTTATTCTACACCAAGGGCATGCCATGTCCACTACCTCCATCTCCCCGTGTCACATGCAGATACACACTCCTTTATTCTACACCAAGGGACTGTCCACTACTTCCTTCTCCCCGTGTCACATCCAGATACACACTCCTTTATTCTACACCAAGGGACTGTCCACTACATCCATCTCCCCTTGTCACATCCAGATACACACTCCTTTATTCTACACCAAGGGACTGTCCACTACCTCCATCTCCCCGTCTCACATCCAGATACACACTCCTTTATTCTACCCCAAGGGACTGTCCACTACCTTCGTCTCCCCGTGTCACATCCACATTTATTCTACACCAAGGGCATGTCGCGTCCACTACCTCCATCACCCCGTGTCACATGCAGATACATACTCCTTTATTCTACGCCAAGGGACTGTCCACTACCACCTAAATCTCCCCGTGGCACATCCAGATACATACTCCGTTATTATACACCAAGGGCATGTCGTGTCCACTACCTCCATCTCCCCGTGTCACATCCATATAAACACTCTGGTATTCTTCACCAAGAGGCTGTCCACTACCTCCATCTCCCCATGTCACATCCAGATACACCCTCCTTTATTCTACCCCAAGGGCATGTCGTGTTTACTACCTCCATCTCCCCGTGTCACATGCAGATACACACTCCTTTATTCTACACCAAGGGACTGTCCACTACCTCCATCTCCCCTTGTCACATCCAGATACACACTCTGGTATTCTACACCAAGAGGTTGTCCACTACCTCCATCTCCTCATGTCAAATCCAGAAACACCCTCCTTTATTCTACACCAAGGGCATGTCGTGTCCACTACCTCCATCTCCCCGTGTCATCTCCCTGTGTCACATTCAGATACATAATCTTTTATGCTACACCAAGGGCATGTCCACTACTTCCATCACCCCGTGTGACATCCAGATACTCACTCCTTTATTCTACACCAAGGGTCTGTTCACTACCTCCATCTCTCCATGTCACAGCCAGATACACATTCCTTTATTCTACACCAAGGGCATGTCGTGTCCACTACCTCCATCTCCCCGTGTCACATCCAGATACACACTCCTTTATTCTACACCAAGGGACTGTCCACTACCTCCATCTCCCTGTGTCACATCCAGATACGCACTCCTTTATTCTACACCAAGGGACTGTCCACTACCTCCATCTCCCCTTGTCACATCCAGATACACACTCTGGTATTCTACACCAAGAGGTTGTCCACTACCTCTATCTCCTCATGTCAAATCCAGATACACCCTCCTTTATTCTACACCAAGGGCATGTCGTGTCCACTACCTCCATCTCCCCGTGTCATCTCCCTGTGTCACATTCAGATACATAATCTTTTATGCTACACCAAGGGCATGTCCACTACTTCCATCACCCCGTGTGACATCCAGATACTCACTCCTTTATTCTACACCAAGGGCATGTCATGTCCACTACCTCCATCTCCCCGTGTCACATCCAGATACACACTCCTTTATTCTACACCAAGGGTCTGTTCACTACCTCCATCTATCCATGTCACATCCAGATACACACTCCTTTATTCTACACCAAGGGACTGTCCACTACCTCCTTCTCCCCGTGTCACATCCAGATACACACTCCTTTATTCTACACCAAGGGACTGTCCACTACATCCATCTCCCCTTGTCACATCCAGATACACACTCCTTTATTCTACACCAAGGGACTGTCCACTACCTCCATCTCCCCGTCTCACATCCAGATACACACTCCTTTATTCTACCCCAAGGGACTGTCCACTACCTTCGTCTCCCCGTGTCAAATCCACATTTATTCTACACCAAGGGCATGTCGTGTCCACTACCTCCATCACCCCGTGTCACATGCAGATACATACTCCTTTATTCTACGCCAAGGGACTGTCCACTACCACCTAAATCTCCCCGTGGCACATCCAGATACATACTCCGTTATTATACACCAAGGGCATGTCGTGTCCACTACCTCCATCTCCCCGTGTCACATCCATATAAACACTCTGGTATTCTTCACCAAGAGGCTGTCCACTACCTCCATCTCCCCATATCACATTCAGGTACACCCTCCTTTATTCTACCCCAAGGGCATGTCGTGTTTACTACCTCCATCTCCCCGTGTCACATGCAGATACACACTCCTTTATTCTACACCAAGGGACTGTCCACTACCTCCATCTCCCCTTGTCACATCCAGATACACACTCTGGTATTCTACACCAAGAGGTTGTCCACTACCTCTATCTCCTCATGTCAAATCCAGATACACCCTCCTTTATTCTACACCAAGGGCATGTCGTGTCCACTACCTCCATCTCCCCGTGTCATCTCCCTGTGTCACATTCAGATACATAATCTTTTATGCTACACCAAGGGCATGTCCACTACTTCCATCACCCCGTGTGACATCCAGATACTCACTCCTTTATTCTACGCCAAGGGCATGTCATGTCCACTACCTCCATCTCCCCGTGTCACATCCAGATACACCCTCCTTTATTCTACACCAAGGGAATGTCGTGTCCACTACCTCCATCTCCCCGTGTCACATCCAGATACACACTCCTTTATTCTACACCAAGGGTCTGTTCACTACCTCCATCTCTCCATGTCACAGCCAGATACACACTCCTTTATTCTACACCAAGGGCATGTCATGTCCACTACCTCCATCTCCCCATGTCACATGCAGATACACACTCCTTTATTCTACACCAAGGGACTGTCCACTACCTCCTTCTCCCCGTGTCACATCCAGATACACACTCCTTTATTCTACACCAAGGGACTGTCCACTACATCCATCTCCCCTTGTCACATCCAAATACACACTCCTTTATTCTACACCAAGGGACTGTCCACTACCTCCATCTCCCCGTCTCACATCCAGATACACACTCCTTTATTCTACCCCAAGGGACTGTCCACTACCTTCGTCTCCCCGTGTCACATCCACATTTATTCTACACCAAGGGCATGTCGTGTCCACTACCTCCATCACCCCGTGTCACATGCAGATACATACTCCTTTATTCTACGCCAAGGGACTGTCCACTACCACCTAAATCTCCCCGTGGCACATCCAGATACATACTCCGTTATTATACACCAAGGGCATGTCGTGTCCACTACCTCCATCTCCCCGTGTCACATCCATATAAACACTCTGGTATTCTTCACCAAGAGGCTGTCCACTACCTCCATCTCCCCATATCACATCCAGATACACCCTCCTTTATTCTACCCCAAGGGCATGTCGTGTTTACTACCTCCATCTCCCCGTGTCACATGCAGATACACACTCCTTTATTCTACACCAAGGGACTGTCCACTACCTCCATCTCCCCTTGTCACATCCAGATACACACTCTGGTATTCTACACCAAGAGGTTGTCCACTACCTCTATCTCCTCATGTCAAATCCAGATACACCCTCCTTTATTCTACACCAAGGGCATGTCGTGTCCACTACCTCCATCTCCCCGTGTCATCTCCCTGTGTCACATTCAGATACATAATCTTTTATGCTACACCAAGGGCATGTCCACTACTTCCATCACCCCGTGTGACATCCAGATACTCACTCCTTTATTCTACACCAAGGGTCTGTTCACTACCTCCATCTCTCCATGTCACAGCCAGATACACACTCCTTTATTCTACACCAAGGGCATGTCGTGTCCACTACCTCCATCTCCCCGTGTCACATCCAGATACACACTCCTTTATTCTACACCAAGGGACTGTCCACTACCTCCATCTCCCTGTGTCACATCCAGATACACACTCCTTTATTCTACACCAAGGGACTGTCCACTACCTCCATCTCCTCATGTCAAATCCAGATACACCCTCCTTTATTCTACAAAGGGCATGTCGTGTCCACTACCTCCATCTCCCCGTGTCATCTCCCTGTGTCACATTCAGATGCATAATCTTTTATGCTACACCAAGGGCATGTCCACTACTTCCATCACCCCGTGTGACATCCAGATACTCACTCCTTTATTCTACACCAAGGGCATGTCATGTCCACTACCTCCATCTCCCCGTGTCACATCCAGATACACCCTCCTTTATTCTACACCAAGGGCATGTCGTGTCCACTACCTCCATCTCCCCGTGTCACATCCAGATACACACTCCTTTATTCTACACCAAGGGTCTGTTCACTACCTCCATCTCTCCATGTCACAGCCAGATACACACTCCTTTATTCTACACCAAGGGCATGTCATGTCCACTACCTCCATCTCCCCGTGTCACATGCAGATACACACTCCTTTATTCTACACCAAGGGACTGTCCACTACCTCCTTCTCCCCGTGTCACATCCAGATACACACTCCTTTATTCTACACCAAGGGACTGTCCACTACATCCATCTCCCCTTGTCACATCCAGATACACACTACTTTATTCTACACCAAGGGACTGTCCACTACCTCCATCTCCCCGTCTCACATCCAGATACACACTCCTTTATTCTACCCCAAGGGACTGTCCACTACCTTCGTCTCCCCGTGTCACATCCACATTTATTCTACACCAAGGGCATGTCGCGTCCACTACCTCCATCACCCCGTGTCACATGCAGATACATACTCCTTTATTCTACGCCAAGGCACTGTCCACTACCACCTAAATCTCCCCGTGGCACATCCAGATACATACTCCGTTATTATACACCAAGGGCATGTCGTGTCCACTACCTCCATCTCCCCGTGTCACATCCATATAAACACTCTGGTATTCTTCACCAAGAGGCTGTCCACTACCTCCATCTCCCCATGTCACATCCAGATACACCCTCCTTTATTCTACCCCAAGGGCATGTCGTGTTTACTACCTCCATCTCCCCGTGTCACATGCAGATACACACTCCTTTATTCTACACCAAGGGACTGTCCACTACCTCCATCTCCCCTTGTCACATCCAGATACACACTCTGGTATTCTACACCAAGAGGTTGTCCACTACCTCCATCTCCTCATGTCAAATCCAGAAACACCCTCCTTTATTCTACACCAAGGGCATGTCGTGTCCACTACCTCCATCTCCCCGTGTCATCTCCCTGTGTCACATTCAGATACATAATCTTTTATGCTACACCAAGGGCATGTCCACTACTTCCATCACCCCGTGTGACATCCAGATACTCACTCCTTTATTCTACACCAAGGGTCTGTTCACTACCTCCATCTCTCCATGTCACAGCCAGATACACATTCCTTTATTCTACACCAAGGGCATGTCGTGTCCACTACCTCCATCTCCCCGTGTCACATCCAGATACACACTCCTTTATTCTACACCAAGGGACTGTCCACTACCTCCATCTCCCTGTGTCACATCCAGATACACACTCCTTTATTCTACACCAAGGGACTGTCCACTACCTCCATCTCCCCTTGTCACATCCAGATACACACTCTGGTATTCTACACCAAGAGGTTGTCCACTACCTCTATCTCCTCATGTCAAATCCAGATACACCCTCCTTTATTCTACACCAAGGGCATGTCGTGTCCACTACCTCCATCTCCCCGTGTCATCTCCCTGTGTCACATTCAGATACATAATCTTTTATGCTACACCAAGGGCATGTCCACTACTTCCATCACCCCGTGTGACATCCAGATACTCACTCCTTTATTCTACACCAAGGGCATGTCATGTCCACTACCTCCATCTCCCCGTGTCACATCCAGATACACACTCCTTTATTCTACACCAAGGGTCTGTTCACTACCTCCATCTATCCATGTCACATCCAGATACACACTCCTTTATTCTACACCAAGGGACTGTCCACTACCTCCTTCTCCCCGTGTCACATCCAGATACACACTCCTTTATTCTACACCAAGGGACTGTCCACTACATCCATCTCCCCTTGTCACATCCAGATACACACTCCTTTATTCTACACCAAGGGACTGTCCACTACCTCCATCTCCCCGTCTCACATCCAGATACACACTCCTTTATTCTACCCCAAGGGACTGTCCACTACCTTCGTCTCCCCGTGTCACATCCACATTTATTCTACACCAATGGCATGTCGTGTCCACTACCTCCATCACCCCGTGTCACATGCAGATACATACTCCTTTATTCTACGCCAAGGGACTGTCCACTACCACCTAAATCTCCCCGTGGCACATCCAGATAAATACTCCGTTATTATACACCAAGGGCATGTCGTGTCCACTACCTCCATCTCCCCGTGTCACATCCATATAAACACTCTGGTATTCTTCACCAAGAGGCTGTCCACTACCTCCATCTCCCCATATCACATCCAGATACACCCTACTTTATTCTACCCCAAGGGCATGTCGTGTTTACTACCTCCATCTCCCCGTGTCACATGCAGATACACACTCCTTTATTCTACACCAAGGGACTGTCCACTACCTCCATCTCCCCTTGTCACATCCAGATACACACTCTGGTATTCTACACCAAGAGGTTGTCCACTACCTCTATCTCCTCATGTCAAATCCAGATACACCCTCCTTTATTCTACACCAAGGGCATGTCGTGTCCACTACCTCCATCTCCCCGTGTCATCTCCCTGTGTCACATTCAGATACATAATCTTTTATGCTACACCAAGGGCATGTCCACTACTTCCATCACCCCGTGTGACATCCAGATACTCACTCCTTTATTCTACACCAAGGGCATGTCATGTCCACTACCTCCATCTCCCCGTGTCACATCCAGATACACCCTCCTTTATTCTACACCAAGGGCATGTCGTGTCCACTACCTCCATCTCCCCGTTTCACATCCAGATACACACTCCTTTATTCTACACCAAGGGTCTGTTCACTACCTCCATCTCTCCATGTCACAGCCAGATACACACTCCTTTATTCTACACCAAGGGCATGTCATGTCCACTACCTCCATCTCCCCGTGTCAGATGCAGATACACACTCCTTTATTCTACACCAAGGGACTGTCCACTACCTCCTTCTCCCCGTGTCACATCCAGATACACACTCCTTTATTCTACACCAAGGGACTGTCCACTACATCCATCTCCCCTTGTCACATCCAGATACACACTCCTTTATTCTACACCAAGGGACTGTCCACTACCTCCATCTCCCCGTCTCACATCCAGATACACACTCCTTTATTCTACCCCAAGGGACTGTCCACTACCTTCGTCTCCCCGTGTCACATCCACATTTATTCTACACCAAGGGCATGTCGTGTCCACTACCTGCATCACCCCGTGTCACATGCAGATACATACTCCTTTATTCTACGCCAAGGGACTGTCCACTACCACCTAAATCTCCCCGTGGCACATCCAGATACATACTCCGTTATTATACACCAAGGGCATGTCGTGTCCACTACCTCCATCTCCCCGTGTCACATCCATATAAACACTCTGGTATTCTTCACCAAGAGGCTGTCCACTACCTCCATCTCCCCATATCACATCCAGATACACCCTCCTTTATTCTACCCCAAGGGCATGTCGTGTTTACTACCTCCATCTCCCCGTGTCACATGCAGATACACACTCCTTTATTCTACACCAAGGGACTGTCCACTACCTCCATCTCCCCTTGTCACATCCAGATACACACTCTGGTATTCTACACCAAGAGGTTGTCCACTACCTCTATCTCCTCATGTCAAATCCAGATACACCCTCCTTTATTCTACACCAAGGGCATGTCGTGTCCACTACCTCCATCTCCTCGTGTCATCTCCCTGTGTCACATTCAGATACATAATCTTTTATGCTACACCAAGGGCATGTCCACTACTTCCATCACCCCGTGTGACATCCAGATACTCACTCCTTTATTCTACACCAAGGGTCTGTTCACTACCTCCATCTCTCCAGGTCACAGCCAGATACACACTCCTTTATTCTACACCAAGGGCATGTCGTGTCCACTACCTCCATCTCCCCGTGTCACATCCAGATACACACTCCTTTACTCTACACCAAGGGACTGTCCACTACCTCCATCTCCCTGTGTCACATCCAGATACACACTCCTTTATTCTACACCAAGGGACTGTCCACTACCTCCATCTCCCCTTGTCACATCCAGATACACACTCTGGTATTCTACACCAAGAGGTTGTCCACTACCTCTATCTCCTCATGTCAAATCCAGATACACCCTCCTTTATTCTACACCAAGGGCATGTCGTGTCCACTACCTCCATCTCCCCGTGTCACATCCATATAAACACTCTGGTATTCTTCACCAAGAGGCTGTCCACTACCTCCATCTCCCCATGTCACATCCAGATACACCCTCCTTTATTCTACACCAAGGGCATGTCGTGTCCACTACCTCCATCTCCCCGTGTCATCTCCCTGTGTCACATTCAGATACATAATCTTTTATGCTACACCAAGGGCATGTCCACTACTTCCATCACCCCGTGTGACATCCAGATACTCACTCCTTTATTCTACACCAAGGGACTGTCCACTACCTCCATCTCCCTGTGTCACATCCAGATACACACTCCTTTATTCTACACCAAGGGACTGTCCACTACCTCCATCTCTCCATGTCACAGCCAGATACACACTCCTTTATTCTACACCAAGGGCATGTCGTGTCCACTACCTCCATCTCCCCGTGTCACATCCAGATACACACTCCTTTATTCTACACCAAGGGACTGTCCACTACCTCCATCTCCCTGTGTCACATCCAGATACACACTCCTTTATTCTACACCAAGGGACTGTCCACTACCTCCATCTCCCCTTGTCACATCCAGATACACACTCTGGTATTCTACACCAAGAGGTTGTCCACTACCTCTATCTCCTCATGTCAAATCCAGATACACCCTCCTTTATTCTACACCAAGGGCATGTCGTGTCCACTACCTCCATCTCCCCGTGTCATCTCCCTGTGTCACATTCAGATACATAATCTTTTATGCTACACCAAGGGCATGTCCACTACTTCTATCACCCCGTGTGACATCCAGATACTCACTCCTTTATTCTACACCAAGGGCATGTCATGTCCACTACCTCCATCTCCCGTGTCACATCCAGATACACACTCCTTTATTCTACACCAAGGGTCTGTTTACTACCTCCATCTATCCATGTCACATCCAGATACACACTCCTTTATTCTACACCAAGGGACTGTCCACTACCTCCTTCTCCCCGTGTCACATCCAGATACACACTCCTTTATTCTACACCAAGGGACTGTCCACTACATCCATCTCCCCTTGTCACATCCAGATACACACTCCTTTATTCTACACCAAGGGACTGTCCACTACCTCCATCTCCCCGTCTCACATCCAGATACACACTCCTTTATTCTACCCCAAGGGACTGTCCACTACCTTCGTCTCCCCGTGTCAAATCCACATTTATTCTACACCAAGGGCATGTCGTGTCCACTACCTCCATCACCCCGTGTCACATGCAGATACATACTCCTTTATTCTACGCCAAGGGACTGTCCACTACCACCTAAATCTCCCCGTGGCACATCCAGATACATACTCCGTTATTATACACCAAGGGCATGTCGTGTCCACTACCTCCATCTCCCCGTGTCACATCCATATAAACACTCTGGTATTCTTCACCAAGAGGCTGTCCACTACCTCCATCTCCCCATATCACATCCAGGTACACCCTCCTTTATTCTACCCCAAGGGCATGTCGTGTTTACTACCTCCATCTCCCCGTGTCACATGCAGATACACACTCCTTTATTCTACACCAAGGGACTGTCCACTACCTCCATCTCCCCTTGTCACATCCAGATACACACTCTGGTATTCTACACCAAGAGGTTGTCCACTACCTCTATCTCCTCATGTCAAATCCAGATACACCCTCCTTTATTCTACACCAAGGGCATGTCGTGTCCACTACCTCCATCTCCCCGTGTCATCTCCCTGTGTCACATTCAGATACATAATCTTTTATGCTACACCAAGGGCATGTCCACTACTTCCATCACCCCGTGTGACATCCAGATACTCACTCCTTTATTCTACACCAAGGGCATGTCATGTCCACTACCTCCATCTCCCCGTGTCACATCCAGATACACCCTCCTTTATTCTACACCAAGGGCATGTCGTGTCCACTACCTCCATCTCCCCGTTTCACATCCAGATACACACTCCTTTATTCTACACCAAGGGTCTGTTCACTACCTCCATCTCTCCATGTCACAGCCAGATACACACTCCTTTATTCTACACCAAGGGCATGTCATGTCCACTACCTCCATCTCCCCGTGTCAGATGCAGATACACACTCCTTTATTCTACACCAAGGGACTGTCCACTACCTCCTTCTCCCCGTGTCACATCCAGATACACACTCCTTTATTCTACACCAAGGGACTGTCCACTACATCCATCTCCCCTTGTCACATCCAGATACACACTCCTTTATTCTACACCAAGGGACTGTCCACTACCTCCATCTCCCCGTCTCACATCCAGATACACACTCCTTTATTCTACCCCAAGGGACTGTCCACTACCTTCGTCTCCCCGTGTCACATCCACATTTATTCTACACCAAGGGCATGTCGTGTCCACTACCTCCATCACCCCGTGTCACATGCAGATACATACTCCTTTATTCTACGCCAAGGGACTGTCCACTACCACCTAAATCTCCCCGTGGCACATCCAGATACATACTCCGTTATTATACACCAAGGGCATGTCGTGTCCACTACCTCCATCTCCCCGTGTCACATCCATATAAACACTCTGGTATTCTTCACCAAGAGGCTGTCCACTACCTCCATCTCCCCATATCACATCCAGATACACTCTCCTTTATTCTACCCCAAGGGCATGTCGTGTTTACTACCTCCATCTCCCCGTGTCACATGCAGATACACACTCCTTTATTCTACACCAAGGGACTGTCCACTACCTCCATCTCCCCTTGTCACATCCAGATACACACTCTGGTATTCTACACCAAGAGGTTGTCCACTACCTCTATCTCCTCATGTCAAATCCAGATACACCCTCCTTTATTCTACACCAAGGGCATGTCGTGTCCACTACCTCCATCTCCTCGTGTCATCTCCCTGTGTCACATTCAGATACATAATCTTTTATGCTACACCAAGGGCATGTCCACTACTTCCATCACCCCGTGTGACATCCAGATACTCACTCCTTTATTCTACACCAAGGGTCTGTTCACTACCTCCATCTCTCCATGTCACAGCCAGATACACACTCCTTTATTCTACACCAAGGGCATGTCGTGTCCACTACCTCCATCTCCCCGTGTCACATCCAGATACACACTCCTTTATTCTACACCAAGGGACTGTCCACTACCTCCATCTCCCTGTGTCACATCCAGATACACACTCCTTTATTCTACACCAAGGGACTGTCCACTACCTCCATCTCCCCTTGTCACATCCAGATACACACTCTGGTATTCTACACCAAGAGGTTGTCCACTACCTCTATCTGCTCATGTCAAATCCAGATACACCCTCCTTTATTCTACACCAAGGGCATGTCGTGTCCACTACCTCCATCTCCCCGTGTCATCTCCCTGTGTCACATTCAGATACATAATCTTTTATGCTACACCAAGGGCATGTCCACTACTTCCATCACCCCGTGTGACATCCAGATACTCACTCCTTTATTCTACACCAAGGGTCTGTTGTCTACCTCCATCTCTCCATGTCACAGCCAGATACACACTCCTTTATTCTACACCAAGGGCATGTCGTGTCCACTACCTCCATCTCCCCGTGTCACATCCAGATACACACTCCTTTATTCTACACCAAGGGACTGTCCACTACATCCATCTCCCCTTGTCACATCCAGATACACACTCCTTTATTCTACACCAAGGGACTGTCCACTACCTCCATCTCCCCGTCTCACATCCAGATACACACTCCTTTATTCTACCCCAAGGGACTGTCCACTACCTCCATCTCCCCTTGTCACATCCAGATACACACTCTGGTATTCTACACCAAGAGGTTGTCCACTACCTCTATCTCCTCATGTCAAATCCAGATACACCCTCCTTTATTCTACACCAAGGGCATGTCGTGTCCACTACCTCCATCTCCCCGTGTCATCTCCCTGTGTCACATTCAGATACATAATCTTTTATGCTACACCAAGGGCATGTCCACTACTTCCATCACCCCGTGTGACATCCAGATACTCACTCCTTTATTCTACACCAAGGGCATGTCATGTCCACTACCTCCATCTCCCCGTGTCACATCCAGATACACCCTCCTTTATTCTACACCAAGGGCATGTCGTGTCCACTACCTCCATCTCCCCGTGTCACATCCAGATACACACTCCTTTATTCTACACCAAGGGTCTGTTCACTACCTCCATCTCTCCATGTCACAGCCAGATACACACTCCTTTATTCTACACCAAGGGCATGTCATGTCCACTACCTCCATCTCCCCGTGTCAGATGCAGATACACACTCCTTTATTCTACACCAAGGGACTGTCCACTACCTCCTTCTCCCCGTGTCACATCCAGATACACACTCCTTTATTCTACACCAAGGGACTGTCCACTACATCCATCTCCCCTTGTCACATCCAGATACACACTCCTTTATTCTACACCAAGGGACTGTCCACTACCTCCATCTCCCCGTCTCACATCCAGATACACACTCCTTTATTCTACCCCAAGGGACTGTCCACTACCTTCGTCTCCCCGTGTCACATCCACATTTATTCTACACCAAGGGCATGTCGTGTCCACTACCTCCATCACCCCGTGTCACATGCAGATACATACTCCTTTATTCTACGCCAAGGGACTGTCCACTACCACCTAAATCTCCCCGTGGCACATCCAGATACATACTCCGTTATTATACACCAAGGGCATGTCGTGTCCACTACCTCCATCTCCCCGTGTCACATCCATATAAACACTCTGGTATTCTTCACCAAGAGGCTGTCCACTACCTCCATCTCCCCATATCACATCCAGATACACTCTCCTTTATTCTACCCCAAGGGCATGTCGTGTTTACTACCTCCATCTCCCCGTGTCACATGCAGATACACACTCCTTTATTCTACACCAAGGGACTGTCCACTACCTCCATCTCCCCTTGTCACATCCAGATACACACTCTGGTATTCTACACCAAGAGGTTGTCCACTACCTCTATCTCCTCATGTCAAATCCAGATACACCCTCCTTTATTCTACACCAAGGGCATGTCGTGTCCACTACCTCCATCTCCTCGTGTCATCTCCCTGTGTCACATTCAGATACATAATCTTTTATGCTACACCAAGGGCATGTCCACTACTTCCATCACCCCGTGTGACATCCAGATACTCACTCCTTTATTCTACACCAAGGGTCTGTTCACTACCTCCATCTCTCCATGTCACAGCCAGATACACACTCCTTTATTCTACACCAAGGGCATGTCGTGTCCACTACCTCCATCTCCCCGTGTCACATCCAGATACACACTCCTTTATTCTACACCAAGGGACTGTCCACTACCTCCATCTCCCTGTGTCACATCCAGATACACACTCCTTTATTCTACACCAAGGGACTGTCCACTACCTCCATCTCCCCTTGTCACATCCAGATACACACTCTGGTATTCTACACCAAGAGGTTGTCCACTACCTCTATCTGCTCATGTCAAATCCAGATACACCCTCCTTTATTCTACACCAAGGGCATGTCGTGTCCACTACCTCCATCTCCCCGTGTCATCTCCCTGTGTCACATTCAGATACATAATCTTTTATGCTACACCAAGGGCATGTCCACTACTTCCATCACCCCGTGTGACATCCAGATACTCACTCCTTTATTCTACACCAAGGGTCTGTTGTCTACCTCCATCTCTCCATGTCACAGCCAGATACACACTCCTTTATTCTACACCAAGGGCATGTCGTGTCCACTACCTCCATCTCCCCGTGTCACATCCAGATACACACTCCTTTATTCTACACCAAGGGACTGTCCACTACATCCATCTCCCCTTGTCACATCCAGATACACACTCCTTTATTCTACACCAAGGGACTGTCCACTACCTCCATCTCCCCGTCTCACATCCAGATACACACTCCTTTATTCTACCCCAAGGGACTGTCCACTACCTCCATCTCCCCTTGTCACATCCAGATACACACTCTGGTATTCTACACCAAGAGGTTGTCCACTACCTCTATCTCCTCATGTCAAATCCAGATACACCCTCCTTTATTCTACACCAAGGGCATGTCGTGTCCACTACCTCCATCTCCCCGTGTCATCTCCCTGTGTCACATTCAGATACATAATCTTTTATGCTACACCAAGGGCATGTCCACTACTTCCATCACCCCGTGTGACATCCAGATACTCACTCCTTTATTCTACACCAAGGGCATGTCATGTCCACTACCTCCATCTCCCCGTGTCACATCCAGATACACCCTCCTTTATTCTACACCAAGGGCATGTCGTGTCCACTACCTCCATCTCCCCGTGTCACATCCAGATACACACTCCTTTATTCTACACCAAGGGTCTGTTCACTACCTCCATCTCTCCATGTCACAGCCAGATACACACTCCTTTATTCTACACCAAGGGCATGTCATGTCCACTACCTCCATCTCCCCGTGTCAGATGCAGATACACACTCCTTTATTCTACACCAAGGGACTGTCCACTACCTCCTTCTCCCCGTGTCACATCCAGATACACACTCCTTTATTCTACACCAAGGGACTGTCCACTACATCCATCTCCCCTTGTCACATCCAGATACACACTCCTTTATTCTACACCAAGGGACTGTCCACTACCTCCATCTCCCCGTCTCACATCCAGATACACACTCCTTTATTCTACCCCAAGGGACTGTCCACTACCTTCGTCTCCCCGTGTCACATCCACATTTATTCTACACCAAGGGCATGTCGTGTCCACTACCTCCATCACCCCGTGTCACATGCAGATACATACTCCTTTATTCTACGCCAAGGGACTGTCCACTACCACCTAAATCTCCCCGTGGCACATCCAGATACATACTCCGTTATTATACACCAAGGGCATGTCGTGTCCACTACCTCCATCTCCCCGTGTCACATCCATATAAACACTCTGGTATTCTTCACCAAGAGGCTGTCCACTACCTCCATCTCCCCATATCACATCCAGATACACCCTCCTTTATTCTACCCCAAGGGCATGTCGTGTTTACTACCTCCATCTCCCCGTGTCACATGCAGATACACACTCCTTTATTCTACACCAAGGGACTGTCCACTACATCCATCTCCCCTTGTCACATCCAGATACACACTCCTTTATTCTACACCAAGGGTCTGTTCTCTACCTCCATCTCTCCATGTCACAGCCAGATACACACTCCTTTATTCTACACCAAGGGCATGTCGTGTCCACTACCTCCATCTCCCCGTGTCACATCCAGATACACACTCCTTTATTCTACACCAAGGGACTGTCCACTACCTCCATCTCCCTGTGTCACATCCAGATACACACTCCTTTATTCTACACCAAGGGACTGTCCACTACATCCATCTCCCTTTGTCACATCCAGATACACACTCCTTTATTCTACACCATGGGACTGTCCACTACCTCCATCTCCCCGTCTCACATCCAGATACACACTCCTTTATTCTACCCCAAGGGACTGTCCACTACCTCCATCTCCCCTTGTCACATCCAGATACACACTCTGGTATTCTACACCAAGAGGTTGTCCACTACCTCTATCTCCTCATGTCAAATCCAGATACACCCTCCTTTATTCTACACCAAGGGCATGTCGTGTCCACTACCTCCATCTCCCCGTGTCATCTCCCTGTGTCACATTCAGATACATAATCTTTTATGCTACACCAAGGGCATGTCCACTACTTCCATCACCCCGTGTGACATCCAGATACTCACTCCTTTATTCTACACCAAGGGCATGTCATGTCCACTACCTCCATCTCCCCGTGTCACATGCAGATACACACTCCTTTATTCTACACCAAGGGACTGTCCACTACCTCCTTCTCCCCGTGTCACATCCAGATACACACTCCTTTATTCTACACCAAGGGACTGTCCACTACATCCATCTCCCCTTGTCACATCCATATACACACTCCTTTATTCTACACCAAGGGACTGTCCACTACCTCCATCTCCCCGTCTCACATCCAGATACACACTCCTTTATTCTACCCCAAGGGACTGTCCACTACCTTTGTCTCCCCGTGTCACATCCACATTTATTCTACACCAAGGGCATGTCGTGTCCACTACCTCCATCACCCCGTGTCACATGCAGATACATACTCCTTTATTCTACGCCAAGGGACTGTCCACTACCACCTAAATCTCCCCGTGGCACATCCAGATACATACTCCGTTATTATACACCAAGGGCATGTCGTGTCCACTACCTCCATCTCCCCGTGTCACATCCATATAAACACTCTGGTATTCTTCACCAAGAGGCTGTCCACTACCTCCATCTCCCCATATCACATCCAGATACACCCTCCTTTATTCTACCCCAAGGGCATGTCGTGTTTACTACCTCCATCTCCCCGTGTCACATGCAGATACACACTCCTTTATTCTACACCAAGGGACTGTCCACTACCTCCATCTCCCCTTGTCACATCCAGATACACACTCTGGTATTCTACACCAAGAGGTTGTCCACTACCTCTATCTCCTCATGTCAAATCCAGATACACCCTCCTTTATTCTACACCAAGGGCATGTCGTGTCCACTACCTCCATCTCCTCGTGTCATCTCCCTGTGTCACATTCAGATACATAATCTTTTATGCTACACCAAGGGCATGTCCACTACTTCCATCACCCCGTGTGACATCCAGATACTCACTCCTTTATTCTACACCAAGGGTCTGTTCACTACCTCCATCTCTCCATGTCACAGCCAGATACACACTCCTTTATTCTACACCAAGGGCATGTCGTGTCCACTACCTCCATCTCCCCGTGTCACATCCAGATACACACTCCTTTATTCTACACCAAGGGACTGTCCACTACCTCCATCTCCCTGTGTCATATCCAGATACACACTCCTTTATTCTACACCAAGGGACTGTCCACTACCTCCATCTCCCCTTGTCACATCCAGATACACACTCTGGTATTCTACACCAAGAGGTTGTCCACTACCTCTATCTCCTCATGTCAAATCCAGATACACCCTCCTTTATTCTACACCAAGGGCATGTCGTGTCCACTACCTCCATCTCCCCGTGTCATCTCCCTGTGTCACATTCAGATACATAATCTTTTATGCTACACCAAGGGCATGTCCACTACTTCCATCACACCGTGTGACATCCAGATACTCACTCCTTTATTCTACACCAAGGGTCTGTTCTCTACCTCCATCTCTCCATGTCACAGCAAGATACACACTCCTTTATTCTACACCAAGGGCATGTCGTGTCCACTACCTCCATCTCCCCGTGTCACATCCAGATACACACTCCTTTATTCTACACCAAGGGACTGTCCACTACCTCCATCTCCCTGTGTCACATCCAGATACACACTCCTTTATTCTACACCAAGGGACTGTCCACTACCTCCATCTCCCCGTCTCACATCCAGATACACACTCCTTTATTCTACCCCAAGGGACTGTCCACTACCTCCATCTCCCCTTGTCACATCCAGATACACACTCTGGTATTCTACACCAAGAGGTTGTCCACTACCTCTATCTCCTCATGTCAAATCCAGATACACCCTCCTTTATTCTACACCAAGGGCATGTCGTGTCCACTACCTCCATCTCCCCGTGTCATCTCCCTGTGTCACATTCAGATACATAATCTTTTATGCTACACCAAGGGCATGTCCACTACTTCCATCACCCCGTGTGACATCCAGATACTCACTCCTTTATTCTACACCAAGGGCATGTCATGTCCACTACCTCCATCTCCCCGTGTCACATCCAGATATACCCTCCTTTATTCTACACCAAGGGCATGTCGTGTCCACTACCTCCATCTCCCCGTGTCACATCCAGATACACACTCCTTTATTCTACACCAAGGGTCTGTTCACTACCTCCATCTCTCCATGTCACAGCCAGATACACACTCCTTTATTCTACACCAAGGGCATGTCATGTCCACTACCTCCATCTCCCCGTGTCACATGCAGATACACACTCCTTTATTCTACACCAAGGGACTGTCCACTACCTCCTTCTCCCCGTGTCACATCCAGATACACACTCCTTTATTCTACACCAAGGGACTGTCCACTACATCCATCTCCCCTTGTCACATCCAGATACACACTCCTTTATTCTACACCAAGGGACTGTCCACTACCTCCATCTCCCCGTCTCACATCCAGATACACACTCCTTTATTCTACCCCAAGGGACTGTCCACTACCTTCGTCTTCCCGTGTCACATCCACATTTATTCTACACCAAGGGCATGTCGTGTCCACTACCTCCATCACCCCGTGTCACATGCAGATACATACTCCTTTATTCTACGCCAAGGGACTGTCCACTACCACCTAAATCTCCCCGTGGCACATCCAGATACATACTCCGTTATTATACACCAAGGGCATGTCGTGTCCACTACCTCCATCTCCCTGTGTCACATCCATATAAACACTCTGGTATTCTTCACCAAGAGGCTGTCCACTACCTCCATCTCCCCATATCACATCCAGATACACCCTCCTTTATTCTACCCCAAGGGCATGTCGTGTTTACTACCTCCATCTCCCCGTGTCACATGCAGATAAACACTCCTTTATTCTACACCAAGGGACTGTCCACTACCTCCATCTCCCCTTGTCACATCCAGATACACACTCTGGTATTCTACACCAAGAGGTTGTCCACTACCTCTATCTCCTCATGTCAAATCCAGATACACCCTCCTTTATTCTACACCAAGGGCATGTCGTGTCCACTACCTCCATCTCCCCGTGTCATCTCCCTGTGTCACATTCAGATACATAATCTTTTATGCTACACCAAGGGCAAGTCCACTACTTCCATCACCCCGTGTGACATCCAGATTCTCACTCCTTTATTCTACACCAAGGGTCTGTTCACTACCTCCATCTCTCCATGTCACAGCCAGATACACACTCCTTTATTCTACACCAAGGGCATGTCGTGTCCACTACCTCCATCTCCCCGTGTCACATCCAGATACACACTCCTTTATTCTACACCAAGGGACTGTCCACTACCTCCATCTCCCTGTGTCACATCCAGATACACACTCCTTTATTCTACACCAAGGGACTGTCCACTACCTCCATCTCCCCTTGTCACATCCAGATACACACTCTGGTATTCTACACCAAGAGGTTGTCCACTACCTCTATCTCCTCATGTCAAATCCAGATACACCCTCCTTTATTCTACACCAAGGGCATGTCGTGTCCACTACCTCCATCTCCCCGTGTCATCTCCCTGTGTCACATTCAGATACATAATCTTTTATGCTACACCAAGGGCATGTCCACTACTTCCATCACCCCGTGTGACATCCAGATACTCACTCCTTTATTCTACACCAAGGGCATGTCATGTCCACTACCTCCATCTCCCCGTGTCACATCCAGATACACCCTCCTTTATTCTACACCAAGGGCATGTCGTGTCCACTACCTCCATCTCCCCGTGTCACATCCAGATACACACTCCTTTATTCTACACCAAGGGTCTGTTCACTACCTCCATCTCTCCATGTCACAGCCAGATACACACTCCTTTATTCTACACCAAGGGCATGTCATGTCCACTACCTCCATCTCCCCGTGTCACATGCAGATACACACTCCTTTATTCTACACCAAGGGACTGTCCACTACCTCCTTCTCCCCGTGTCACATCCAGATACACACTCCTTTATTCTACACCAAGGGACTGTCCACTACATCCATCTCCCCTTGTTACATCCAGATACACACTCCTTTATTCTACACCAAGGGACTGTCCACTACCTCCATCTCCCCGTCTCACATCCAGATACACACTCCTTTATTCTACCCCAAGGGACTGTCCACTACCTTTGTCTCCCCGTGTCACATCCACATTTATTCTACACCAAGGGCATGTCGTGTCCACTACCTCCATCACCCCGTGTCACATGCAGATACATACTCCTTTATTCTACGCCAAGGGACTGTCCACTACCACCTAAATCTCCCCGTGGCACATCCAGATACATACTCCGTTATTATACACCAAGGGCATGTCGTGTCCACTACCTCCATCTCCCCGTGTCACATCCATATAAACACTCTGGTATTCTTCACCAAGAGGCTGTCCACTACCTCCATCTCCCCATATCACATCCAGATACACCCTCCTTTATTCTACCCCAAGGGCATGTCGTGTTTACTACCTCCATCTCCCCGTGTCACATGCAGATACACACTCCTTTATTCTACACCAAGGGACTGTCCACTACCTCCATCTCCCCTTGTCACATCCAGATACACACTCTGGTATTCTACACCAAGAGGTTGTCCACTACCTCTATCTCCTCATGTCAAATCCAGATACACCCTCCTTTATTCTACACCAAGGGCATGTCGTGTCCACTACCTCCATCTCCTCGTGTCATCTCCCTGTGTCACATTCAGATACATAATCTTTTATGCTACACCAAGGGCATGTCCACTACTTCCATCACCCCGTTTGACATCCAGATACTCACTCCTTTATTCTACACCAAGGGTCTGTTCACTACCTCCATCTCTCCATGTCACAGCCAGATACACACTCCTTTATTCTACACCAAGGGCATGTCGTGTCCACTACCTCCATCTCCCCGTGTCACATCCAGATACACACTCCTTTATTCTACACCAAGGGACTGTCCACTACCTCCATCTCCCTGTGTCACATCCAGATACACACTCCTTTATTCTACCCCAAGGGACTGTCCACTACCTTCGTCTCCCCGTGTCACATCCACATTTATTCTACACCAAGGGCATGTCGTGTCCACTACCTCCATCAACCCGTGTCACATGCAGATACATACTCCTTTATTCTACGCCAAGGGACTGTCCACCACCACCTAAATCTCCCCGTGGCACATCCAGATACATACTCCGTTATTATACATCAAAGGGCTGTCCACTACCTCCATCTCCCTGTGTCACATCCAGATACACACTCTGGTATTCTACACCAAGAGGCTGTCCACTACCTCCATCTCACAGTGTCAAATCCAGATACACACTCAAGTATTCTACACCAAGTTACTGTCCACTACCTCAATCTCCTGGTGTCACATCCAGATACACCCTCCTTTATTCTACAGTACACCAAAGGACTGTCCACTACCTCCATCTCCCCGTGTCACATCCAGATACACACTCCTTTATTCTACACCAAGGGCATGTTGTGTCCACTACCTCCATCTCCCCGTGTCACATCCAGATACACACTCTGGTATTCTTCACCAAGAGGCTGTCCACTACCTCCATCTCCCCATGTCACATCCAGATACACCCTCCTTTATTCTACACCAAGGGCATAGGTATGCGCAGCCTATTGCATTAGGGTGTGCACCCCAAAGCACAAACACACACGCCTTTCTCTGCAGCCTCAGCTGCACGGGGCAGTAAATGAATAGGAAGTGCTCTGTGCTGAGTGGCTTCCTGTTCATTCACAAACTGAAGCATAGTAAATACAGTTTACCATGCTTTAGTTGTGAATGGACACATTGAGCGAGTGTGTTCAGTTCATTTAGAAAAGGATGGGGCCCGTAAATGACATATTTACTAGCCCCTTCCCCAGCTTTCCATCCTGAAACATTCCCCTCAGAAGCCGGGGAAGAGGAGTAGGGGGATTCGGCAATGCACATAGTGATTAGGGTTTGCCCAGGCACACCTGGCACACCCCCTGTGCACGCCTATGACCAAGGGCATGTCGTGTCCACTATCTCCATCTCCCCGTGCCACATCCAGATACACACTCCTGTATTCTACACCAAGGGGCATGTCGTGTCCACTACCTCTATCTCCCCGTGTCATCTCCCCGTGTCACATTCAGATACACAATCTTTTATTTTACACCAAGGGCATGTCCACTACTTCCATCACCCCGTGTGACATCCAGGTACTCACTCCTTTATTCTACACCAAGGGTCTGTTCACTACCTCCATCTCTCCATGTCACAGCCAGATACACCCTCCTTTATTCTACACCAAAGGGCATGTCGTGTCCACTACCTCCATCTTCCCGTGTCACATCCAGATACACACTCCCTTATTCTACACCAAGGAACCGTCCACTACCTCCATCTCCCTGTGTCACATCCAGATACACACTCCCTTATTCTACACCAAGGGACCGTCCACTACCTCCTTCTCCCTGTGTCACATCTAGATACATACTCTTTTATTATACATCAAAGGACTGTCCACTACCTCCATCTCCCCGTGTCACATCCAGATACACACTCTGGTATTCTACACCAAGAGGCTGTCCACTACCTCCATCTCCCCATGTCACATCCAGATACACACTCTGGTATTCTACACCAAGAGGCTGTCCACTACCGCCATCTCCCCATGGCACATCCAGATACACCCTCCTTTATTCTACACCAAGGGCATGTCGTGTCCACTACCTCCATCTCCCCGTGTCACATGCAGATACATACTCCTTTATTCTACGCCAAGGGACTGTCCACTACCACCTAAATCTCCCCGTGGTACATCCAGATACATACTCCGTTATTATACATCAAAGGGCTGTCCACTACCTCCATCTCCCTGTGTCACATCCAGATACACACTCTGGTATTCTACACCAAGAGGCTGTCCACTACCTCCATCTCCCCATGTCACATCCATATAAACACTCTGGTATTCTACACCAAGAGGCTGTCCACTATCTCCATCTCCCCATATCACATCCAGATACACCCTCCTTTATTCTACCCCAAGGGCATGTCGTGTTTACTACCTCCATCGCCCCGTGTCACATCCAGATACACACTCCTTTATTCTACACCAAGGGACTGTCCACTACCTCCATCTCCCCTTGTCACATCCAGATACACACTCTGGTATTCTACACCAAGAGGTTGTCCACTACCTCTGTCACAAACACACACGCCTTTCTCTGCAGCCTCAGCTGCACGGGGCAGTAAATGAATAGGAAGTGCTCTGTGCTGAGTGGCTTCCTGTTCATTCACAAACTGAAGCATAGTAAATACAGTTTACCATGCTTTAGTTGTGAATGGACACATTGAGCGAGTGTGTTCAGTTCATTTAGAAAAGGATGGGGCCCGTAAATGACATATTTACTAGCCCCTTCCCCAGCTCTCCATCCTGAAACATTCCCCTCAGAAGCCGGGGAAGAGGAGTAGGGGGATTCGGCAATGCACATAGTGATTAGGGTTTGCCCAGGCACACCTGGCACACCCCCTGTGCACGCCTATGACCAAGGGCATGTCGTGTCCACTATCTCCATCTCCCCGTGCCACATCCAGATACACACTCCTGTATTCTACACCAAGGGGCATGTCGTGTCCACTACCTCTATCTCCCCGTGTCATCTCCCCGTGTCACATTCAGATACACAATCTTTTATTTTACACCAAGGGCATGTCCACTACTTCCATCACCCCGTGTGACATCCAGGTACTCACTCCTTTATTCTACACCAAGGGTCTGTTCACTACCTCCATCTCTCCATGTCACAGCCAGATACACCCTCCTTTATTCTACACCAAAGGGCATGTCGTGTCCACTACCTCCATCTTCCCGTGTCACATCCAGATACACACTCCCTTATTCTACACCAAGGAACCGTCCACTACCTCCATCTCCCTGTGTCACATCCAGATACACACTCCCTTATTCTACACCAAGGGACCGTCCACTACCTCCTTCTCCCTGTGTCACATCTAGATACATACTCTTTTATTATACATCAAAGGACTGTCCACTACCTCCATCTCCCCGTGTCACATCCAGATACACACTCTGGTATTCTACACCAAGAGGCTGTCCACTACCTCCATCTCCCCATGTCACATCCAGATACACACTCTGGTATTCTACACCAAGAGGCTGTCCACTACCGCCATCTCCCCATGGCACATCCAGATACACCCTCCTTTATTCTACACCAAGGGCATGTCGTGTCCACTACCTCCATCTCCCCGTGTCACATGCAGATACATACTCCTTTATTCTACGCCAAGGGACTGTCCACTACCACCTAAATCTCCCCGTGGTACATCCAGATACATACTCCGTTATTATACATCAAAGGGCTGTCCACTACCTCCATCTCCCTGTGTCACATCCAGATACACACTCTGGTATTCTACACCAAGAGGCTGTCCACTACCTCCATCTCCCCATGTCACATCCATATAAACACTCTGGTATTCTACACCAAGAGGCTGTCCACTATCTCCATCTCCCCATATCACATCCAGATACACCCTCCTTTATTCTACCCCAAGGGCATGTCGTGTTTACTACCTCCATCGCCCCGTGTCACATCCAGATACACACTCCTTTATTCTACACCAAGGGACTGTCCACTACCTCCATCTCCCCTTGTCACATCCAGATACACACTCTGGTATTCTACACCAAGAGGTTGTCCACTACCTCTGTCTCCTCATGTCAAATCCAGATACACCCTCCTTTATTCTACACCAAGGGCATGTCGTGTCCACTACCTCCATCTCCCCGTGTCACATCCAGATACACACTCTGGTATTCTACACCAAGGGGCATGTCGTGTCCACTACCTCCATCTCCCCGTGTCATCTCCCTTTGTCACATTCAGATACATAATCTTTTATGCTACACCAAGGGCATGTCCACTACTTCCATCACCCCGTGTGACATCCAGATACTCACTCCTTTATTCTACACCAAGGGTCTGTTCACTACCTCCATCTCTCCATGTCACAGCCAGATACACACTCCTTTATTCTACACCAAGGGCATGTCGTGTCCACTACCTCCATCTCCCCGTGTCACATGCAGATACACACTCCTTTATTCTACACCAAGGGACTGTCCACTACCTCCATCTCCCTGTGTCACATCCAGATACACACTCCTTTATTCTACACCAAGGGACTGTCCACTACCTCCTTCTCCCCGTGTCACATCCAGATACACACTCCTTTATTCTACACCAAGGGACTGTCCACTACATCCATCTCCCCTTGTCACATCCAGATACACACTCCTTTATTCTACACCAAGGGACTGTTCACTACCTCCATCTCCCCATCTCACATCCAGATACACACTCCTTTATTCTACCCCAAGGGACTGTCCACTACCTTCGTCTCCCCATGTCACATCCAGATACACACTCTGGTAGTCTACACCAAGAGGCTGTCCACTACCTCCATCTCCCCGTGTCAAATCCAGATACGCACTCCTTTATTCTACATCAAGGGACTGTCCATTACCTCCATCTATCTGTGTCACATCCAGATACACACTCCTTTATTGTACACCAAGGGCATGTCCACTACCTCCATCTCCCCATGTCACATCCAGATACACCCTCCTTTATTTTACACCAAGGGTGTGTCGTGTCCACTACCTCCATCTCCCCATGTCACATCCAGATACACACTCCTTTATTCTACACCAAGGGACTGTCCACTACCTCCATCTCCCCGTGTCACATCCAGATACACACTCCTTTATTCTACACCAAGGGCCTGTTCACTACCTCCATCTCCCAGTGTCTCATTCAGATACACACTTTTTTATTCTACACCAAGGGCCTGTCCACTACCTCCATCTCCCCGTGTCACATCCAGATACACCCTCATTTATTCTACACCAAGGGCCTGTCCACTACCTCCATCTCCCTGTGTCACATCCAGATGCACAATCCTTTATTCTACACCAAGAGGATATGAAAGTTGGTAGGGATACAGAGATATGGAAGTTGGTGGGGATACAGGGACATGGAAGTTGGTAGGGATATGGAAGTTGGTGGGGATATAAGGATACGGAAGTTGGTAGAGATACGGAAGTTGGTAGGGATATGGAAGTTGGTGGGGGATACAAGGAGATGTAAGTTGGTTGAGATACAAGGATATGGAAGTTGGTGGGGATACAAGGATATGGAAGTTGGTAAGTTGGTAGGGATACAAGGATATGGAAGTTGGTAGGGATACAGGGATATAGAAGTTGGTAGGGATACAATGATATGGAAATTTGTTGTGATACAAGGATATGGAAATTGGTTGTGATACAGGGATATGGAAGTTGGTAGGGATACAAGGATATGGAAGTTGGCAGGGATACGGGGATATGAAAGTTGGTGGGGATACAAGGATATGGAAGTTGGTGGGTATACAAGGATATGGAAGTTGGTGGGGATACAAGGATATGGAAGTTGGTGGGGATACAAGGATATGGAAGTTGGTGGGGATACAAGGATATGGAAGTTGGTAGGTTGGTAGAGATACAAGGATATGGAAGTTGGTGGGGATACAAGGATATGGAAGTTGGTGGGGATACAAGGATATGGAAGTTGGTGGGAATACAAGGATATGGAAGTTGGTAGGGATACAAGGATATGGAAGTTGGTGGAGATACAAGGATATGGAAGTTGGTGGGGAGATACAAGGATATGGAAATCGGTTGTGATACAAGGATATGGAAATTGGTTGTGATACAGGGATATGGAAGTTGGTGGGGATACAGGGACATGGAAGTTGGTAGGGATATGGAAGTTGGTGGGGATACAAGGATATGGAAGTTGGTGGGAATACAAGGATATGGAAGTTGGTAGGTATACAAGGATATGGAAGTTGGTAGGGATACAGGGATATGGAAGTTGGTAGGAATACAGGGATATGGAAGTTGGTGGGGATACAAAGATATGGAAGTTGGCAGGGATACAAGGATATGGAAGTTGGTTGTGATACAGGGATATGGAAGTTATTAGTGACACGCATAGACACATTGAAACAGGTGGACCTTTGTTCTTATTGAACTTTACTAATGATGTGACCTCCATCTTCTGGTGTCACATCCATGCTCACACTCCTGGCCCTCCCTGGCATTTCACACCAAGGGCCCTTCCACAGTCACCACTCCAACAAACAACCCCAATGAATGACCAATGACTTGTAATCCCAGGAGGACACCCAGTACCAACATGTCTCTGTTACACCAATGAATAAAGTTTTTGGAAACAGAAGACATTGGACGAATCTCCAACTCATCTATCCCTGCCAGCGAGCACCAACCACAGATTACACATATATAAGCCCAGCTTTTAGACTAGAGAGGCTAGCAGGAAGGGGATGACTGACTGGTAGCTTGTCCAATGAAAACTCGAAGCTCTGTGGCGGCCAATAGGCGGTGACGTGCATGGTGACGTATGGCAGCGCAGGCCTCTCCACTTCCTTTCGCTCGGCGGCAGGGATCGAGGCAGCATGAAGGCGTCCGGCACTGTAAGGATTGTCGGCGTAGAACGGCCCGGGGGGGCTGGACGGGAGGGGAGAAGGTCGGAATGTGCTCCAGGTGCCCTCAGAGAGTGGCAGCTTCGCTCCATGACGTCTGCCGGTGCTTTATGGCCTCGGAAGGAGCTGGTTACACTCGCGGCCTACATCATGGCGGCTTCTAGTTGAGCCATGTGGCCGTGACTGGGGGGCAGGGTGGGAGATAGGCTGTACGGGGAGGGATGGTGTGTGTAGAATGCTCCTATTTCTTCACCTCTTGTGTGCCCCCCGATAGTGTGGTGTGGGGTAGTTGTAGACTCCAGGCCGAGGATGTGCGAGAATGAGAGGCCTGAGGGCGGCCATGGACTTCTATGGGGCGCCGCACAGTGTGATGTGCTCAGAGTATATGTGTGCTCCTACCATGTGCTCTAGCTGCAGCTTCCTCAGATTATATATATTTAGCCACCTTCTCCTTTATAGATCTCAGAAAACGAGGTATCTGCCATTGGAACCACCTTCTTGCTCGCTTTGAGAAAACATGGTCTGGATTAGTATGACAGCCAGACTACTAACACTTTACAATGGCTTTCACCTTATTTCTCAGGTGTCCCTTAGGATACCTGGCACGGCCTGATCAGATGTAAGTGTTGTTCAGCTGCACATTCTAACCGGATTCCCTTTACCTTCAGATCGAAGGGCATCTGGTAGGAGGGTGCTGACAGGGTCACCCACAGCTTGCATTTAGGCCTGTAGTCTTTTGTCTTTCCGAAGCCTTTCTGTAACCTAGTTTATTACCTGATCTGTCCAATATGTTGGTTTTCAGCCTCCATGAACAGACCAAATTGTCCAGCAAAAGTGGCAGAGGGTGGAGACAATTTTTTTCAACTGACAGGGGTGATTGCATTGGTCAGTGTGTTGAGAGAGAGAGAGAGAGAGAGATATATATATATATATATATATATATATATATATATATATATCTCCTCCAAAAAGAAAAATTATTGCTGTAACTGCTTAAGTGTTAGCTGGAGTTCATGCATTAAATTGTTAGTCACGTATGTAATGTAATGAACACTTGTTTGATAGCCATCACATGTGATTTGCACCGCACTGTTGTGCAGATCACATGCGATTTCTGTGCGATGCAAATTCAGCCATACATTCTGTGAATTTGCATCGCATTCACACCAAAATGCTGCAGGACCCTGCTTTTGGTCCACACTGGAATCTGATCGCATGGGTGTTCTATGCGGACCGATTCCTGTACCATTTGACAGTTTGCACTGTAATATGTGAATTGATCTGGGGGTGTCATTAACTTTCTATTGACACCTGCAGCAGTTCGCATAGGATAGTGTGATCCGCTAGCAGGTGACATGTGATGCAGGAACCCGTACTGGAATTGCACAGGTTCTCGCATGTGTGGACCGAGCCTCAATCTACCCAGCATTCCCCTCTTGCATATATTGACAGCGCTGCTGTCCCAAGGGTGGATACAGTGAAGGAGTGAATGTAGCCACCCTAAAGCCTAGTACACACTAGGTTTTCTTTCAACCCAGTAGGTTGAAAGAAAAACTGACAGCTCAGATCGGAGCCGCTGTACTAACAATCTGTTAGTACAGCGATCTCCCCTACTGTGCTATTGTGTTCTGACAGGGGGACGGGTCCTGCCAGAACACTCCGTTCAGCGCTATCAGCCATTGGCTGAGAGCACTCATTGGGAGACAGTCAGCTGCTGGTTTTTTAGCATGTTCATCCAACAAAAGCTGGCTGAACAGCTGGCTTCTGTCAGACCAGCTGCAGTACACACAGGCCGAATGTTGGCTGATTTTTATTTAACTGGCTGATGTTGCCCAACATTTGACCCATGTACTAGGCTTGAGGCCCCTTTCGCATTGGCGAACCAATCGAGTACACTTGTCAGTTTTTAGGCAAACCTAATTGGACCCTCTATAGAGCAGTGTGTCTCAGTGGACATCCAGTTCTATCTGCTAAAAACAGACGGATGAGGATTTATTCCCCCATCCATGTAGCCTAGTGGATTGGATGGCCATCGGGTGTAAACAGACAAGGTGGTCTGTTTACATCCGACCGTCCATAGAGGAGAGCAGGCTGTGTCCTCTCTGCATAAGTGGAGTAAACAGACAAGCCATCCGCCTGCTGAGCTGGTGGAATCCACCAATGTGAATGAGGCCTAAGACGGCAGGTGTGCTACTGGCCTATTAACAGATGAAAGTAAAGGGTGAAATTAAAAAAAAGAATGCAGCCACCGTATCCAGTGTTTGGTAGACTGCAATATGACATTTGTTTTTGGGTTTAGTTACTGTCTAGTTCACGCCAGATACTTGTCCAGAGCATTTTAGAAAAAAAACCACATTAGAAAAAAAATGCATGTGGTGTTTTCCATGTATTCCAATGGCCTTAGTTCACACCAGTGTGGTCAGTTCCAGTTCAGTCAGAAGTAGAACCTGTTGCATTTTTTTTTGCATCTGAAATATCAATACATGTAAACGTGCCAGAACACACATCGCCCTGAATTAACATAAAAGGGGGGGGGGGGTGCACTAGAATGCATTGAAAGTGTGGTTTGAATCGGCCCTTATGCCATAACTCTAACAGATACTTTAACTACTTGCTGGCCGCCCGCCGTCGTTATACGTCAGCTGTTTGAAGAGGAATATCGTTGTTATGGCAGCAGCTAGCTGCCATAACCCCGGTATCCTCTTCAGCGGGCGGCTTTCAGGTAAGTGGTCTCTGGCGTATTCGCCGAAAAATCACTTTTATCGGGGGAGGGTGTCCCTCCCTCCCGCCGCCCTCTGCCGCTTACTGGAGCCGTTGGTAGCTGTGGAGGTGATCGGATCCTTCTTGATCTGTGGTATGGAGCTGACTGAGGAGAAGATGGCCCCCACTTGGCTCCATACCATTGCAGGGCGGAAGCGATGTCAAAACGTCATTTCCACCCATAGCTCTTAAAGGGACATGTATACTTTTTTTTTTTTTTTTATTGCATTTTAGTGTAAATGAGATCCGAGGTCTTTTTGACCCCAGATCTCATATTTAAGAGGTCCTGTCATGGGTTTTTTTTTTTTTTTTTTTTTCTATTACAAGGGTTGTTTACACTTCTTGTAATAGGAATAAAAGTGACATTCACATTTTATACAGCGATCAGAGCTATAAAAATGCACTGATTACTGTAAATGTGACTGGCAGGGAAGGGGTTAACACTTGGGGGTGATCACGGGGTTAAGTGTATCCTAGGGAGTGATTCTAATTGTAGGGGGAGGAGACTGATCAGTGTTCCTCTGTACTGGGAACACACCATCAGTCTCCTCTCACCTGACAGGACGTGGATCTGTGTGTTTACACACAGATCCAAGGTCCTGCTGTGTTCACAGGCAATTGCAGATGCCAGGCGGACATCGCGGCCGCCGGGCACGTGCATTGGGTGCCTCATGACGGCAGCCCGGAGGGACAAAGGGTTCCCGCCGCCGTCATATCACTATGCGTGGTAGGGAAGTGGTTAAATACTTTTAGGCCTGAAAATTGCATAAACCCCCAAAACATTATATCTTTTCTGAGAGGGGGGGGATTTTATATGCTTGGGTGTAATTTGAATTTTTTAGTTACCAAAAAAAAAAATTTTTGTACTTCAACTCTTCATCACATAGGGGACAAAAAAATGAGACATCGGGTATAAGATCCTGGATGTCTCCTGTGTTCCACTGAATGTAACGCAGATCACATTGCAATACATTCTTTCCCGGTCATACTGGCTGGGGAAGCTGACGGGGTAACCAGGAAGTGACATTTTACGCTTCCCTTCTTGGCCAGCAACAAGATGGGGAAGAGTGGGGCTGTTACTGGGGAGTATGAAAGCAACCCAGCGCTGCTGGAGGCGCTGGACTGCTTTCAGCTGACAATTCAAAGCCGGCTTGTCAGATTTACACACAATCCTGGTGGCTGCATCCACTGGGAGTGTGTGTAAAAAAGAAAAAAAAGACGCTGTCGGGTCCATCCAGTGTACGTAACTTGGCAGAGAAAGGGTTAATTGGCCACACACTGCGGTTTACTAGGGGTGCTGAAATTAATCGTTGCATCGCGATTCGGGTGTCCCCGATGCGGCATCGATGCATAGGGACCAGAAAATCGATTGCGGGTGATGTCTAGCCCCGCCCCTCCCGGGAAAGCGATCAGAGTGTATTTTTTAAAATTACTTTATTTTAATGCGATGTTACAATGAATGAAGTGCACCGCTGTATGTGCTTTTTTAAAAAATGTCACTTCATACCGAATTTCACAGTAGTAAAATACATCTTGCTCATGTGACTCCTGGCCCCCCCGCCTCTCTCCGCTCTCCTCACGTCTCCTGGGTCCTGACGTTAGCAGGGAATTCTCAGTCCCGCCCGCCTCTCTTCTGATACGATAGCTACAGTCAGCAGGCGGGGCTGAGAATTCCCCGCTGACGTCAGGACCCAGGAGACGTGCGGGGGGGGGGAGTCACATGAGCGAGATGTATCGTACTACTGTGAAATTCGGTATGAAGTGACATTTTTTTTTCAAAAAGCACATACGGTACAGCGGTGCGCTTCATTCATTGTAACACGGCATTTATTAAAAGAAAGTAATTTTAAAAACAGAGTACAAATGTACTCTACTTGCACCTCTCGCTCTGTGCTGACAGGTCCCTGGCTATCCTGTGCACATTCCACTGTTAACTCCTAGTGTGCTGGAAGGTGCAAACAGGAATGCCAAGGAACTGTCAGCACCAGTGGTGGCCCTTGCATTGTGGGGGGGGGGTTAGTGAAGTGATGGCTGCGTTTGACGGGCACAAGTGGCTGTCCACGGCACTGGCAATACTACTGTGGGCATCCAGCTATGACAGCTTGCAGCTTCACAGCCGGGTGCTCATGCCTCACTGCGCTTTACTGCATAGCCGGGTAATCTTTTGGGAACTGTGATGTGTCCGAGAAGATTGCAGGGTGGAAGGGCCGCCTAGGCGGCCCAAGCAGAAGTGGGAGCTTGTCGGTAATCGTAATGCATCGCGGAATCGAACAGTTGACCAGATAATCTTAATCGAATCCTGAGACCAGTGAAGATGCGCACCCCTAATGTTTACCGCAAAATGGTTTGGTGTTTCTAATGGCTTAGGCCTTCATCAGGCCTAGGGAAAGCAGCTGCAAATTTCTAAATTAACTGATTAATGAAGGTCTATGTCTGTAGAAGTCCTTTAGATCCACTTTAAGGCTGCATTCAACCTGAGCGTTTTCAGCTCCACAAAATGCCCAACAAGCAAAATCGCATTAATTTTAATGGCATCTGAGCGTTTTGTCACCTGAAGCAAAACACCCTAAGCTCAAAAAAGAACATGAGCTTTTTTGGGGTAGGTTACAGGCGTTTTTCTGCCTTTTACATTGGTGACCTGAACACAATCGTGGTAAAAAGCGGCAAAATCGCGTGACTTTGAAACGCTCAGGTGTGAATGCAGCCTAAATGTCCTAAGGTTGGAAAGGGTTACAAAAGTCGCCATACTTGCCTATCCAATAGTCTGGTGCCGGCATAGTCTACTTGCCAGTTTTCAGGCCTCTTCATTGGCTGGCGCTAAATAACATTGCGCAGGAGGCAGTCATCCCATCAATGTAAACTGAGCTAGGCATGTGCAGCTCAGTTTACAATGCTGGAGAAGATGGCAGGCAGGTAAGGGCATTTTATTGCAAAAGACAGTGCATGTGTTTTCTGCAATAAATCTGCCTGCTAAGTTTTTTTTTTTTTGTTTTTTTGTCAGTGGTGCTTTAAAATCTTAATTCTGCTTTTATAAAGATTAGTATGGGGTTGTGTAGTGTTACTTGAACATGACTTAGCACAGAATGTCAGGGGTGCACACAAAACCCAAAGATTATTATTCTGTGTAATAATCTTGTCTGGTGTGCACACAGCAACAGGACTTTGTCGCCTTTCTGGAGCTGATGTGCCCATGAAAGTGAAACTGAAAGTTCTACACTTGTAATTCATTTTAGTTGTGAATTGTCACTTTTAGGTGGAGTTAATGCTGCCATAGACACATTTTCTTTTATCTTGACTGGTATTTTAATGCTCCTCAAAGTTGAGTGAAACATTGTGTGGATCTCTGGTATGACAGTTGCTAAGCTATTGGATACAACTCAAGCTGGATACACAGTATACAATTTTCTGTAGATTTTTTTTTTTTTTTCTTCTCCTTCAGATTTACCAAAACCATATGAGGTCAAACGTTAAGGCTGCTCTCACACTGAGGTGCTATAGTGCTAATAAAAATAGCGCCTGCAAAGCGAGGGCTTTCACACTGGAGTGGTGTGCTGGCAGGACGCTCAGTCCTGCCAGCAGCTTCTTTGAGGTGCTTTAGGAGCAGTGCCAACGCTCCCCTGCCCATTGAAATCGATGGGAAGCATCGGCACTTTGCGGGCGCTTTCAACCCTTCGGCCGATAGCGGTGGTTAAAAGCGCCCTGCTAGCGGCCGAAAAGCTCTGCTAAAACGATGGTAAAGCGCTGCTAAAAATAGCGGCGCTTTACTCCCAGCGCGTCTCTGTGTAAAAGTGCCCTAAGAGTCAATTTGTATGCATTCGGGCAGGCCCTTGCACTACATGGTTTTGGTAAATCTAAAGGAAATCCAACAAAAGTTGTAGTGTGTATGGGGTCTTACACATGGGCACTATGTTGGCTGGTAAAAAAAATTACACCCGATGGCTGTCCAATCCATTGGATGTCCAAACAGACAAGGTGGTCTGTTTACATCCGACCGTCCATAGAGGAGAGCAGGCTGTGTCTGTCCTCTCTGCATAAGTGGAGTAAACAGACAAGCCATCTGCCTGCTCGGTGGGAATCGGCAGACAAATTCCCTGCTGAGCTGGTGGAATCCACCAATGTGAAAGAGGCCTAAGACAGCAGGTGTGCTACTGGCCAATTAACAGATAAAAACGAAGGGTGAAATAAAAAAGAATTTATGCAGCCACCATATCCAGTGGTTGGTAGACTGCAATATGACATTTGTTTTTGGGTCTGGTTCACACCAGATACTTTTCCAGAGCACTTAAACCACATTAGAAAAAATGCATGCGGTGTGTTTTCCATGTATTCCAATGGCCTTAGTTCACACCAGTGTGAACAGTTCAGGCAACAAAAGTAGAACCTGCTCTGTTTTTTGCATCTGGAATGTGTCAAAACGCACATTAACGTGCCAGAACACACATTGTGTTCGTTAACCAAAAAAAAAAAAAAATATAGATATAGATCCTGGTCACTTAAAGCAGATTACAGTGCTTGTGCTGTGTAATCTGCCCCCTCTAAACTGTAAAAAAAAAAACCTGTCTGAACCTGCCACTTTCTGTATCCCTCTCTGTACTGACCATGATAATCAGGGCTGCTGAGCCCTGACCACCATGGTCAGCATACGTCCCTCCATTATGTGCAACAGTCCTCTCTGCCCTCACCCCCTCCTCCCATGATTTTGTATGCTTGGGTGTAACTTTTTTACAGTTACCAAAAAAAAAAAAATTGTACTTCAACTTTTTTCATTACCTATGGGACAAAAGTCCCCCATAAAGGTGTTTTGTTTTTGTTTTTTTGTTTTTTTTTTTTTTTCTTTTTTTTTTGTGACTGGTTCTCTTTAACCACTTACAGATCACCCACCGTGGATATACGTCTCTACTTTGACAGTAATAACCAGGGTTTTGGCAGCAGCTAACTGTCATATCCCCAGTATATTTTTCCACAGTGGGCGATCCTCTTTCACACAAGTGATTCTAGCGGCGGATTTGCCACTGGATCACTTTTATGGGTTGGCGGGAGTGAGCCCTCTCCTGCCTCTTACTGGAGAGATTAGCAGCGGTGTAAACGATTGGATCCAATGGATGGGCAGGAAGTCGAGTGTGGGCAAGATGGCCCTCACTTGACTCTATGCCCTTGGAGGACTGGAGCAACGTCAAACGTCACTTCTGCCCTCTGGCCCTAAAGGGCCCATTTTATTTGTATATAAATTTCTTTTCTTTTTTTTTTCCACAAGAAGTCTACCTTTACAGTGGGGCTTCAGTGCCGCTTTAACACCTTCAGGGGGTCCTTTTAGTTTTCTTCAGATTATATTGTACTTTGACTGGATTCTCTTGTAAAGCAGGTGACCAACTAGATTGTGAGAGCCATGTAATCACTAAATATCAACTTTTCTGTCATAACTAATCTTATGACATTTTTCAGCGATTTGTGTATAAATGATAGTTCCAAGGTCTCAGGCTTTGTTACAACTGTATGAAAGTTGCAGCTTTTCCAATTACTGTAGAAATGGAAATATTAGTAACCATCATTTTACTGTTTTTCTTTTGTAGCTAAGGGAGTACAAAGTAATCGGGCGCAGTCTGCCTACTGTCAAGGCACCTGTTCCACCTCTTTACCGTATGCGAATTTTCGCACCCAACCATGTTGTTGCAAAGTCTCGTTTTTGGTACTTTGTCTCTCAACTGAAAAAGATGAAGAAGGCATCTGGAGAGATTGTGTATTGTGGACAAGTAAGTTATCTGAAATGCTATAGTCAAGAACTACTTTGTGTGTGGTGTCTTTGATTTGAGAAGAAAAAAAAAATCTGCTTTATAAAGATTACAGCTTGGTGGTGTTGTGAAGGTAATTGCTTGAACATGACTTAGCACGGAATGTCAGGGGTGCACACAAAACCCAAAGATTATTATTCTGTGTAATAATCTTGTCTGGTGTGCACACAGCAACAGGACTTTGTCGCCTTTCTGGAGCTGATGTGCCCATGAAAGTGAAACTGAAAGTTCTACACTTGTAATTCATTTTAGTTGTGAATTGACACTTTTAGGTGGAGTTAATGCTGCCATAGACTCATATTTTCCTTTATCGTTACTAGTATTCTCAGGGCTTTTTTTTTTCTCAAACAATAGGTGATGGAACTCAACCACGAGGCCCCCCCCCCAAAACACCTCCTTTCACACACACCCTCCAAATCGCATCAAATAGTGGGTGTGGTCGGTCAAATTTCACGAACAGTAGGAGGGTCTTAAAGGGGCATTAAATACCAGGATTGCATTGCATACAGGGTTCAGGGGGGTTACAGAGTGCAGAGCTGTCACTTGTAAGCACAGAAACTGAACTTCTGTGTTTTACAAGTGACTGTGGTGAGCAGGCCCCCCAAGGGTCTGAGCCAGAGGTGGTGGAACTGAGTTCCACCAAGTTCCCCCTGAAAAAAAGCCCTGAGTATTCTTAATGCTCCTCAAAGTTAGGTGAAACGTGTGGATCTCTGGTATGACATAGTTGCTAAGCTACTCTATTTTGGTTACAGCTTACACGTGGGCACTATGTTGGCTATTTAAAAAAAAAAAAAAAACACAAAAGATTGTGGCACTGCACAAGAGAAGCTTGCTGTAAATTCTTCTGCATCCTGAACTTTCAGGAGAGTTGAATGGCATGATCCCTGCTATGCAGTTGTTTCATCCAGTGGGCCCTCCCTATGTTTACAGGGCCCAGTAGTGTAGGGGCTGATAGAAGGAACCACTGGGTATACTCGAGTGTCAAATGCAAAAGACTTCAGCAAGCTGATCCCCTTTTCAGTAGTAACGGGGCTAACACCCTGGGCTTTGTTTTAAATGGCTACCTAGTCTCTTGTGTAGCCTAGCTAAACACTTTCCTCACGGACAATTCGTAAGAAAATAATTTGGTCGTGTAACTTCCAATTAAACTTATACACAGAGATTGATGCATTGTTGTTTTTTTATTTTTGTTTGTTTTTTTATTTTTTTTTATTTTTCCTAATTCCTTTCCAGGTTTTTGAGAAATCTCCACTGAAAGTGAAGAACTTTGGCATCTGGCTACGCTATGACTCCCGTAGTGGAACACACAATATGTACAGAGAGTATAGAGACTTGACTACAGCTGGAGCTGTGACACAGTGCTGTAAGTAGTTACTTTAGTATTTTTTTACATAGACCTTTTCTGCAGTCACAGAACTTTACCTCAAAATGAAATGTTGCCCTGAAATGGGCATTCATATATATATTTTTTTTTTTTATAATCCCCATACTTGTGATTTTGTTATGAAATAGTTTTAGGATAGACCTGTAGTAAAGCAAACATTTGGTATGTACAAAAAGGACCACATCTAAAGCCGGCCATAGGTGGCTTGAAATTCGTCTGGTTCAGCAGGGACTGGACGAAGTTTGATCCATGTATGGCAATCCCTGTTTGACAGTGGTTGATCTTTAGATTGACTCTTGTTGAATGGGAATGGTCAAAAACTTGTCAACCAGCAGCTGATGATCATTTTATTCTGACAGTGCAGAATCCCGCTGCCAGAATAATGCCAGGTCTTCCTTGTTCTGTGTGGATGAAGGAATCTGTTTAACTGCTTCGATACTGGACTCTTAAACCCCCTTCCTGCCCAGGCCAATTTTCAGCCTTCAGCGCTGTCACACTTTGACCATTGCCATGCTGTACCCAAATGACATTTTTTTTTTTTTTTTTTACCCCCCCCAACACACAAATAAAGCATTGCTTTGGTGGTATTTAATCAACACTGGTGTGTGATATATATATATATATATATATATATATATATATATATATATATATATATATATATATATATATATATATATATATATATATATATATATATATATATATATATATATATATATATCTCTAAATCTAATTTTTTTTTTTTTTTGGGGGGGCACTGTTGAGGCTGCACTGATTATCTGTACAGTCTTCCCTGCGAGGAGATGCTGCTGATCAACTCTCCTTGCCTCCCACTGTCATATGAAGAGAGCTGATTAATGGCACTTCTGTATTTACATGTGACCGGCTGTGATTGGACACTGTTAATCACATTGGCAAAGAGCTGCGTCATCAGCTCTTTACCCAGATTGGGGTCGCGCCAGGTCCTAGGAACACAGCGCAATGTCATATGAGGGCGCCCCAGAATGTAAGGATCCGGTCTGCAGTCTCAATATACGGCAGGCGGGGAGTAGTTAAACCATCTATGGCCAGCTTAAGTATAAATGGCTGAGGCAATTTCCCAAACCACTCTACAAAAGAGCTCCCACAAGAGAATAAAGTAAAGCTTGTTTGCCCTTACCTGGTAACACTGACTTTATGTGCATGACTAATAACTGTGATCCATAAGGTTTCAAAGTATTGCTACAAGATATTTCATGAGATGTATGGGAGAAAATGCGTCTGAGAAATATACTACAGGCTGATTACAATAATACTGTAAAATAGATTCAGGCACTATTTTACATACCAAGATTTCTCTACAGACAGTGTTGTGACTGACACCTCTGCTGGACAGTATAATTTGATCTGAGATGTCTCTCAGCAGAGCCCAAAACTCTACAGCTTGCTAATTGAAGTACACTGCAGGGATAACTTTCCATTCAGTTGTCTAATGTACAGTGGAACCTTGGATTACGAGCATAATCTGTTCCAGGAGAATGCTTGTAATCCAAAGCACTCACATATCAAAGCGAGTTTCCCCATAGAAGTCAATGGAAACGAAGATAACTAGTTCCGCATTGACTTCTATTGCATGCAATACCGCTTGTGGCCAGAGGTGGGGGCGCACCGGAGAGCCTCGGAAATACTAGGACAGCTTGGCTCAACTCTGAAACCGGGTATTTCCGAACCGTTCCGAGAGTGTCACAGGCACCCCCGCACCTCTGGCCAAATGCGGTACTGCACACCCCATTGGCTTGAATCCTGCTCATTTTTGCGAGATAACACTCGCAAACCGAGTCAGGATTTTTAAAGTTGCTAGTGTTTTTGAAAACACTTGTTAACCATGTTACTCTTAAACAAAGGTTCCACTGTATTCTGGTGTTTCAGTTCAGACTTGGCACACAGGGACAGTGCTAACTTGCCATGAAGTCTGCTCATCCATATTTAAGAGTAAGCAAGTAGCATTTCATAGAGCCTGTAATACCTTTCTTTTGCCTGGCCTTAGGTGATGTATGTGTGGGGAAATTTTCGGGTACTTGCTCTTTATCTTCTTATTGTCTACAACTTTGAATAACGTGGGGCAGATACTACATTTTAGTAGCACGGTACCTAGTGTGCCAAGAGTACGTAATCTGCATTCCCCATTTGGCTGGGAGTGCACTCTTAGCTGTCAGACTATGCTGTTAAAGAAAGGTGAAAATGAGATGCAGGGTACAAGATTTTGGTATGTGCATAAAACTCATTGCAATTCTGGTTGGGCAGGGCTCCACAAATTAGGTGTACCATTTAGTAATGGGTTTACCCGGAGTTCGGAATCCACATGTTGAACAGTCTATTAAGGGCACCAAAGCAGGTGTCCAAGAGTTTTCTTAGCTTTTGCCCGGATTCTTTAAAGTTAGTGATATGACCAGAACTACCAATGTCAGTTTAGGCTTTAGAGGTGCTCAGGAATGGCACACGTTGTAAAGGGTCCCCAAGTCTTGATATTTAGAATGTTCTTCAGTGGACCACCACATTTTGCATCCGGCATTGTAATTTTCATGTGTTAGAAAATGAAAAGCTCAGTTCTCTAACTCGCTCACTCCTTTCTCTAGACCGCGACATGGGTGCACGCCATCGTGCTCGTGCCCATGCTATTCAGATCATGAAGGTTGAGGTGATTCCTGCCAACAAGTGTCGCAGACCTGCCATCAAGCAGTTCCATGTAAGTAGGACCCTTGTGTAACCATGGCATACCTACTGTTACAAGAGAAAGAAAGCAAGCATGATTGCAATTTTATAGACCTGTTATGAGTGAACACTAGTTTCTATTCAAATGCAAAAATGTGGGAGAAATCTTTGTACACAAGTCTGTCTATACATAAGAGAATTAATGTCACTAGTTGCTACAGCATGTTTTGGTACTTGTGGCCTTAATAAAAGTTGAGTTGTTAAAAGCATGGTCCTCTAGAAGCACATGATTTTCCGTTTGCATTCATATCACTCTTTTTTAGCCATCAACGGCAAAAAAGGAGCATGTAAGCTCTAGTTGGATTTTTGCAATGCTCTAAAATTGTCACATAGGTGGAAAGGGAATGTCGTGCACCTCCCATATACAATTAGGAATTGCTTCTGGCAGCAAGGTAGTGTAGGAAAGAATATTTGCTGCTAGGGGGGCAAGACATTACGGCTACCCTGTTGTTTTTAGTTAGACAAATGTATACTAAACACCGGATGCTACTCATTAAAGGCACCCAATTCTCTGATGCAATCTGGGAAAAGAAAGATCAAACAAATTCTGCAATATTTTCAACAAACAATTCTCCAGTTGCAAACTCTACGGGCTCTTTCACATGGGGCGGATCAGTGATGATCCGTCCCGTGAACATCCGCTTGCTCAGCGGGGATCGCTCCGCCGATCCCCGCTGAGCAGGAAAATGACAGGTCCGTCGCTGAACACTGTGCAGCGACGGACCTGTCAGAGCGCCGCTCTCCCCTATGGGGGAACGGGTGATGACAGACCGTAGAGTCTGTCGCCGTCCGATCCGGAAACGGATGGAAATGTAGGTTTTTCCTCCGTTACACTTTTTCGGATCAGAGCGGGTCGGATGTCAGCGGACATGTCACCGCTGACATCCGACCCTCCATGGAGTGTCCGTTCAGGTCCGCCTTAAAGACTGACAGGCTTACCTGAACGGACAGTCTGTGTGAAAGAGGCCTAAATGTTTTGCAGTGACCCACTTCCTCAGGAGTATACTCATCAGAATGATCTACAAGAATTTTTAACAAATTTTTTGTATTTTTTTTATATTTTTCGAAATTCATGGTGTCCATACTGTACCATGAGTCCATATTGCACCCACTTTCTCCAATTTTTCTATTTAGTTTCAGGACGAAGGTATTTTACATTTTTTTAATCAAGTAGCATTTCATATACCCTGTTGCTTTGTCCTGCATGAACAAAGTTAAGATTGAGGCTGTCCCTAAACCAAACATGATGAAACTGTACCTGTAAAGACAAATGTAAATACTTATACTTTTTTCCCTCTGATAAAGAGGGAATCGATGGCCTAAGTCTGTGCAGAAAGCAACTCTTCTGGGAGTCTTTGTCCTGTGTCCCCCGCAGTCCTTGTTTGCTCTTGGGTGTGCCAACCCCCACTTCCTTACAGGATGCAATTGTGGCGTAGCAGTCAGTGAAGGAACACTGCTGTGTGGGACTCAACAGATCTACACACTTGGAAAGGTTTTCCCTCATAGGTGTCAATCTGTTAGTTGTTCCTGTTGATCAGGGCAGTATTTGGTGGCTTGGACAGTGTTCTTTATAGGTACAGCTTTAATTTTAAAATGTTTTTTAGCTATAGTTGCTTTAACCACTTCTGGGACCGCCCACCGTCGTTTTACGTTGATACTTTGAAGGAGGATATCGTTATGGCAGCATCCTCCTTTTCAGCCGGCTGTCCGGTTTAAAGTAAAAGTGGTCTCTGTGGCAGATTTGCAGCAAGATCACTTTTATCGGTGGCGGGAGGGGGGGGCCCTCCCACTGCGATCCGGTGCCTACCGGAGCCGTCGGCAGCGGCATTTGCGTCTGTCCCCTTGCTGGGTATGGAGACGAGTGAGGGAAAGATGGCCCCCACCCATCTCCATATCACTGCAGGGCGGAAGCGGCGTCAAAACATCACTTCCGCCCATAGCGTTTAAAGGGCTTTTTTTTTTTTTTTTTTTTTTTTTTTTTTTTTTTTTTAAATTGCATTTTAATATAAATATGAGATCTGAGGTCTTTTTGACCCCAGATCTCATATTTAAGGGGTCCTGTCATGCTTTTTTTCTATTACAAGGGATGTTTTTCCTTGTAATTGGGAAAAAAAGTGACAATTTTTGTTTAAAAAAAAAAAAAGTGTAAAATATGAAGAGAGAAATTTTTTAAACGCGCCCCGTCCCGACGAGCTAGCGTGCAGAAGCGAACGCATACATGACTAGCGCCCGCATATGAAAACTGCGTTCAAATCACACATGTGAGGTATCACTGTGATCGGTAGAGCGTGAGCAATAATTCTAGCCCTAGACCTCCTCTGTAACTTAAAACATGCAACCCGTAGTGTGTTTTTGTGTTTAGGGTAAAAGTTTGTTGCCATTCCACGAGCATGCGCAATTTTGAAGTGTGGCATGTTGGGTATCAATGTACTCAGCGTAACATTATCTTTCACAGTAAAAAAAAAAATTGGGCTAACTTTACTTTTTTCTTTTTTGAATTAAAAAAAAAAAAAAAAATTTCAAAAAAAAGTGCGCTTGTAAGAAGAAAAATGTGTAATTTTTGGGGGTTCTAAGTAATTTTCTAGTTTAAAGTTTTTAACTTGTAAACAACAAATCTCAGAAAGAGGCTTGGTCCTTAAGTGGTTAAAAAGTAATTGGTAACAAAGGTGAGGGTTTTTTTGAGTTGACAGTTTGAAGTGAAGTTGAATTAGTACTTTTATAGAAAGCATGTGCAAGTAAGAATTTGCCAACACATGGCATTTTAATCTGTGCCCCATGCAAGGCCATGTTTTGCTGGCAAAGGGGTTGCACCTATGTTACGTTCAGGGCAATGCAGCGGCACCAATGTCACACTGGGAGCAGCGGCTGTGTTTGTGCAGCCACTGCATCCCATTTGACAGCTATGGGACTGCAGGTAGAGGGATGCAAAAATCTCTGCATCCCATTCCAGGAAAACATGGCCCCGCACAGATTAAAAAGCCCTGTGTAAACAAGGCCTTAAAATACAAGACTGTCCTATTAAGTGCGTGTGTGCAAGTTAAACTCTGACGCTTGATAAAATTTCAAAATTTAACGCTTTCAAAATTTAAGTCTGCCAAATAACATAATTGACATATATATTTTTTTTTTTTTTTTTTTTAATTTTAGGACTCAAAGATCAAGTTCCCTCTACCACACAGGGTTCTGCGTCGCCAGCACAAGCCTCGCTTCACCACCAAGAGACCAAACACCTTCTTTTAAGCAAGTCAAAAACTCGCTCCTTCTCTGGTCAAATAAAATTATTTGAAAAATCGAGCATTGTCAATTCTTTGATTTCAAAACGTATTTACCAGTGTTATAATAGTACAGTTGCTTTGGGCAAGAATGCAAAGTTAACACTCCAAAGGTTGCAGTAAAAAAAACTTACAGTACTTATGTCCAGTGGTGAGCAGTTAGTATGTGGGTGTTCCCCCACCCCCCCCTCCACATTTTCTACCTTTTCAATTTATTAAACCTAGACAGAAGCAAAAGCCTGCTTCTTAGACATCACAAGCTTTAAAGTGGTATACCACTTTAAAGCTTGTGATGTCTAAGAAGCAGGCTTTTGCTTCTGTCTAGGTTTAATAAATTGAAAAGGTAGATATTTTCCCATGCAGCTCACAGGAAGTGAGGAGGTTGCTGCATTTCAAGATTGAGGTATTGTCCTGTATTTGCTGGAAATCTTTTCGGCTAGGAAAAAACTAAACTAAGGCAGCCGGTGCATTGAAGGAGTGTAGACTGCAATATACTGCATAGCTGTTTGGGTTTAGTAACCCTTTAATAGTAAAACAGACATGTCTGTCCCTCATATCCACATAATAGTTCCTTCCTTCTACTTAGGCCTGCCTCATACAGAGTGATATTTCAGATACCACTTGAGTCGCATGAAAAGGGAAATTGCATTGTTTTCAATTGTGCAATTCCAGGAATAAAAGCAAGTGTTACAAGTTGCACTCATGTAAAAGGGCCTGGAACTGGGTGTGAAGAGTTGAGGAAGGGACCTGGAAGCGACGGACCCAGCGGTCCTAGGAGCGGTGGATTCGTCCCTTTCTGATGCCCCACACAGGCTTCCATATCCAGAGTGAGATGTGGATCGCATGCCACTGCTGTAGCATCAGCCGTATCTGCACACGCTGTGCCAGGTACTTTTACATGTGAGTGCAACTTGTAACAGTATTGCTTTTATACCCATTATAAATACTACACTATGAGATTTTTATCCACGTCTCCTGTGGAATTGTTTTTCCCATCCTAGCTTCATCCAGAGGGGCCATTGAAGTGGTGCTGATAGTGGAATCAAATTGGTATAACAAATGTGCTTTTTGACCATGCTGTAAAAAGGGGTCAAACACCTCTGAGTTGCCACCTTCCCATTGCGCATTCGTGGTGGAAGAACTAGAAACTATTAGCAATTAAGTGTTTTTTTTTTTTTTTTTTTTTTTTGGGATTATATATGGACTCTCAGTTTGCTATACATTGATTTCACCGTTGATGCACATTGCAATGTTTATTTGTACATTCCATTTTCACTTATGGATTTTATGTGATCACAATTTTGATATTTATTGGAATGAGTATGATCGCATATTCATGTTCCTTTTCCTTTACACATGAAACACAGTGCCTTCCCTTTCATATAGTATTTTGTACATTTACATCAGACCCTGCCCTCAAGGAGCTTACAATCTAAGGTCCCTAACTCACATTCATGCATACACATACTAGGGCCAATTAATCTACCAGCATATCCTTGAAGTGTGGGAGGAAATCAAGCGGTAATGCAATGAAGGGCTATGAACTCTGCATTGGTCCCGATGTTGGAGCATCTTACATTGCTGGAGTTTTGGGTAGGGGCTAGTCTAGCAGTGCTGCAAAGCCGGTGGGAACAAGAAAGTTCTCAATAGGATGAATCCCTTGTTGCAGCAGGGCCATGATCAGTGTTTGGCCGTCAACACTATTAAAGGTTTCTACCTTTTCTGTTTTAGTCTGTTGGCCTTTCGCTTTTCAAGAACTATTTACTGGGGGCCTCTCGTGTAGTTCACCCCATCCATCCCCATGTGATCTGACTCTAGTTCTCTGCATTTCATAAATAAAATGGACATTCATCTCTACTCTCTCCCACAAGTGTTTTTTCTTTGCAGTCATCACATCAGCAAGTGTCTAAACTGACAGCCTTATCCTGCAAGGAAACCTTGGTTTTGTATAGGGCAGGGGTGTCCAAACTTTTTTTCAAAGATGGCCAGATTTGATGAAGTGAACATGTGTGAGGGCTGACCATTTTGCCTGACCATTCTTTAAACCATTAAAAATTTGGTCTAAGTGTGTTATTTGGATATACCGCATTTATCGGTGTATAACATGCACCTTACCTTTTAAAAAGGAAATTTCTGGAAAAAAATTTAAACAAAGAACTGTGAAGCAAAATAAGGGTCAGTGCCCACCGTTGCCATGAATGCAGACTCACTGTTGCCATGAAAGTGAAGAGGTTACTCACAATATGAACATTTTCATACGACAGAATACAATGTCAGAAATGACGTAATGTGTTGACTGGTTTTGTATGTATTCTTTCCTTTCTGAGCTTGTGTAGTCTTGCGCTTAATTTTTTTTTCGTACGAAAACCGTACTAATGAAACGAAAATCAGGCGTTGAGTTCACATCCGACAATTTTATAGTCTGCACATCCAGCTTTTGTCTGACAAAAAAAGCTAAATCGGCTGTTGAAAGCACCATACGAACGATCTGAAAATCAGCAGACAGCTCGTATGACTTTTTCCATTCGATTTTCGTATTGTGTGTACAGGCCTTTAGAGCTGTACACATTGACCATTTCTTGGCCCTTTTATGGATTGTTTGCTGAGTTCCCAACCCCTTGGTTGGACTGATTTGGATGTCATGAAGGTTAAAGACATTGCGTCCTTAAATGGATAAGATAAAAATGGTATTTTCTTAATCGTACATCATAGGACAAATAGGAATTCCTATTCATGACTACTTGGATTATGCTGTCACCTTCAGAAGAATGTACACAGGCCAAAAAAAAAAAGGCAGGATTCCCTGTCCAGGCAAAATCCTGTGCCTACAGATGTATCCCTGAAGATTTTGCTTGTAAAGGTTTAGTCCCAATTTCTTCATCTGTTCCTAATACCCCTGATGGGTTAGAGGGCTTCATCTGGATCGATTGCTACCATTGGTGTCACCTGGTGCTGAAAAACATGGTGTCAGCTTTAAATAAATATATATACACTATCTCAGAAAAGTGAGTACACCCCTCACATTTTTGTAAATATTTTATTATATCTTTTCATGTGACAACACTGAAGAAATTACACTTTGCTACAATGTAAAGTAGTGAGTGTAAAGCTTGTATAACAGTGTAAATTTGCTGTCCCCTCAAAATAACTCAACACACAGCCATTAATGTCCAAACCGCTGGCAACAAAAGTGAGTACACCCCTAAGTAAAAATTTCAAATTGGGTCCAATGTGTCAATATTTTGTGTGGCCACCATTATTTTCCAGCACTGCCTTAACCCTCTTGGGCATGGAGTTCACCGGTTGCCACTGGAGTCCTCTTCCCCTCTTCCATGAGGAAATCACGAAGCTGGTAGATGTTAGAGACCTTGCGCTCCTCCATCTTCCGTTTGAGGATGCCCCACAGATGCTCAATAGGGTTTAGGTCTGGAGACCTGCTTGGCCAGTCCATAACATTTACCCTCAGCTTCTTTAGCAAGCAGTGGTCGTCTTGGAGGTGTTTGGGGTCGTTATGTTGAAATACTGCCCTGCGGCCCAGTCTCTGAAGGGAGGGGATCATGCTCTGCTTCAGTAAGTCACATGCCAAAGCATGCAACAGACTTTTACAGGCTTCCTGCACTGGGGCTGGATGCTGTGCCTGTCACAAGAACGGTGAGCAAAAATCCCAGAACCACACGGGGGGACCTAGTGAATGACCTACAGAGAGCAGGGACCAACAGCACCAGGGACTCAGATCCTGCAGTGCCAGACGTGTCCCCCTGCTTAAGCCAGTACATTTCCAGGCCTGTCTGAGGTTTGCTAGAGAGCAAAGAGGACTGGGAGAATGTCATATGATCGGATGAAACCAAAGTAGAACTGTTTGGTAGAAACACAACTCGTCATGTTTGGAGGAGAGGGAATGCTGAATTGCAACCAAAGAACACCATACCTACGGTGAAGCATGGGGGTGGCAACATCATGCTTTGGGGCTGTTTCTCTGTAAAGGGAACAGGACGACTGATCAGTATACATAAAAGAATGAATGGGGCCATGTATCGTGAGATTTTGAGTGCAAACCTCCTCCCATCAGCAAGGGCATTGAAGATGAAACATGGCTGGGTCTTTCAGCATGACAATGATCCCAAACACACCGCCTGGGCAACGAAGGAGTGGCTTCGTAAGAAGCATTTCAAGGTCCTGGAGTGGCCTGGCCAGTCTGCAGATCTCAACCCCATAGAAAACCTTTGGAGGGAGTTGAAAGTCCATGTTGCCCAGCGACAGCCCCAAAACATCACTGCTCTAGAGGAGATATGCATGGAGGAATGGGCCAACATACCAGCAACAGTGTGTGACAACCTTGTGAAGACTTACAGAAAACATTTGACCTCTGTCATTGCCAACAAAGGATATATAACAAAGTATTGAGATGAACTTTTGATATTGACAAAATACTTATTTTCCACCATAATTTAAAAATAAATTCTTTCAAAAATCAGACAATGTGATTGTCTGGATTTGTTTCCACATTTTGTCTCTCATAGTTGAGGTAACACCTTACTTAAAGGGGTTGTTAACCCTCGTGTTTTTTCACCTTAATGCAACCTATGCATTAAGGTGAAAAATCTTCTGACAGCGACCGGCCCCCCAGCCTTACCTGAGCCCGTTTGTTCCCTCGGCAGAGACACGCTCACCTTCTCTGCCCGGGGTTCTCAGCTCTTGATTGGATAGATTGATAGCAGCGCAGCCATTGGCTCTCACTGCTGTCAATCAAATCCAATGACCCACGGGGCGGGGCCGAGTCCGGCATTCTGTGTCTATGGACGCAAATGCTGGACTCGGGAGCATGCCCGCAAGGTAACCCCCAGGGAGAGCGCTTCTCCCAGGGGGTTTACCGATGCGAGGAGGAGCCGCGAGTGACACTAGGGGACCACAGAAGATGAGGTTCTGGGCCTTACTGTGCAAAACGAACTGCACAGTGGAGGTAAGTATGATATGTTTGTTATTTTAAAACAAAAAAAAAAAGCGAAGGTTTACAATCACTTTAATGTGTTGATATTAAAAATAAACACAGAACTTAGGCATGGAAAGGAAAATTGCAGATAAAAAAGACAAAGCAGACATTGGGGGTGATTTACTAAGAAGAAGGCACTGCACCAGTTCATACATTAATTGGTGTGCTGGAAAAGTCATTAATCAAACGTGCGAACAGGCACACATTGAAGCGCAAATAGCGATAATAAATACCCGCATATGTAAACTGCAACTGGTGCTAGGGTAACTGCGGTTTTCTCATTGATAATAGCGCATGCCCAATACAACTGGTTAATTTCATCTAACTGGATGTGTCTTGTTAGGCAATTAGTAGGTGTTCTCAGTTAATTAACCCTTTTGATGCTAATCTCATTCCTGTCACTTCTAATATATCTTTGAAATGTTATGCATTAATGAAAAATGCATTACTTGGATTGAGCATGCATCTGCAAAACAAATTATTACCAAAACACATAAAACATAAAAATTTGCTACAAATTTTATTGGTCAACAAAACAGGACTTGGAAAAGAGCAAGGAAAGCAAAAAAATACATGTATGTTAATTTGAGACACTAACAGAATATGGAAACAGTAACGGGTACTACTATAAGTATTACCAAAAGGGTGGACTTTAAAGGCCAGGAAACAATGGAGGAGGAAACAATATAAACTTTATTGAAAAAATATAGATTACAAACATTGGCTTCAGAAAAAAACGTAGCATCTGTGTTTTTAGTGCAGTGAGCCCTTGTGCGTCTACGTGTTTCGCCCTTAGGCTTCTTCAGGACACGGCCAAGGTTCAAAGACGAAACAGATAAGAGAACAGATTTCTCTATCTTCATTTGGATTATAATAATATATATACCCACGATCTAGGTGAGCGATTAATTTTGAAAGTTTAAATGAATTTCAACTATTTTTGCAAAATCTTTAAGCAGGGGCAAGTAATTCCAAGTATATATGGAGCCAGTGGAGCCGCGATAACAACAATATATGGGAAACAGATCCTTAATAGGATCCAGCAATACTAATGGCTAATGCAGCCAAAAATAGCCAGCTGAGTACAAAAGACATCATATGAGAAGTGTGCCCCTGGGAGACAGCAAAGCACTGCACTGGACCAGTAGGATGATATAACCTAGCCGAGCAATCCTAGAACATATGGATAAAAGTCCCCACCTGTGTTTTACATCTAGGACAGTTGGGATCCCGATCCGGAAATATGCGGTGTAGTCTCTGCGGTGTTTCTTAGATCCTGTGGAGGAATTTTACCTGGCTTATCTCTGGAAGAGTTGACTAATCTAGGAACCTAATCCAGACAGTCCTCCCAATCCTCCTTGTCTAGTGATGGTATGTCTCCATGCCACACCTCCCATAACTTGTCCATCTTAGGGGAGTCTGTACCCAGAAGTGCAGCGTATAAAGTTGATAAAGGCTTGTCTAGGTCACCGGGGGAAAGGAGTTTTTCGATAGGATCAGCCTAGAGGAGAGGCGCCCGGGGAAATTGTGCCCTAGCGGCATGTCGCAGCTGCAAATATCTAAACCGCATCCACTGGGGTAATTTAAATTTGTGAAAAAGGTCAAAAATTGATAGTGAGGCATAACATTACCCAAAGTGGTGATGCTATGTCTGGCCCACACTTGAAGGTCTGGCAGGGTGCGAAACTGTGGCAAACTGGGGTTCCCCCACAGTGGGTGGGCCGGAGACCACTGATTAGGATGTAGAAACCTTTGCCGAGCTGCCACCCACACCTTCCATGTAGCCTGTGTTGGACCAGGAATCCCTTGATAGGTCCGTGGGCCTCTGAAGACAAAGTTACGCAGATCAGCCAGGGAGCCTAAACAACTTGCTAGCTGACAGGTAGCAGCATTTGATTTGGAACCGATAAACCACCACTGGACTGTCACCAGCATTGCAACCCAGTAGTAAATCTGAAAATTTGGCAAGGCTAACCCCCCGAGATGGGCCAGAAACCATAGGGTGGAGCGTGCCAATCTAGGAGCCATGCCACATAAAGGACCCCACACATTTCTCAATATCTTTAAATAGGGAAACAGGGACCCATGTCTGACAGTTTCTAAAGAAATAATTGATCTTGGGCAACATCACCATTTTAAGGAGATTTATCCTTAAAATTTATCAACTTGCTAGCTGACAGGTAGCAGCATTTGATTTGGAACCGATAAACCACCACTGGACTGTCACCAGCATTGCAACCCAGTAGTAAATCTGAACATTTGGCAAGGCTAACCCCCCGAGATGGGCCAGAAACCATAGGGTGGAGCGTGCCAATCTAGGAGCAATGCCACAGAAAGGACCCCACACATTTCTCAATATCTTTAAATAGGGAAACAGGGACCCATGTCTGACAGTTTCTAAAGAAATAATTGATCTTGGGCAACATCACCATTTTAAGGAGATTTATCCGACCCAATAGATTAAGAGTGAGGCTAGTCCAGGAGGAGCATTTTGCCCCCAGGGTGGCCATCAGGGGAAGAAGATTTTTCTCCAAGTAGTTCGTTGGATCTTTGGTTACTATAGCCCCAAGGTATCGGAATTCATCTACCCAGAGTAAAGGCGAGGGGGCAGCAGTTTTAGCAACATCAGTGTCAATAGGGAACAAAACCGACTTGGACCAGTTTATTTTAATGCCCAAGAAGTTACCAAAATGATCAAAAATCCGGAGAGCAGCCAACAGCAAGGGTCCAGCATCCCAGCCGAAGGCTCAGGACATCCGGAGCGTTCCTGATCAAAATGGCCAGGGGCTCCAGAGCCAGAGCAAACAAACTAGGGGAGAGAGGGCAGCCCTGCCGTGTACCGCGGAAAAGACGAAAGGGGTCACAGAGCCAGTTGTTCGTGCGAACCCTTGTCCTAGTGGCATTATAAAGCAATTGGATCCCATGAATAAATTTGGGTCCAAATCCAAAGCGATGGAGGACCTGCCAGAGATATGACCACTCTACCGAATCAAAAGGCTTTTCGGCATCTAAGGAAGTGATAACTCTAGAGCCTTGATTATCATGAGGGAAAGTTAGGTTCAAATAGAGGCATCTAATATTTATGTCCGGAATTTTATCAAATTGATATTGGAGCTAGGAGAGTCTAATAAATGCACCACCTCCTTTAAATATGACCAAACATTATATACCCAAAGAGCACAGAATTGGAGTTTTAAGGTGCAAAAAGGTCAATCAAAAGCAAAATTTACAAAAAAATAGAAAATTTTATTACATAGATATTGTAAAACAATTTATAAAATTTAAGCCATAACGACCCGGTGGTCAACGTACAAAAGTGTGATTGCCTCTATATGTTTCACCACAAACGTGGTTTCTTCTGGAGCTATTGTAGAACCTTGTTAATTAATATTTGCCACTAAAACAAAAAATATAAAATCAGTCTGACATCTTTAATAATTAATAATACATTCATACAGGAACCCAGTAATGGTACCTAAAATTACATTTATATTATACAATAACCAACATATTAAGATTATCTGATAGATACACTCTCACCCTTTCAGAGTGGTCTTGGTTCCAAATGATCCCCTAGACCCATCAAAAGGTTTTAGGGGGAACATCTGTGCCAAAAAAGAGGAAAAAGAGGCATTGCCCTATAGCAGCACCTGTGGAATTACACAAATAAATTAACCATTAACTATATCACCTAACTTCCATAATCATATCTGAACTGATTTAATTTGAGCATAACCTCCTAGTGTTTCAAGGAATTTTAGTGAATCGATCGATCAATATTTTAATCCTTCTCCGCATAAAAACCTCCTCTATTGCCAACAAGTTTATAGGGTATTTATACCATCTGAAATTTAATTAAGTAAGAAAATCAGATTTTACTAATTTAAACAAGTACATAATTTGCTTTAATTATAACCCCTTCCCACCGACCATACGCATATGTGCGTACTTGGCTTTCCGGGGTTATACCGGGATGATGCCCGCAGCTGCAGGCATCATCCCGGTACCGTTGTTTTGAGCGGGCGATCGGCTACCCGTATATAACAACCGATGCGGCTAAAAGCCGCTTGGCTGTTATACCGGAGGAGCGGGAGGGGACATCCCCCCCTCCCGCTGCCTCCCGCTGCTCTTACCGGGCCTCCCGTGCAATCGGGAGGCCCGGTGTCCAATCGGCTGCCTCCAGCGGCTGTGGGCGGGCTGGAACAAAGCTGTGGGAGGCTTCGTTCCAGCCTTCTCAATGTAAATGCGGAAGCGACATCATGACGTCACTTCCCGTTTACTCGGATGCCAATGGCGCCGAATTTAAAAAAATACACAGTATTCAGAATCGCTGTTTTCGGCGATCTGAATACTTTGAAGTGCAGAGGAGGGATCGGGGGTCTTTTAGACCCCCAATCCCTCCATAAAGAGTACCTGTCACCACCTATTACTGTCACAAGGGATGTTTACATTCCTTGTGACAGCAATAAAAGTAAAAAAAAAAACATTTTTTTTTAAAACACAATTTATAAGTCTAAAAATAAATAAAACAAATTGAAAAAAAAAAAAAATTTTTAAAGCGCCCCCATCCCCGCGAGCTCGCGCAGCGAAGAAAACGCATATGGAAGTCGCGCCCGCATATGTAAACAGTGTTCAAATCACACATGTGAGGTATCGCTGCGATCGGCAGAGCGAGAGCAATAATTCTAGCCCTAGACCTCCTCTGTAACTCTAACCTGGTAACCGTAAAAAAAAATTGAATACGTCGCCTATGGAAATTCATAGCTACCATAGTTTGTCGCCATTCCACGAGTGCGTGCAATTATAAAGCGTGACATGTTTGGTATCTATTTACTCGGCGTAACATCATCTTTCACATTATACAAAAAAATTGGGGTAACTTTACTGTTTGGATTTTTTAAAATTCATGGAAGTGTCCCTTTTCCAAAAATGTGCGTTTAAAACACCACTGCACAAATACCGTGTGATATAAAATATTGCAACAATCTCCATTTTATTCTCTAGATTCTCTGCTAAAAAATATATATATATATATATATATATATATATATATATATATAATGTTTGGGGGTTCTAAGTAATTTTCTAGCAAAAAATATGGATTTTAACTTGTAAACACCAAATTTAAAAATAGGCTTAGTCATGAAAGGGATAATCAGCTATCCTATAGCTCTTGCCTGAGCACTTCCCTCTTTTAGTTTATCACTGACCTTGGCTCAATGTCCGCACGACACCTCTTTAACCAGTGACAATTGAAAAAAAATATATTTTTATTTCAATCTGTCACAAGGGCTAAACCCCTAAAAAAAGCCAAAAGAATACTGACAGGTTATATACCCGCAGAAGGCAAAAAACCTCCCTGCTGAAATGGGAAAGAAAAGAAAGCAACTTACTTTTAAACCAGTTAAGAGCCTCACTAGCACCAGTGTGGATAGCCACAGCAATGTAGTGAGTTCGAAATGCTCTTTTATACTCTCACAGCCCCAGCAATGTTTGGTGTTATTGCTGATTGAGGCAATCAGAGATTTAATTTGGCACTGATGTGATCCGGCCCTTTGGGGCACTCTATCGTGCTTCCTTGAGACCCCCGTGGCCATCTTGGAAAGTCCTTTTGCCCATACTTGATAGTACTGGGAAAAGGACCACAGTTTACAGCTAGATCGGCACAAGGATAGATAAACCCTATCCCAGGAGGTTCCAACATCACCAAGGCAGCCAGCATAGGCCCCCCAGTGCCCGCAGGCCGCAGTCGGCGCATTGCATCGTACCGCTCATGCGCGGACCTGCCGCAGCCATCTTAAGGAGTCCATCCGCCCCTACCTGGCGGTCACAGACAAGATATGGGCCACAATACGTTTAGGGCAAAAAGGGAACTGATGTTAATCCTCACAATGGGCACTGCCCACAGCAGGGCATAGCTTTGGATATTGTGACTAATGAACTGAACTCTATTATACCAAACTAAACCAAAATTACCAATTGCCCAAGGGAAATGAATTTAAAGATGAAACAAAAGAAGGGTTTTTTTTTTTTTAAATAATACAGAATAATCAATCAAGGGTTTAATTTAATGGGAGTATTTATGATATATAAGGGAAACATAACACTGCTCATATATACATTCTTCCTCAGATGAATTTATTGATCAGATTATCGCAGCCATTAAAGGGGAACTGTCAAAAAATTAACACTATAAAACCAGACCAATTTGACGGCCAGACTGTTATCGTATCAGATAAGCTTTACATGATAACAACAAAAAAAGAGAAAAATAAAAATAAATTTTTGTGCATTAGAAATCTATGGCAACGCTTGCATCTTCAATTAATCCCCCATATAGAATCCAGAAAGTAAAGGAGAGAAGCAACAGATGGAAACACAAAGAAAGACACATGTCTCTCATAGAGAAACCCTACAGGAATGGCTTAAAACTTAATGCATCATTTAGTCCTGGATACTTTGTAGTGGACAGATTAAATATCCATTTGGTTTCTCTCTGTAGTAATAACCTATCCACATCACCCCCCCCCTCATTTAGGGGGATATACTCCAGGGCAAAGAACCTCATCTTGGCGGCGTCAAACTGGTGATATCATCCCATGTGGCAGCTGATTGGGCTGTCAAATTTTTTGGCATTGACCAATTTGACATGGTCCCATACTCTATGAAAAAAGGCCTGTTAGTTTTGCCAACATAGAACATGCCACATTGACATTCCATATAGTAAACAATGCCTAACGATTGACAATCGACAAAAAAAGTTGGTTTCTATATCTTGCCTGTAGGCAACAGGATCTCCTGTGCCTCCCAGATGAACCTGAAAAAATAGCATCTACCACATTTACCAGTGCCACCTTTCCTGGGGTGTTCTCCCACCCTGGAGTGCGTATGATGACTGTGGACTAACTTGTCCCTCAGAGACTCTGATCTTCTAAAGGTAATCTCTGGGTAATCCTTTATATGTTTTGCTACTTTCTCATAGGCCTTTAGTAGGTACCAGAATTTGTCCATAATTTTACGGACTTGGCTTTGCTGTCCAGAGTAGCGTGTGATCAATCTTACAGTATCTTTCTTTGTTTTTAAGCTGGATCCGTGTATCAGGGAATTCCTATTTTGCCCATTTGCTCACTGATATGGTCTCTTTAGCAAGTTCCTACCATATCCTCTCCTTTTGAGGCGACATTGTAATGCCTAATGAAGTTTTCCTGTTTGGAGCAATTGCGCTTCAGGCGCATATATTGACTGTATGGTATACTTACTATTAGAGGGGCCGGGTATGAGCTCTTAGCACTAAGAATGGTGTTACCTGATGATGATTTTCTATAAAGGGTGAAACCCAAACTTCCATCCTCATTTTTATAAATCTCAATATCCAAGAAATTCACAGCTTTTTGATCAAAAACTCAGGTAAATTTGAGATTATAATCATTGATTTTCAGGGTTTCCAAGAAGCCTTCCAAATCTCTTTGGGTCCCCAGCCAAAAAAAAACACATTGTCACATTTATGCCGGGCAATGACCCAGGTATTGCCCGGCATAAATCTGGTCTGGTCCACATCAACCAGGTCCTCAATCACCTGGGATAGACGGTTAGCCAGGACTTTGGCAAAAATCTTGGCATCAACGTTCAGGAGAGAGATGGGTCAGTAAGACACACACCCCTGAGGGTCCTTGCCGGGCTTGGGAACTAGCACAGTAATGGTCTCATTCATAGATTCGGGCAACGATTCCAGGGCCTCATAGTCAGAAAGGAGGAAAGTCAGTTTGGGAGCAAGTATCTCCATAAAATTGCTATAGAACTCGGACAGTAGACCATCCACCCCGGCGGCCTTCCCACCCTGCAACCGCCCCACTGCCAATTGAATCTCCTCCAGGGTGATGTCCGCATCCAACCTCTCCCTATCTGCTATAGCGAGTTGTGAAAAAGAGATGGGATCGAGAAAAGAGGAGAGATCGGAGTGCGAGAAATCAGCCAGGTACAGGTCCTGAATGAGGCGAGAAATCTGCCAAGTACAGGTCCTGAATGAGCTTGAGGAATCTGAGATTAATGCCATCGTGCGCCGTCAGGGTTTGGCCATTTGCATCTTTAATACAATCAATGGGTTTGGATGGGATATTACCTTTAGCCAACCAGGCATTAATCTCAGATTCCTCAAGCTCATTCAGGACCTGTTCTAGAAAATCTGCATAACTGAAGTCAGTCAGCCATCAGTGAGAAACATAACAGCACCTACCAATCAGCCAGGACACATCTGGGGCATCCACCGCAGACAACAGGGAGCAGTGATCTCCATATAAAGCACTACATGCCCACTACCCCTGCAGGGGTGCTTGGAGCCGGTGAGTAGGAAATCTGAAGGGGGAGCACAGAAGTCACCTGAAAACATCTCTAAGCACCAAAGTCACCCTGATGATGTTCTGGTTTTGATGCAGATAAAAGCTTATGGGACTATTATTATATATTAACTGGTTCTGATGCAGATATAAGCTTATGGGACTATTATTATATATTAACCTGACCTGTTTACTGCAGCATATGTTGGGTTCAAGCTTTACTATATAATTTGTACTGTATTCGCTTGGTTGATTTTCTGTGGCTGATCTATCTATCTATTTGTGTAGATGTGACAGTATACATTAACATATACATATTGAAGCGTATCTGCCTATACATTATACCTATATAGACAGCCTATATGTATATTATTTCTTTTTTACCATACATTATTATATACTCCATTAAATCAACCTAGGGACCTAAGGGCCCCTCTTTACCTATTTTATACCAATCACTTGGGTTTAGTATCTCATACACTAACTGAGAAGGTATAGGTATTGACGTATGATTCTCTAATACTATAAAACACCTTTTGTTTTTTCCTAACATGCAGTGGCATTTAGGTTTTTCTTAGGTAGCGCCATTACCCCATTTGTTTACTTTATATTACGCTAGCGGAGCACCCCCTGTGAGTGCTCAGTGTTAGGGGAGGCAGCAACCTGTTCTCTTACCATATAGGATCATCCTAAGCGCAGCTTTTTTCTACTTGGTACTATGATTGAGCATGTCGCCCTGATGCAAGATAGAATTGCACAGGTAATGCCAATCGTAAAGGAACATTTGACCCAAGCGCAGTTAGCACAGCAGAGAGTGTACAACCGTGGGGCCATAGGCGTGCACACAGGGTGTGCCAGGTGTGCCTGGGCACACCCTAATGCCCAGGCACACCCTAATGCCCAGGCACATTCAACACACCCCAGGGCTTTTTTGCTGCCAAAATGTGTGAGAATTCTTTTTTTCTAAATGACACTGCTGCGAGTTAGACTATTTGTCATGGATGTGTACAACTCCTGTGGGAACTGCAGCCACTGGCTGCGGAGTAATCAGTCAGTCAGCCACATTTTCCGATGCTGACTCTGTAGTTCCGGCTACAGCATCCCTGTCAGCTGAATATCACTCCGCCGCCAGCTGTCAGAGATGAAGCATGTGAACTTCAGAGAGCATCGGATACTTCCTTACTGCTTACTTCACAGCTGTGGCTGCAGTCCTTACAGGAGTCACCCACCATCCTATGCCCTGTGTGCCAGAAGACAGCTTGCCGAACTCCTCTCTGATGCCGCATTTGGATGAAAACTGTCTCTCTCCTCCTCGGGTTCCTATCTGGCTGAGTCGGGGCTTTCACAGCTCCAGTACAGGTGGGAGGAGCAGGAAGAGATCATCACAGAGTGCACCCTCCATCTCTTTCCTCCTGTCCAGCACACAGCACAGCTCTCCCTGGGGATGATGGAAGAGCTCAGAGGACACATAGCAGCCTTTTACCTGTGAGACCTGTGAGTACTGACCTTCTCTGCCTTCCACTATACAATTCTATGCTGTAAACCTGCCCTGCACTTTGCAAAACAGGTTTACTGAAAGAGAAAGTAACATTCTTGAACAGGTTAGGAATTCCTGGGACTTCTGAGGTGTTACATAAATGTATTCCACATACACATTATATCCTGTTAAAATGATTTTATTTAATAATAATAATAATGTGGAATACATCTATGTAGCACCTCTGAAGTCCCTATCAAAAACTCTTATCATAATAATACAGCCCAACTCCAGGACAGTAAAAAAGTCTCTCCTTGCAGTGTGTGGGGGGAGGGGAGGGGGGTAACCTCTTTCACTTACCTGACTCTAATGTCTCTTCCTTCACCCCAAAGCCGTGACATCATCACATACCATACAGGGACATTAACCCTGTATGGTATGATAGGGAGGCTGGAGTGTGACCACAGCCAGTAACTTAAAGCGGAGCTCCACCTTAAAAAAAAAAAATATTAAAAGCCAGCAGCTACAAATACTGCAGCTGCTGACTTTTAATAAATGGACACTTACCTGTCCCAGGGTCCAGCGATGTCGGCAGCAGATGACGAGCAATCGCTCGGTTTTCAGCTGCCCCCACCGCCATCCTCAGTCAGGGAATCGGGAAGTGAAGCGTTGCGGCTTTACTGACGCCCTGCGCGTCTTCACTGGTCCCCATTGTGTTGTGGGAACTGTGTGTTTCCCAGACCACAACGGGGGGGGGGGGGGGGGGCAGGCATCTGTGGCTAGCTATTCCTTGAAGTGGGTGCAGATACCTGTATTATACAGGTATCTGCACCCCCCTCCCCCCCTGAAAGGTGCCAATTGTGGCACCGGAGGGGGGGGAGGAATCAGATGAGTGGAAGTTCCACTTTAGGGTGGAACGCCGCTTTAAGACCCCTTTCACACTAGGGTATTTTTCAGGCGTTTTAGTGCTAAAAATAGCGCCTGTAAAGTGCCTGAAAACTGCCTCCTCAGTGTGAAAGCCTGAGTGCTTTCACACAGGGGCAGTGTGCTTGCAGGACGTTAGGAAAGGTCCCGCAAGCAGCATCTTTGGGGTGGTGTGGTAGAGCTGTATACACTGCTTCTAAACCGCCTAATGCCCATTGGAATGAATTGGCAGCGCTGGCGAAGCGCCTGCAAAGCGCTTCGGCAGCGCCGCAACATGGCCAGTTTTAACCCTTTCTTCAGCCGCTAGCAGGAGTTAAAAGCGTAAACCTCTATGCATTTATTATTTTTTAATAAAAAGTTGAACAAAGGCACTTGGGTCAGGCAGGCACATAAATGGGTGGTTTTATGTACACATATGTGAGTATTTGTGTGTGTGTGTATATACAGTATATGTGTGTGTGTGTGTGTGTATATGTGTATATATATATATATATATATATATATATATATATATATATATATAATTATTATACACACGCATGTGTGTTTGAGTTTTGGGGTGCACACCCTAATGCAATAGGCTGCGCACGCCTATGCGTGGGGCCAAGACCCGTACTTTTTCCCCGGGGGGATAAGGTATTGGTGCTAGTCCCTACGGTTGAAAGCAAATTCATGGCCAAATGGCAAGGTCCATACGAAGTCATTGAAAAAGCGAGTGAGGTGAACTATAGGGTCAGACAGCCGGGAAGGCGAAAGCCGGAACAGGTATATCGCGCCAATCTGCTGAAAGCCTGGAGGGATAGGGAATCCCTAGTCGCAGAGACTTTGTCACCGGTCCAGTCTGATTGCTTTGTTCCTGAGGTTGGAATCGCAGTCACCTTATCGAAACCCCAAAAACAGGAGGTTAAAGAGTTTGTACTTCACAACAAAGAGATTTTCTCTGAGCTGCCGGGAGAAACATCTGGCATAGAGCATGACATTATCACCCCGCCAGGAGAAAGGGTAAAACTAAAGCCTTATAGAATACCAGAGGCCAGACAGGAGGCAATACGTGGGGAGGTTCAAAGGATGCTGGAATTGGGTGTGATAGATGAGTCCCAGAGTGACTGGTCCAGTCCTATTGTACTAGTGCCCAAACCTGATGGGAGCTGGCGGTTTTGTAATGATTTTTGACAATTAAATAAAGTTACAAAATTTGACACCTACCCCATGCCGCGTATAGATGAGTTGATCGACTGGCTGGGAATAGCCCGATACATGACAACTCTTGATCCCACCAAAGGGTATTGGCAAATTCCCCTGGCCGAGTCGGCCAAGGAGAAAACTGCGTTTGTAACCCCAGATGGGGCATTCCAATACAAGAGAATGCCGTTTGGGTTACAGAATGCACTGGCAACATTTCAGCGGAAAATGGACAAGATTCTGAGGCCCCATCAGAAGTATGCTGCAGCTTACCTGGATGATGTGATTATCCATAGCACAGATTGGGTCTCAAATCTGCCAAAAGTGCAAGCAATCTTAGACTCTATCCGGGAAGCTGGGTTTACGTCCAACCCAAAGAAGTGTACCATTGGACAGGAGGAGGCCAAATATCTTGGGTACACTATTGGGAGGGGAGTGATAAAGCCCCAAGTCAATAAAGTTGAGGCCATACAGATTTGGCCACGTCCCAACAGCAAGAAGCAGGTACGACCCTTTCTGGGAATCGCTGGCTATTATCGGCGATTCATTCCCCATTTTGCTTCTCAGGCTGTGCCCCTCACCAACCTGACAAAAGGGAAAGAGTCTGTCATGGTTAAATGGTCCCCAGAGGCTGAAGCAGCATTCCAGTCCTTAGCCCTCATGCACACAGGCTGTTAAAAAAACGTTATGAAAACGCCAGTATCTTTGCAGTGATTTTTTTTAACTTTTTTCAGCGTTTTTGCAATAGCGTTTTTAAGCGTTTTTGAGCGTTTTTCCGCGTTAGCGTTTTTGAGCGTTTTTTTTTTTTCCAATTTTTTTTTTTTTTTTTTCAATGGATCAAAAACGCTAAAAAACGTTGGCAAATGACGTTTTTGAGCGTTTTTGAGCGTTAGAGCGTTTTTACAGCTGAAAAACGTCTTTCAGAACCCACTGGTCCTGGGTTTTTTTTACAGCTTAAAAACGCCTATGCCACTTGAAGCTCGAAAACGCCTAGGTGGGCATGAAGCCATAAACTAACATAGACAGGCCTTTTTAAGCTGCAAAAAAAGCTCAAAAAAGCAGCTGTAAAACGTCCGTGTGCATGAGGACTTAAAAACAGCCTTATGTAGCCAGCCAGTGTTGTACTCACCAGACTTCTCTAAGGACTTTGTTGTACAAACTGATGCATCAGACGATGGGTTAGGAGCAGTGTTGTCCCAGGTCTGGAACGGGGAAGAGCACCCAGTCATTTACCTCAGCAGGAAATTGAAGTCCCATGAGGTAAATTACACCACGATTGTGAAGGAGTGTTTAGCGGTGAAGTGGGCTCTAGATTCCCTTCGGTACTATCTGCTAGGTAGGCACTTTGACCTGGTAACTGATCATGCTCCTTTAAAGTGGATGGCTCAAAACAAGGAGACCAATAGAAGGATAAATAGGTGGTTCCTGGCCCTACAGGAATTCAACTTTACAGTAAAACATTGCCCTGGCGTTAAAATGGGGAATGTGGATGCTTTGTCTCGGGTACATGTGTGCCTGACTGCTTGTGTTCCAACCCCAAGGTTGAAACAAGAGGGGGGGTATGTGACAGCAGGCAGGTAAAATCACCTGGTTGCATCCAGGATGGAAAATATGTATGCCCTAGATTTAGGCTTTATGCCGACTTATACCACTAGGCGGAGTGCTGGGAGTCCTGCAGGGCCCAGCTGAAAGCGGGGTTCCACACAAATTTTGAACATTATCTCTATGCATTCTCTTCCTTGCCTAGATGCTGACATGCTGTGTAAAAAAATTTAAATCGCCGTAATTACCTTTTTTTTTCTAATCTTCTTAGCACTTCCTGGTTTTCCTCCCATGGGAGTAGGCGTGTTTCTAGCCTCTCCCAGACCTCCCACAGTCCCCTCGGAGCTAGTCTCAGGCTTCCCAGCATGCATTGTGCAACAGCGTCATTACAACATCTCGGTGAATGCTGGGAGCACAGCATTCACAGCATCCAGGAAATACATGCTTGTGGGCTTCAAATGCCCACAATGAAGATGGAAACCGCCTTCAGTGAATTTTATAAGTTATTCTTTACAACGAAATCGGACACAGGCGGACTTATTACACAGAACATGTGAGTAGATAATCATGAGAAGAAAAGTTTGTGAATGAACTCCAAAAAAAAAAAACGATAGATAGGTGGACCCCCGCTTTAAGTAAGTGGGCTCATTAAGACCTATAGAAAAAACCCCAGCATGCTTAGGGAGATGCTCCATCCTGGAACCTTCCTTGTGTGTGTTTAGACTGGGGAGTGTGGCATCTGTCATGTGCGGTGAGTTAATGCCTGTGTGGCAAACTTCTAAAAGAGAGATAGGGACTGGGGCAGCACAAGGCTGCACCCAGTTGTTAGATAGGGAATCTACGTATGTAGTAAGCGGTCAAGCTGACCAGGATTTCTTTTCATGTTTCTTTTTGTTTTGCTGTTATTTTTCAATGCATATAGTCTAAATAAACCGCACCTATGTTTTTGTTTCACCTACAACGCTGTCTGCTGTGCCTGATTTTTGTGTGGTGAACCCATCCAGGGGGTCACACACACCCGCTGCCGAGCTAACCCCCTCACAATACCTAAAGCATAGAGACAGGCTAATGTCAAGATCATAAACAGAAAGACAAAATGAAGCACATTTAAAACCAAAAAACATAAAACCCCCATAACTGAGCACCCTAACCCTCCCCCTCCCTGCATCCCCCACCCCAACCAAGGAATGCTTGTACCCTTAAACATGTTACACCCAATGATAGGAGGTGTGGACCTGTGGGTGTAGTCTCGTAGTGGAGTTAGACAGTCAGCTTGGAGGAGTTGGAAACTCCACTGTAGGAGGATTGTAACACTAATAAAATGGAGGGCTTCTCCTGCATTAGGAGAAGAAAAAGAAAAGAAAAATGGGGCAAAACAAAAGATATAAAATGAATCCGTTGATGGGAAAGGTTCATCCAGGACAGTGAGGTAGCTTTCAAGGGAACAGGAAGTATGGATGTACAGCCAGAGTAAGAGTCCCAGTAAAATAGTGAATGTGAAAAAGCAGTACCCTGGAATCTTGTAAACAGAGAACCCTGCAGTTGTTCTAGAAGGCCACTAGAGTCCGCCAGCAGCCATAATAAAAAGTGCGACAGGGCTTAGCAAGCTGCAGCCATAGGTTTTGAAGGTAGAAAAAAGAAATTTCCCCATCCCTCGTGCTATTGTAAAAGGAGTCATCAGCACATCTTTCCATAGGAGGTTGCCAATGACAACAGGTTGCAATATATCATATGCAGTACGGCAGGATGTTCCATAATTCAGGGATAGTTCTGAAAGTAACAAGAAAACACCTGGGTTTACCAGGGGCACAATTCAGTGTGTTACATGAGAGGAACATAGTAGGCACAACAGGTGCATAATAACAACTTGGTGGTGCCCATAGGCAATGGTTCCAGCCAGTAACAACCCTGCACGGGGGAGCAGTAGTCCAAGGCAGTCATCCAACCAAAAGGGACTCGGAGCCTGCAGTCATCGGCAGGGTAGCGGAAAAAAGGATGCAGAACCCACCTCTCAGCGGTGTGGTAGTAGCGATTCCAGCCAGGAGGATGCATCTCTGGGTGATGTAAAGAATCTGGTGGTTTCGCCATCTTGGACCCGCAGCTGAGCCGGGAAGAGGACAATGTAGCGAATACCCTGAGTACGCATAGCAGCTTTAACCTGGTGAAAGGATCATCTCAGCTTCTGTGTTTAAATTAGAAGTTTAGTGTTTTGGTAATCAAGGTCCTTCTGTACCCTGGCAGCTTTTAGCACCTCATCTCTGTCCCTAAAGTTGAGGAATTTCAGGATTAGGATGCAGGATGGTGTCCGGGTTTGGGTGGGATGCGGTGGGCTCTCTCCACCGCCTAGAAGGGGGAGAACTGGGCCACAGGCAGAAGGGTACGCAGCAGCTGTTTCACAAACTCTGTCGGGTGGGGACCACCCCCTCCACGAGGCCCACTATGCGGAGGTTGTTCCTCCGGTTGTGATTTTCTGCATCTTCAGCATTGTATTCTGATCTTGGTTTGCAGGGAGCGGAGATCAGTGGAATGGTCGGCAACAGTGTCCTTCACATGCCCAAGCTGTTGCTCTGTAGAGGATAGCCAACATCGCACTTTGTCCATCTCCTGCCTAAATAATCCTACATCCAGCCGCACAGCATCCACTTTGGATGTTAAGGTAGTAATAGAAGCCTGGCCTGGGTGGGTATAGGAGGTTTGCCCCCCCGCTCAGTCTGGGATGCCATGTTGGCAAAGGATCGTGCAGGCACCTCCACGCAGTCGCTGTAGTCCAGGAACTATTCCTCCGGTATGGGGGGAAAATGGAACCTCTTTCCCCTGTCCCTTAGGTGCTCCAGAGGATCGGCATCGCATGAGGGTGTAAGCAACACACAGCAGGCGATAGTGGAGTCGGATGGCAGGAGATTGGCCCTGTTTAGTAGCGGAGCTCCAGCATAGACGTCCATTGAGTGGGCCATCTCGGCCACACCCCCATGTTTGTAATAGTAGACGATTCAACATCAGCCTGTGTTTAGCGCAGCCAGCCCGACAGAAGCCAGTCTAATGACCCGCTTTTATCGAACAGGCATGCTGGAATAGCATAATCTAAAAAGTGCTGGCGGTGGGGCGTCAGGGGGCAGTCCCCCTGCCAGAACACAATAGCTCAGTGGGCGAGATCACCGCACTAACATCACTTATGGCAATCTCTGTATTTTTTTTGTTTAGCCCGCTGGGTTGATCAAATAAAAAATGCATGGGTCCCCCGCATTACACACTGCAGCTGAATGCCCCATTGTGCAAGGGGCCTAAAGCTTTCAGTTTGAACACAACTGTACCCTTTCTCTCAAGTTTTATGGATTTTATGGACTATGGGACTGACTAGGCTGTAATGATACTCGTATTACATTGTTCCACTGACCACCAATTTTTTTCTACTGATCATCAATGCAATCCCAATAATGCTGAAAGATGGGATTGTTCCAACCACCAATGTGGACAACTGGACATTATTCCACCCACTGACCATAATTTTTGCCATTCACTTACAACCAACACCTGGGCAATTTTTCCCACTAACTGCCAATGCTAGATCATCTTTTCTTCCCACTAATCAGCAAGCTCCACTATGTTTCATACTCCTGACCTCTGCACTCTGTTGTACATTATGAATCAAAAATAGTGAATATCATTCGTGCAAAAGTGAGAATTATTTTATCTGGTCGCTGCTGCTCTAAAAAGGTGTATGATCCCATATTCCTCTACAGTAATTATATTTTTTATAAGGAAGAGTTGCACTTATCCACATATATATAGTGAAAAAGTATATGTTAATAAATAAATAAATAAATAAATAAGATAAGAAAACAGTGCATCCTGAAAGTATTCACAGCGCTTCACTTTTTTCACATTTTGTTATGTTAAAGCCTTATTCCAGAAATTAATTCAATTCATTTATTTTCCTCAAAATTCTACAAACAATACCCCATAATGACAACGTGAAAGACGTTTGTTTGAAATCTTTGCAAATTTATTAAAAATAAAAAACAAAAAAAAATCACATGTGAAAAAGTAATCATAGCCCTTGAAATTTTCCACATTTTGTCATGTTACAACCAAAAACGTAAATGTATTTTATTGGGATTTTATGTGATAGACCAACACAAAGTGGCACATACTTGTGAAGTATGTACTTGTGAAGTAAGTACAAATAAATATGTAAAAAGTGTGGTGTGCATTTGTATTCAGCCCCCCTGAGCCAATACTTTGTAGAACCCCCTTTCACTGCAATTACAGCTGCAAGTCGTTTTGGGGATGTCTCTACCAGCTTTGCACATCTAGAGAGTGACATTTTTGCCCATTCTTCTTTGCAAAATAGCTCAAGCTCTGTCAGATTTGGATGGAGAGCGTCTGTGAACAGCAATTTCCATGTCTTTCCACAGATTCTCAGTTGGAATTAGAATGGCCCAAAGTCCAGGCCTAACCAGGGCCGTCTTTAATTTTGATTGGGCTCTGGGCAAACATTTTCTTGGGGCCCCCCCTCCATTCTGAGACATACAAAAAATAGCAGGTACACTCAAAATCAGTTTACTGCAGCAGATCACGCAGCAATTGCAATTGTTTGCCAGAGGTTACAGCCTATCATTACTGCTCAATGGCTGGTTTCTAGAGGTTACAACACATAATTTCTGCTTGCCGATTGGTTGCTAGAGGTTAATGTACATTATTAGCGCTCACTAATTGGTTGCTAGGGGTTACAGCACATCATTAGCACTTACTGATTGGTTGCTAGAGATTAAAGCAGATCACTACTGTTTGCTGATTGGTTGCTAGAGGTTCATGCACATCATTACCTCTCACTGGGCAGTGGAGCAATCCCAAATAATTGAGCAAGTAAAGGGGCACATTAATACACATACTACAGGAGAGGTTCAGAGACTGTGGACATACTGCAGGAGACAATCAGAGACTGTGGACATACTGCAGGAGATTATCAGAGACTGCGGACATACTGCAGGAGACAGAGACTGCGTACATACTGCAGGAGACAATCAGAGACTGCGGACATACTGCAGGAGACAATCAGAGACTGCGGACATACTGCAGGAGACAATCAGAGACTGCGGACATACTGCAGGAGACAATCAGAGACTGCGGACATACTGCAGAAGACAATCAGAGACTGCGGACATACTGCAGGAGATTTCCAGAGACTGCGGACATACTGCAGGAGATTACCAGAGACTGCGGACATACTGCAGGAGATTACCAGAGACTGCGGACATACTGCAGGAGATTACCAGAGACTGCGGACATACTGCAGGAGACAATCAGACTGCGGACATACTGCAGGAGACAATCAGAGACTGTGTAAATACTGCAGGAGACAATCAGAGACTGTGGACATACTGCAGGAGACACTCAGAGGCTGCGGATATAATATTGCAGGAGACAATCAGAGACTGCGGACATACTGCAGGAGACAATCAGAGACTGCGGACATTATACAGGGGATGGTCAGAGAACTTTCAGCAATGCACAGCTTTACAGTTAAATAACACAGCTCAGGGTTTAAACAGTCATGCATTTTATGGTTGTAAGGACATACCTGGCCAGCCAAACTCACTACATACATTCAGGATTGTGGGCGGGGCTTCCACTCTCTGCTCTCACTAAAGCAGCTGGGAGCTCCACTGATGCTTTGTTGGGGGGCCCACATCACCCGTGAATTGTCGCCCCGATGACAGCTTTGCAGAGCGCACAGAGGACATGGGAGGATGTATTCCGCGCTAGCCAGCTGAGAGGGGCGGGGCCGGGAGCTCCACTGACGCTCTGACCCCACCCACGTGCAGTCTGTGTACTGGGAATAGAGCGCCTGTAGTAAGAGCCAGTGATCGGAGTGGGAGTGTCATTGGAGCTCCCGCCCCCGGACCTCTGTATTCACCAGCCAGTATAGAGGGGGCGGGGCCGGAAGCTATACTGACACTCCCACTCCGATCACTGGCTCTCACTACAGAAGCTCTTTTCTGAGTATACAGGCTGCACGTGGGCGGGGTCAGAGCGTCAGTGGAGCTCCCGGCCCCGCCCCCTCTCAGATGGCTAGCGAGGAATACATCCTCCCGTGTCCTCTGTGCGCTCTGCAAAGCTGTCATCGGGGCCCCAATTCACGGGCGCGGGCCCCCCAACAAAGATTGGGTCCAGGGCAAGTGCCCCATTTGCCCTGCGCTAAAGACGGCCCTGGGCCTAACACATGAATATGCTTTGATCTAAACCATTCCATTGTAGCTATGGTTGTATGTTTAGGGTCGTTGTCCTGCTGGAAGGTGAACCTCTGCCCCAGTCTCAAGTCTTTTGCAGACTCTAATGCCGTGTACACACGACCAGACTTTTCGACCGGACTGGACGAATCCGTCGGAAAATCCGACCGTGTGTGGGCTTCATCGGACCTTCAGTTGACCTTTTCTGTCGAAAATCAGACGGACTTTAGATTTGGAACATGTTTCAAATCTTTCCGACGGACTCGAGTCTGGTCGAAAAATCCGTTTGTCTCTATGCTAGTCCGACACACAAAAAAGGACGCAAGGGCAGCTATTGGCTACTGGCTATGAACTTCCTTATTCTAGTCCGGTTGTACGTCATCACGTTCAAAAGAACGGCTTTCAAACGGACTAAAGTCCGTTCGTGTGTGGCCAAGTCCGTTCAATCGAAAGTCCTTCGTAACTCCGTCGAAAGTCCGTTGAACCTTTGATGCTGAAAAGTCCGCTCGTGTGTACACAGCATTACAGGTTTTCTTCTAAGATTGCCCTGTATTTGGCACCATCCATCTTCCCATCAACTCTGACCAGCTTCCCTGTCCCTGCTGAAGAAAAGCAACCCCACAACATGACGCTGCCACCACCATGTTTCATGGTGGGGATGGTGTGTTCAGGGCTGGACTGGGACAAAAATTTGGCCCTGGACTTCCTCATGACCGGCCCACTTTAATTTTGAGTGTCCCCAACAGCGTCCCCCTTACATCAGAGTGTCCCCAACAGCATCCCCCTTACATCAGAGAGTCCCAATCAGCAGCTCCCTTCACAGAGAGTCCCAATCAGCAGCCCCCTTCACATCAGTGTGTCCCCGTCAGAGAGAGTCCCCATCTGAAACCCCCTTCACATCAGAGTCCCCACCAGCAGCTCCCTTCACATCAGAGTCCCCACCAGCAGCCCACTTCACATCAAAGTCCCCACCAGCAGCCCACTTCACATCAGAGTCCCCACCAGCAGCTTCCTTCACATCAGAGTCCCCACCAGCAGCTCCCTTCACATCAGAGTCCCCACCAGCAGCCCACTTCACATCAGAGTCCCCACCAGCAGCCCACTTCACATCAGAGTCCCCATCAGAGAGTCCCCACCAGCAGCTCCCTTCACGTCAGTGTGTCCCTATCAGAAGTCCTTCAAATCAGAGAGCCCCCATCAGCAGCCCCCTTCACATCAGAGTGTCCTCCCCCTCCCACATGTACTCACAGTTGAAGGCAGCTTCTCCTTCCTCTCTCCAGTCATGTGATAACAAGTGATAGGGGAGAGAGGAAGGAAAGTCTACCGTTGGTCTATCTCCCCCTGAAGGCTGGAGGGAGCAGAAAGCCTAATGCTCTCTCCAGCATATGACGGAAGCTGCTCCTCCTGACAGGAGTGAAATTGCGATCACTCACTGTCAGAGAGGAGTGGCTCCAGGACCGCACCTGACTGGCCCACTGAGACATCGGCCCACCGGGAATCTCTCGGTAGTCCCGATGGCCAATACATGCCTGGGGGTGTTTAGCATGATGTGCAGTGTTAGTTTTCCACCACACATAGCTTTTGCTTTAGGCCAAATAAGTAAAATTTTGGTCTCATCTGACCAGAGTACTTTCTTCCACATGTTAACTGTGTCCCCCACATGGCTTCTCGCAAACTGCAAATGGGACTTCTTATGGCTTTCTTTCAACAATGGCTTTCTTCTTGCCACTCTTCCATAAAGGCCAGATTTGTGGAGTGCATGACTAATAAATATCCTGTGGACAGATTCTCCCACCTGAGCTGTGAATCTCTGCAGCTCCTCCAGAGTTGCCATGGGCCTCTTGGCTGCTTCTCTGATTAATGCTCTCCTTGCCCAGCCTGTTCAGTTTAGGTAGACGGCCATGTCTTGGTAGGTTTGCAAGTGTGCCATACTCTTTCCATTTTCTGATGATGAATTGAACAGTGCTCTGTGAGAAGTTCAAAGCTTGCGATTTTTTTTTTAAACTTAACCCTGCTTTAAACTTCTCCACAACTTTATCCCTGACCTGCCTATTGTATTCCTTGGTGTTCATGATGCTGTTTCTTCACTAAGGTTCTCTAACAAACTTCTGAGGGTTTCACAGACAGAGACAGAAAATGCAGTAAAAATCACACCTTTTAATAAAATGGTAAAAATGGTACAAATAGTAAACATAGTCAAAACATAGCCGGGGTTCAGTAGCCAAAGTGGGTAGTCAGAACAAGCCAGTAAATCAGGAAGCCAGAGATCAGCGTAGTCGGAGGAAGCAGACAGGATCAGGAACCAGAAGGGACGTCAGCCAGGCAAGTCTTCAACAGGAACACAACAGAGTCTCCAGATATGTTTGACCAAGGCAAAGGCACAGAAGGAATGAACAAGGCAGTTTAAATAGCCAGAAAGCTGAAGGCTGGCTGTAGGCTGGACTGACAAACAGAAAATGATCACCAGGTGAGCCACTGTGGAATGATGAGTGCCGGCAATTACCTGACAGCTGAGCAACTTGAGCACTGAGAAGGGAAGGCTGAGAGCCCAGCCCTGACAGTATCCCCTCCTCAATGACCCCTCCCCCTTGGATGACCACCAGGTTTGAGGGGAAAATGTCTATGGAAAGCACGGAGGACAGGAGCATGTACGTCCGAGGATGAGATCCAACAGTGTTCCTCCGGACCGTACCCTTTCCAATGAACCAGGTACTGTATGCGCCCATGGAACCTACGGGAGTCAATGATCGATTGTATCGAATACTCTTCATGGTTCTCCGCCACCTGAACCGGGCGAGGATGTGGTACTGAGGTGGTGAAGTGGTTACACACCAAAGGTTTTAATAAGGAAACATGGAATACATTTGAAATAGGCATGTTAGGAGGAAGGTCTAATGCATAAGCCACTTGGTTCATCCTACGGAGAATACGGAAAGGCCCAATAAACCGTGGTGCCAGTTTCAGTGAGGGAACACGGAGTCAGAAGTTATGAGATGACAGCCAGACCCTCTCCCCAACCTGTTGAGAAGGCACAGGTAGGCGTCTGCAGTCAGCATGGAGTCTGTACCTATCACTGGCACATTGCAAGGACTCTTGGACCTGCACCCAAGTGGAACGAAGATCACGGAGATGCTCCTGTAACACAGGAATTCTTTGAGGAACAAATGAGTCAGGCAACATGAATGGTGGGAAACCATAATTCACCATAAACGGGGACAATTGGGAAGTGGTATTTACGGCACTATTGTGAGCAAACCCTGCCCAAGGTAAGATGTCTGAGCAGTTGTTATGGTGGTCAGAAATATAGCAACATAGAAACTGCTCCAAGGCTTGGATGGCTTGTTCTATGGCCCCATTGGATTGCGGGTAACACGCAGAGGAGAAGGAAAGCTGAATTCCCAACTGTGCACAAAAGGCTCGCCAAAACCTGGAGACGAACTGGCTACCCCTGTTCGAGATGATAACCTTTGGTAGCCCATGAAACCGAAAGATCTCTTGAGCAAAAATGGATGCCAGTTCTTTGGATGTGGGCAATTTCCTTAGTGGAATACAATGGGACATTGTCGAGATCCGGTGAACCACAATAAGAATAACTGTGTTGCCCTGGGAGTTGGGTAACGCCACAATAAAATCCATAGACAGGTGAGTCCAAGGCCTCTCTCCATTGGGTATGGGTTGACATAGACTGGGTGGAAGGAACCACGTATTCGGCTAAGGCTCGCCATTTCCTAAATGTCCTGCAGAACAATTTCATGGGTCAGATGGTAAATGCACCAACAAGAAACAATGCGTTACTAGACCTACTGATTACTAACAATACAGATCTGATCGCGGATGTGGAAATAGGGGGCAACTTAGGAAACAGCAATCACAGGTCAATTCGTTTCAGCATAAATCACACAAATAGGAAACACAAGGGCAATACAAAGACACTGAATTTCAAAAGAGGCAACTTCCCTAAACTGCGCTCCTTGCTAAAAGATATTAAATAGACTTGAGAAACTTAACATTAATAAATCACCGGGACAGAAGGCTTACACCCGAGGGTCCTTAAAGTGGTGTTCCGGCCGAAATTATACTTTTTAAATAAAAATACCCCTATAATACACAAGCTTAATGTATTCTAGTAAAGTTAGTCTGTAAACTAAGGTCTGTTTTGTTAGTTTATAGCAGTAGTTTGTTATTTTATAAACTTACAGCAGGCCGCGGCCATCTTAAGTGTGGGCTCTGAAGCTAGACTGTATTTCTTCCTGGATCTCATCCTTGCAGATCTCACACATGCTCAATGCAGCACAAGCAGTGTAATAGGTTTCAGGTCAGGTTTCCATAGCAATGGCAGTGTCAGAGGAAGTTGCTGCCCCTTCCCAGAAGGCATTGCAAACAGGAAATGATGCGCTGGGCCACGGCCAGGGAGGAGGAAGTAAAAAATGAATACAGCAGATATACAGTGGGTGCTGAGAATTTTTTTTTTTAAATATCCAATTCGTTTACAGTGCACAGTTTAGTGAGGGATGCTGAAGAGTTGTAAAAGTGGGTGGAACTCCACTTTAAGGAACTTAGTCAAGTGATTGCCAGACCATTGTTCCTAATTTTTACGAACAGTCTATTGACTAGAATGGTACCAGCTGATTGGAGAAAAGCCAATGTAGCACCAATATTTAAAAATATATATATCCCTGGGAACTATAGACCAGTCAGCCTAACATCAATAGTCTGCAAGCTCTTGGAGGGGATGATATGGGACCATATGCAAGATTTTAGTAATAAAAACTGTATTATTAGCAGTAATCAGCCTGGATTCATGAAGAATCGTGATAAAATCCTAGGAACAAAGAACACAGAGGAAAAATGGGAGTGCTTTAAGAGCATATTGAATATAGGTATTGGCCAGTGCATCCCAATGGGAAACACATTTAAAAGAGCTGATAAAAGTCCTGGGTGGCCTAACTCCAACATAAAAAAATGCATGTAAAAGCAAAGGAGAAGGCCTTTAAACAATACAAGGCTGGGGGGTCATCATCAGCATTCCAACTTTACAAAGAGTGTAATAAGAAATGTAAGGGTGTAATCAGGCGGCTAAGATAGAACACGAAAGGCACATAGCGCAGGAGAGTAAAAAAAAAAAACCCAATAAATTCTTTAAGTATATAAATAGTAAGAAAGGGAGGTCAGAACGTATTGGACCCATAAAGAATGATGAAGGCAATCTGGTTACAAAAGATGGAGAGATGGCGAAGGTTTTGAATTTATTCTTCTCCTCAGTCTTCACGAGGGAAACGGGGGGAATTCAATAACCCAGACTGCACCATACAGGACACCATGCAGGAAGACTCCTCATGGTTAACAGAGGATAAAATTAGAAATAGACTTGAGAAACTTAACATTAATAAATCACCAGATGGCTTACACCTGAGGGTCCTTAAGGAACTTAGTCAAGTGATTGCCAGACCATTGTTCCTAATTTGTACGTCTATTGACTGGAATGGTACCAGCTGATTGGAGAAAAGCCAATGTAGCACCAATATTTTAAAAAGGGCCAATATATATATCCCTGGGAACTAAAGACCAGTCAGCCTAGCATCAATAGTTTGCAAGCTCTTGGAGGGGATGATAAGGGACCATATACAAGATTTCAGTAATAAAAACTGTATTATTAGCAGTAATCAGCATGGATTAATGAAGAACCTTTCTTGCCAAACCAACCTATTAACCTTTTATGAGGAGGTGAGCTGCCATCTAGATAAAGAAAGGCCTGTAGAAGTGGTGTGTCTGAATTTTGCAAAAGCATTCTATACAGTTCCCCATAAATGTTTACTGTACAAACTACAGTCTGTCGGCATGGACCAAAGGGTGAGTGCATGGATTGAAAACTGGCTATGGGGGCGAGTCCAGAGGGTGGTGATAAATGGGGAGTACTAGGAATCGTCTGGTGTAGAAAGTGGGGTTCTGTCCTGGGACCAATCCTATTTAATTTATTCATAACCGATCTGGAGGATGGGATAAAAAGCTCAATCTCAGTATTTGCGGACTATACTAAGATAAGCAGGGCAATAACTTCCACGCAGGATGTGGAAACCTTGCAAGAAGATCTAAAGTAATTAATGGGGTGGACAACTACATGGCAAATGAGGTTTAATGTTGAAAAATGTAAAATAATGTAAAATAATGCATTTGGGTGCCAAAAATATGAATGCAATCTACTCACTAGGGGTTGAATCACTGGGGGAATCTAGGATGGAAAAAGACCTGGGATCCCAGTAGATGACAGGTTTAGCAATGGCATGCAAGGTTGCTTCAAGCAAAGCCAACAGAATATAGGCATGCATTAAAAAGGGGATTCACTCCAGAGATAAAAAGATAATTCTTCCACTTTAGAAGACTCTGGTACGGCCGCACCTGGAGTATGCCGTCAGTTCTGGGCACCAGTCCTCAGGAGGGATGGATGCTGGAGCTGAAGAGGGTCCAGAGTGTAACGAGCCCCTTGAATACAGTCTCTTTTATACAATAAAAGAGGAGGTGCATACCTCCTGCTCATATTACTCTAACAATACAGCTGTAACCTAAGTAACCTAATTAACATGAGCTAATTAACTAATCCCTTTAGACAGCCTAGATGACTCAGACATGACCTTTAGGCCAGACTGGCCGTCTTGTAGCTTAGAACCCCCAATCAACATTATCACAATAGCAGAGTTAATTAACACAAACAACAATGGGGATCTAATGACTCTTAGATCCCATACTAGAGACTTATTTACAATACACATTTTAGCAGACAACAGACAGGTAGCTGGAATTGATGACATTAGCATTTAACAGTAGGAGTACCAACGGTATGAATCAGTCACTATTCCAATATGGCAAATCCAGGGTCCTCAGAGTCTGTGTGTCCTGGGGGACCAGGACCCGAATCCAAAGTAATACCACCTCAAGGGTCCCCAGGCATACAGCTCACCGTTCCCCCAAATGCCAGGGCCCACGATCGATCGGCAAGAGGCTAGCATACAGTCCCCTCCAAAAGTCTCTCTCCCGGCTAGGTCTGTCACATTTCTCCCCTTTCGGCAGGAGACTAACACAGGAGGAGACCCCAGACGGGTTGACTCCGAAGTTAGTCAGTAGTTCCAGTCCTCTAATGCCTGTACCCACACAGTACCCCAAACAAATTGTTCCAAACAAAGCATTACTCACCCAGCCAACCTCTGCCTCTCTCAAAGAACATATCTGCTGCTGGGGAGAGGCCTGGACTGGCCCTTCTCCCTGGAGTCCTTTCTGCCGCTGGAGAGAAGACAGGGTGTCTGGGCTCACTCCGCCATGCTGTTGGGGATCTGGGCCGACTGCCCAGCATCCCTGGGGTATACAGGTGGAGACTGAAGTCCCATCCACCTTCACAGGAAATCCATCCTCTGTTAGTTGAGGGCAGAGTCCAGCAGTACTCGGCCCTGTTGCCAGCCCTTCTGCTGGAAACCCCACACCATCTGCTCCGGCTAACTGTTGGGGAGGGACGACGAACACTTCCTCTCCCTTCTCCCCCTGTATCCTTATCTGCTGCTGGGAAGTGACCACCTCCTTTTCACCCTGAGCCTACGGAACCGCCGCATGTGTAGGGCAGAGATCTTGGACCCTCTGTCCGGTTGCCATCGCTTTAGCTGGGGAAGTTCCTTGTAACTTCACAGATACTTCTGTTGGTGCTGGGCAGAGCACAGTGAAGTTTGGCCCTAATAACAGCTCTTCTTCCGCTGGAGGCTCACCAGGTTGTTCTTCCTCAGCAGAAAAGTCTATCAAATCCCCTGTCTCTGCAACTGGTGTCTGGGGATAAAGGTTCACCATCTCCTCTCCGTGGAACCCAGAAGATGCTATCAGTGCTGGGCAGAGCACAGTAAAGTTTGGCCCTAATAACAGCTCTTCTTCTGCTGGAGGCTCACCAGGTTGTTCTTCCTCAGCATAAAAGTCTATCAAATCCCGTCTCTGCAACTGGTGTCTGGGGATAAACCATCTCGTCTCAGTGGAACCCAGAAGATGCTATCAGTGCTGGGCAGAGGTTAGCAGAGCTCTGCCCTGTTGTCAGCACTTCAGGTTTGGGGACGGCAATCTTCAGATTTTCCACTGCCGATTCTCTGGCATTCTGCTGGACAGGCACATTCCTCCATCCAAGATCATCCAATGCAGAAACAGGTTCATCAAGGTCAGTCAGCACTTGCTGCATCCGCCATAAGACCTCCGCCTCCATAGCTGCGGGGGGCAGGTTGGCAAAGCACACTGTTACTCTGCCACATTGTCAACTCTTCAGCCAGGATTTCAGAGTTGTCAACTGGTATTTCCTGATGGTCCCAGGCAAAGGGAGCACCATAGCTGCTGAGCAGAGTCTAACAGTTGTCTGTAGGCGATCTCAAGCTCCCATTCCTGAACAGCCAGAAACTCCAAATCTTCCTGTGCCCAGTGCACTTCTGAGACATTCAGTCTTCGCTCTCTGTGCTCCATTATTTCCTCCAAACGCCACTCCCGATCACTTCCAAAGTCAGGGTCCCTGGACAGCCTCCAGTACAACAATCCCAGGCCATCGTAGTCAAAGCCTTCCGTGGGGCTGTCATCCGCTGTCCACGGGCACACTTGGGCTACATACCACTGGAGGGCTCTGTAGCTCTCGTCCAACCGCATTTCTGCCCGGATCAGCCTGCTTAACTCAGCTGTCCACTCCTGGTTCGGCTGTTCCCCCAATAACAGCATTCGCGACCAGTACCTTACATAGATGGAGGGGAGAACTTTTCCCCGGTTTCGCTTTTCCCTCCAGAGTTGCAGCGGATAGAATCAAACTATCCTAGCAGGACCTGCTCTGATACTGGTCCTCTGTGCTGTATCTGCTTCTCTCGCAACCTCCTTCTGAATTCCTCATCCATGGTGGCTGGTATCTCTCCTCTCCTGCTATCTGGACCTTGGATCCAGGTGATGGTTTGGATGTGTTCACGGCAAGGAAGCACGATCCCACCATTCCCTCCATGGCTCTCAAGTAAGTCTTTCAGCGTGGCTCTCCTGCAGGCTGGTTTGGAGTGTCCCAGTAACTGGAGAGCAAATCCCACAGCTGCCAACCAATGTAACAAGCCCCTTGCTCGCTCGGTTCCACTCTCCCGACACTCCTCTGCAGCTATAGAATCAGATTGCAGATCGCAACATCTGACTGTTCGGTCATCCGATGCTCCGGGACTAGAACTACAGCTCTGTGCCATTCTAGCCCAGTTGCGATAGCTCAGAACAAACACCAGGCAGGCTGTATGTAAGTTCAAACAGGAATCTCTCTTTATTGACAGGAATACAGTCTCTTTTATACAATAAAAGAGGAGGTGCATACCTCCTGCTCATATTACTCTAACAATACAGCTGTAACCTAAGTAACCTAATTAACATGAGCTAATTAACTAATCCCTTTAGACAGCCTAGATGACTCAGACATGACCTTTAGGCCAGACTGGCCGTCTTGTAGCTTAGAACCCCCAATCAACATTATCACAATAGCAGAGTTAATTAACACAAACAACAATGGGGATCTAATGACTCTTAGATCCCATACTAGAGACTTATTTACAATACACATTTTAGCAGACAACAGACAGGTAGCTGGAATTGATGACATTAGCATTTAACAGTAGGAGTACCAATGGTATGAATCAGTCACTATTCCAATATGGCAAATCCAGGGTCCCCAGAGTCTGTGTGTCCTGGGGGACCAGGACCCGAATCCACAGTAATACCACCTCAAGGGTCCCCAGGCATACAGCTCACAAAGAGCACCGTTCCCCCAAATGCCAGGGCCCACGATCGATCGGCAAGAGGCTAGCATACAGTCCCCTCCAAAAGTCTCTCTCCCGGCTAGGTCTGTCACACAGAGAGGGACAACAAAGCTAATAAAGGGACTGGAGGATCTCAGCTACGGAGAAAGGCTGCAAGCACTGAACTTATTTTCCCTGTAGAAGAGATGCTTGAGGGGGGATATAATTTCAATGTACAAATACTGTACTGGTGACCCCACAATAGGGATAAAACTCTTCCGCGCAAGGAAACGTGGCCATTCACTAAAATTTGAAGAGAAGCGGTTTAAGCTTAAACTGCGTAGAGGGTTCTTTACTGTTATGCCCCGTACACACGGTCGGACATTGATCGGACATTCCGACAACAAAATCCTCGGATTTTTTCCTACGGATGTTGGCTCAAACTTGTTTTGCCTACACACGGTCGCACAAAGTTGTCGGAATTTCCGATCGCCAAGAACGCGGTGACATCAAGCACGTACGACGAGACTAGAAAAGGCCGGTTCAGAACCAAGCGCAGCACCCTTTGGGCTCCTTTTGCTAATCTCGTGTTAATAAAAGTTTGGTGAGAGACGATTCGCGCTTTTTCAGACTCGTGGCTTTCAGATCGTTTTCTGCCGTTCAGTTTGTGCTTGTGGGTTTGTATCTGCTCTTCAGTGCGTGCAAGCAAGTTCCGCGTGACTTTAGTCACTGTATTCTTGCTCGTTCGTTACTGGTTTTCAGGTCGCTCTTCACAGGCCTTGCTGTTCTTCAGTGCGTTCTGTTACTTCGTTCTGAGCAGCCGACCGTTTTATAGCCATGTTTCGTATGCGTACTCCTCGTAGAGTTCGTGCTGTGCGGGGGCTTGGTGTTGGGGTCCTGACCTTGACACAAGTCCAGTCCATGAACAGGGTGGGGAGGAGTTCATGGACCAAGAATTGGTTGCTTCAGCGTGACCAGTTCTGTTATATGCCTTTGCTCCGTGAGATCCGTGAGAATAATCCTGATGATTTCAGGAACTTTCTCAGGATGACGGACCCCGTGTTTCACCGTTTGTTGGCTTCGCTGACCCCCTATATCAGCAGGCAGGATACCTGCATGAGGCAAGCCATCACTCCGGAGCAGAGGTTGGTCGCTACCTTGCGGTATTTGGCCACAGGGAGAAGCCTGCAGGACCTCAAGTTCTCGACAGGCATCTTCCCCCAGGCTCTGGGGATCATTATCCCAGAGACCTGTTCTGCCATCATACAGGTCCTGCAGAAGGAGTATATGAAGGTAAGATTTTTATCCTTTTATATCACATTTTATTGTATTGAATGTTTGATAATATATTGTATTACTTTCCTCATTCCCTAATTACCATGATTGTAATATGCTGTGAATGTCCCCTTTGTTCTCATGCATGCTGGATTTTTAGGTAATTATTATTTTATGTCCTTCATACATATTTGCCCTTCAATAACCTCTCCAGCATGGTGTCTCCTGCCCTATATTCACCTCATGTAGTCATTTAACAATGTATTTTATCAGCTCTATAGTAGTGCTTTACCCCAAACACCCCCTAAAATGTTTGGAAATGTTATTTTGGATTTAAATTCAGGCAGAGGGCCAGAGGCTTTTTTTTGTGGTGTCCCCAAATTTTTGGTAACCCTCCCCCCCCCAACTGCTAAGTCAGCTGATCCCAATTCTCTATCCTCAATCATCTATCTGCTGACTTTGCCAAACCCATACACACTATACCCACCTCTATAGTGCTCAGATTTATGGATGAATTCCCCAAAGCATGTAGTGCAAGGGCCTGCCTGTATACTTTCCAATGGTACTGTTTAAAGTTTTTGTATCCTATTATTATCTTGATAGGTAATAGCAGAATGTCCAAATGTGCTCAAATGTGTACAGTGTGTATTTATATATTTGTATTATGACACTTCTTACCTGTCCAGTGGTCTGCCATTAGTGTAACTAAGGAGGGGCTGTTCCAAGTAATACCCATTATTTAGGCATTCATCTCTCAATGAAGTGAAGAGGGTTACCTGTCCAAGAGTCCCCCCCCCCCTATAATGTTAGAAATGGCCCATGAGAGGGGGGGGGAGGGGGAATATGATAGGTGTACCTTATACTTTGTTGTTGTTAAATTCCCCTTAAGAAATGCTATCTGGAGGTTGACCCATAATGTTTGTGTCTAATCTGCTTGCCAGGTTTCTGTGAAAAAATAGTAATGTTTTTTTTTTTTTTTCCTCAACAGTTTCCTTCCACGCCACAGGAATGGCAGACTATGGCCTCCCACTTTGCCCAGCGGTGGGACTTTCCTAACTGCGGAGGGGCAATTGATGGGAAACACGTCCACATCGTCCCACCACCCAACTCGGGGTCGTACTATTATAACTACAAGGGGTTTAATAGTATAGTGATGTTGGCGGTGGTGTCGGCTAATTACGAGTTCTTGTATGTGGACGTGGGGAAGAATGGCCGGATGTCCGATGGTGGAGTCATCGCCCAGACGGAGTTCTACAGGCGTCTCCAGAATGGCAGTTTGGACTTGCCACCTCCAGAGGACAATGTTGAAGGTCTCCCATTTGTGTTCGTTGCTGATGAAGCATTTGCGCTGGGGGACCACCTGATGCGGCCATTCCTGATGAGGACCCTCACCCCGGAACAGAGGGTTTTTAATTACCGGCTGGCCAGAGCCCGAAGAGTGGTGGAGAACACATTTGGAATCCTGGCCAGCCGGTTCCGACTATTTCTGACACCCATCCATATGGCGGAGTATAAACTGAACCATATTATACTGGCGTGCTGTGTTCTCCATAATTTTTTAAGAAAACATTCAGCCAACTATGCTGGCTCAGTTGGGCCTGAGGCCGGAATCCCAAATACTTCCACAATGACGGCACTTGAAAGCGGCCGTCCTGGCTTGCCCTCCCTGAATGCCCGTGATGTCCGGTTACGATACCTGGAGTTCTTTGCCGGTAGGGGGGCTATCAATATGCCAGACAATATGTGACACCTTTTTCAAATAAAAAACAACCAAAAGCAATTCTTTGTGGCCATTTACTGCTTGTGTTTGTTTTAGCTGACCCTGACAGAAATGTGTTGAGTGCAGAAAATGTCGTGATTGTGTAACCTTATAAAAAACAGTGTTGGCTGGTACTTCCTAAATGCAAAAACACATTTCACTTCAAGTGCACTTGCAACTGCACTGAACCTGCACTTGTAGTGCAAAGTGTATTTGCCCTTAGGAAATAACCCCCATTTGTGCATAAAACAACAATTACATCACCCCAAAAGTGTTGTAGTCTTGAGACAATAATCCACACATTCTTGAGTAAGGCACTTTTTTATACCTGCACAATCACATGTGCATATACCAAAGGTTTTTAAAACAAACCAACATGTTTGTTGTATAAAATGTTTGCAGTAGCATTATGAATAATCAAAATATCCATTTCAGATAAAACAGGCCTGTGTAAAACCAACAAGAAAGCCAAAAAACTAGAACTTACAAAGTTCACATTAGGTAAAACCTGAAGGCTATATCAGACATCAGTATTTAGGAACTGGGTTTGATATAGCGTTCAGATGGGGGGAACTCACCCCTGGAAAAGCCAAATTTGGAAGATGCACACCAATTTACGAATGTCAACATGTGCTATCTGCCATCAGGGGGGATCAAGGGACGTGTTTTGGGGGAGCAAGCCCTTCCTCAACGCTACTTTATAATTGAGGAAGGGGTTGCACCCCCAAAACGCATCCATTGATCTCCCGTGATGGCAGATAGCACATGTTGGCACACTGTGTGCATCCTCCAAATTTGGCTTTTCAAAACATTGTAAAAATTGAAATTACAGAAAACCGGTCATTTTGTGGGGTTTAAATTCGCCCCAAAACATCAATGATGTTATTATTTTTTGTAATAACATCACGTATTTGTTGCTGGATGTTTTGCAATTGGAGATTACATCCCATGATCTCCCCTATCAGTATCTAGGCACTTTCTGATGTAAATCGTTCTCTCTCCCTCACATCACGATCACCTAAAAAGAGATAAAGAACAAAAAAAAAGGTCTCAAAAATCTGCCACCAGCCATCTCTTTTACCTGAGTCTGTGGTCGCAGACACTCACCTCTTGTGGTGCCAATCTCCACCACGTCTTCTTCTTCCTCCTGCTCAGCATCTTGTGTTTGGGGTAGTTCCCCTTCTTCCAGAGGGGGGGGGGGGGTCTGTGTTCTCCTGGGATGAGGAGTGTCCGAGTCTTTTCTCCCCTATGTAAAACAAAAATGGTATACTTAGCACACAGATATTTGATGGCAGAACTATAGAAATAGGAAACATTGCTTGGAAGTGGGGTACAATTGTCTATTTTAGCCGAGTTCAAAGATGTATATTTTTTATTGCCCTTTGTCAAGCTGCAATACTTTACCTGTTTAGTACAAGCTTCACAGATGTAGCCCACCCCTATAGTATACACTGGAGCACCTGTGTGCCCCCCCTAATAAAAATGGTGTTCTTGTGTCCCACACTAGTGCTCCAGTGTCCAGATGTGAAAACAGCTGCTCAGTGTCCTCTCCTTACACACAATCTAGTTTGCATTTCATTCTAGTAACAAACCCATCTACCTAAACAAATATTTGACATCCAAGTAGGCCCCAAAAAAATGTTGGAAAATGCATATGGCCTAAACAATGGTGTTATAGAGGCCGAACGAAAAATGTTTGATACGAACGAATAATGGGCCCATGAACATTAAAGTTGACCTTTTTAAACGTTACAATTAATAAAAGCATATGGAGCAGAACGAACGGAATAAAGCCAGAAAGAATAGAAACACAGCACAACTACTTACTTTTTTGCAGCACTCTCCGGATCTTTCGGTACTGCTCTGGCTCTCTCAACTTCAGGTCCGACCACCGCTTCCTGAGCTGATCTTTAGACCTTCGTACCCCGAAATTCCGCTCGAGACTCCTGACCACTTTCGCCATGATCTTGGCCTTTCGGATGTTCGGGTTGGGGTAAGGCCCATATTTTCCATCATAGTCGGACTTCTTCATGATGTCGACCATCTCCAACATCTCCCCAAACGACATATTTGTGGCCTTAAAACGTCTCCTTCTGGATCGGGACGTGCCTGGATCCGGGCTTTCCTCCTCCTCCTCGTTGCTACAATTAGCACGCACCTGGTGTGACTCCGCCATCATGCTCTTCCCCCACTGCGCCGAACGAAAAGGGGCGGGGAATAGAATAGAAAGAACGTCAGGGGCGGGCGGAGTTACACACATGCGCAGTGTCTATAAAGCGTAACACGCGTGCGTATTACGTACGATCTGTGAGCGGAGGAAGGAGCATTGGACGCGCCGATCGTAAGAACGAAGGTAAGAGACAAACTTGGGCCTATACTGCTTCTAGATTGAGGCCTATATTGTAACAAGATTAGGAGAGTTTGGTCTGACATTAGGCTTTGTCTTGTGTTGTGTCTTGCAGTGAACATGGATATTTTAATGAGAGATACTGACTTCATGTCACTATTCATTGATATGCTAAGGGAGCTGCCCTGTCTGTGGGAGATTACCCACCCCCATTTCAAGAACCAAGCAAAGAGGAAGGCAGCACTGGAGCAATTGTGTGAAATTGTGAAGCAGGTGATCCCCACGGCAGACATCACTTATTTAAAGATATTAATTGGTTGCCTGAGGAGCACATATCTGAGGGAGCGCAAGAAAGTCCTGGATTCACAGAGATCCGGAGCAGCAGATGACATCTATGTCCCCAGGATGTTGTACTACGACAGGCTGCACTTTCTGGCAGGCCAGACTGAACCCAGGCCATCCCTCTCCAGTCTTCCTTCCACGCTTCCTTCCCCCCCGGCTGAGGCTTCTGACGCCCAACCTGGGCCTTCCAGGCCATATGTGGAGGAGCCCAGATTGAGCCAGGTATAGCATTCCTCTAAATATTTCTGCTTGTCCAATCAATGATGTTAACTAGATGTTAGTTGGGAGTACTAATTTATGATTGTGATTGATGATGCAAAAACTAAAACCATGTCCCTTTTTCATACACAGGGAAGTCTCAGCCAGGAGGTGGCTGATCTGCAGGTCCCTCCACCCACCCTGAAAACAGAAAGTGGCAGCAGGAGGAGTAACCTAGAGGAGGCGGCTATCGGATTTTTTTGGAGGGCTACAGAGGTCCTGGGAGCACCCCACACCAGGCAGGAGAACCTTGCGGCATTCATTGCCTATAGGATGCAGAGGATGGAGGAGGGCCAACAAGCCATGTGTCAGGCCCTCATATCAGAGGCTCTGGAGAAAGGTGTGAGGGGACAACTTACACCTCACACACAGCTTTGGGATGGTCCTCCTCCTCCTCCTCCCTCTCCTCCAGGTCCTCCCAGTCCTCCTCCAGGTCCTCCCAGTCCTCCTCCTCCTCCAGGTCCTACTCCTCCTCCTCCTCCAGGTCCTACTCCTCCTCCTGCCACATCTCCTACTGCACAGCCACAGCCCGGAAGGAAGTGTGAAAGGAAGACCAGAGAGTGATTGCCCTGGATCCAGTCTGGTCGGCCAAACGATGCAGCCTCTTGTGGTACCACAGCCTGGGGACACTGATGTCATCTGCTGCTATCCGAGTCTCTGTGAATCCCGGACCAGACTGCCCTCCCTTATATATGGACTCCTCAGGCCACCAATTTTGAGGTTTAAGAATTGATGTCTGCCGTGGGGGTCCCAGGCTTCACTAATTTCTGCTGTTGATCCAGTGTTGCCTTCCTCTTTGTTTGGTTCTGAGCCCTTAATAAAGGATTTTTGTTTTGAATTATACTCTCCTATGTGTTTTACTTCAAAAATGATGGTTTGTTTGTGAGGATTCAGGTACATTTCAAATATACAATGTGAAATGAACAAGGGACACCAACAACAAACAATCTCCTTGAGATTAAATAATAAAAGATATCAATGGTGTTGGGGTAACTTGCCACACAAAACACACACAAAAATATTCTGGAGTAAAAATAAAAATAACATTGAACAAAGATCAGCCTTGGAAAAAATCCAAACATTAAAGAAAAAAAAAGGCTTAAAAACCAAAAAAAAAACAAAAAAATATATAAAACTGTCAGATGTGACAACTAATAACAATATATTGAGGGAATCCCACTAAAAAAACACAAATCAAACTTTGTGAGAAGTGTGTGTGAATATGAGCAGCAAAACGACTTAATTCTTGTCCCATTATAAAGAAGAGAGTGCGCTGTATTAAACCATTTTTAACATTGCAGCGTGACGAAAGTGCTGTATCCATTGCGAACGCTAAGTTTACCAGAACGAGCTGTCCCGTGTCGGAATTTCTTCTGAGCATGCGTGGCACTTTGTGCGTTGGAACAGGCCACACACGGTCGGAATTAGGGCTGAAACAACTAATCGATTAATCGACAACTAATCGATTATGGAATTAATCGATTACTGTTTTCATAATCGATTAATCGGCCAGTAACATAATGGGGTTAAAAAAAAACCTAAAATGAGCCCCTTATAGTACAATAAGAGCAAATAATCGCTACTGTAAATATTACTTTCACAGTTCTACGCTAAAAAAAAAATGAACCCCTTACAGTAGTGATTATCTGGTTTTTTTTGTACTATAAAAGGGCTAATTTTAGTTTTTAACCCCATTATGTTACTAAACGTCGTAGACCTGGTTCACATCTGTGTTTTTTGGTGCTTTTTGCAGAAACGCACTACAGTTCATTCATATGGTTTCCTATGGGACACGTTCACGCAAAATGGTGCTTTTTTGGTTCAATATACTTCAATAGAGAAGCTGCAGAAAAGCATGTAATGCGTTTTTGCAGCAATTTGTGTTTTTTAATCTGCTCAACAACAAATTGGCCAAAAAAAATGCAAAAATGCAAATTGCAGCAAAATCACGTGCACAAAAATCAAAACGCACAGCAAAAAGCACTGCAGAAACAGATGAAAAGCAAACTGCATAGGTGTGTAATGAGCCTTATGCTGGCCACACGGATCAATTTTCAGACGAGAATATTCAGACGAAAAGTCTTTGTACATTCACTGAATGAAAGAATGTTGTTTGAAATGTTCACTTGTTTTTAACATTCTCTTTTTTAAATGAATGTAATTTCTGAACGAAAACCACATACTGTCTGAACATTCCTTTCACCAAGAAGTTTTCTATTTCCAAATTTTCCCATCACTGTGGTTGAAAATGAACGTTGATTTGACCCCACTAACGATTAGAAAATCGAACAAACGTTCTTTAAATTACATTTTTTTTTAAAGAAGACATTGTTTTTGTTTGTTACATTTTTTTTGAAAGAAGACATTGTCTCCTCTAATTGTTTATACAGTATATCTCTTCTTATAGTATATACAGTATATCTCCTCTAATAGTATATACAGTATATATCTTCTGTCTGTTATTCTCAGAGTGGATTAGATATTTTGCTCCCTAACCATATAGTTGGTTATTTATATTTACGACTGCATAGAGATATTTAAGAATAAATTATCTTTTTTTAAAACTTTACACATTAACTAAATTACACACCACACTTTGTTTTAATGTTATTAACCGAATAATCGATTAATCGAAACAATAATCGGCCAACTAATCGATTATGAAAATAATCGTTAGTTGCAGCCCTAGTCGGAATTGACGCGATCGGATTTTGTTGTCGGAAAATTTTATCTCCTGCTGTCCAACTTTGTGTGTCGGAAAATCCGATGGAAAATGTCCGATGGCGCCCACACACGGTCGGAATTTCCGACAACACGCTCCGATCGGACATTGTCCATCGGAAAATCCGACCGTGTGTACGCGGCATTAGAGTGGTAAGGATGTGGAATTCTCTTCCACAAGAAGTGGTTATAGCGGGAAACATTGATAATTTCAAAAAACTATTAGACACCTTAACGACCACAGCATACAGGGATATACAATGTAATATATAAACATAAAGCACAAACACACAAGTTTGACTTCATGGACTTGTGTCTCTTTTCAACCTCACCAACTATGTAACTAGAGAATATAGTCGAGATAAACCATCACACATTGCTGCAACATATCTCGGAGGACATAGTTGATGAATTCCTGAAAAACTGCAGGAGAGTTGCAAAGACCAAACAGCATTACGAGGTATTCGTAATGTCCTGTCCTGGTATTAAATGCAGTTTTCCATTTGTCGCCCTCCTTCATCCTCACGAGATTGTATGCTCCCCTCAGATCGAGCTTCATGAAAACCGTTGCTCCCTTGAGGCGGTCAAACAACTCCGTAATCAACGGAATCGGATAGGCGTTCTTAATTGTGATGTGATTGAGACCCCTATAATCAATACAAAGTCACTCTTCTTTTTCACAAAGAAGAAGCCAGCACAAGCAGGAGACAAGGATTTGCGGATGAACCCTCGAGAAAGTGCATCAGCAATATATTCCTCCATGGCTTTTTCTTCCGAGACAGATAAAGGGTAAACCCGGCCACGAGGGGGCATGGCACCAGGTTGAAGGTCAATTGCGCAATCATACGACCGGTGTGGAGGAAAAATACCGGCTTCACCTTAGTCAAAGACATCACTAAATTCGTGGAACTCCTCTGGCAAGGAGGAGATGCAAGAGATGCACAAGACCTTAGCCACTTTCTGAAACATGTTTTACTGCATTGTGGCAACCAGGAAAGAACCTCAGCACAATGCCAATCGAAGGAGAGGTTGTGCCTCTGTAACCAATGACAACCGGGTAATGGGGTGAGGAAATGACTTGGAATTGGATTATCTCATGGTGAAGAGCCCCTATGGCCATGGTCAACAGAGCAGTCTCATGAGTCACATGGGCAGGCTGTAGAGGTCTCCCATCAATAGCCTCAATGGCAAGTGGAGTGGCATGAAGCTGAAGCGGAATCTAAAGCTTAGACACAAAGGCAGTATCTATGAACAGGCCTGCAGCCCCAGAGTCCATTAGAGCCTGTGTCTTAATGGACGACTCAGACCAAGAAAGGGTGACCGGAACTAGAGACTTATCCTTCAGGATAAATGGGGATGTAACAATGCCACCTAAGGTCTGCCCACTACAGGACCTCAGGTGCAAGCGTTTCCCGGATAGGACAAGACTTTAAAAAGTGACCTGCCTGGCCACAATAAAAACACGATTTCTCCCTCCTCCTAAAAGCCCTCTCCTCCGCAGAGAGACGTGTGAAGACGTGTGAAGCCGTGTGAAGACCAACTGCATGGGTTCTACTTCACTTGCGGACTTGGTACCAGGAGACATGGGAGGTGAGGGAGGCAAGGGTGGGACTGCAAAGCTCGGAGCCAAACAAACAGGAGCTGTCAGGGAGCTTACCTCGGCAGGCAGGGTGCCCGCGGTGGTGTGCGTCAGGGCGCGTTGGTGCGCGCGTTCCCGCGGGTCCCGTTGCGCGCGTTCCTTGCAGTGCTGGCATGCGTGTCCCGGTCAGGTCTGTTGTGTATGCCAGTGTGCGGGGGGGTGCACGCCTGTGCGCGCCGGCGCACGCACGTGCACACCATTTGGCGCCAAACTGCCCATTTAAGCCGGCCCTCCCTTGTGGTCAGTGCTGCCTGATCAACAGCTCTGCCGTCCGTAGTACCTGAACCTTGTGCCTGTTAAAGTTCCTGATCTCCTGACGACCCGGCTTGCTTCCTGAAACCCTCCTCTGAACTCTGCCTGCACCCGACCTCTGGCCTGTCTGACTATCCGTTTGCCTGCTCCACTGTACCTCGCTGCCTGCCTGTTGCCGAACCCAGCCTGTCCTCTGACCATCCTGCTCAGTCCTGTTGCCTGTATTCCAGCCTGCACCTGCTGTCATAGACTGCTCTTCCATCTGCATCCGGACTCCAGTAACGGACTCTCATACCACTCCGTACTCCTGTGCCTCCTGTCTGCCTTACCAGGGGCCGCAAGTCGGATGCGTAAGGGAGCCTACCTTCTGCCCCAAGCGGACTCACCGGTCTGGTAAGTAGGAGCTTGATAGTATCAGGCAGCCATGATCGAGTCCGGGCAGGGGGCCTCCCCCATGGATGAACTTTGCAGACATCTGACAGGATTAACCCAAGCAGTGAAAAGCCTACAGGAGGGCTATTCCAGATTAGAGGAACGTGTTCAGGCCCTGTCTGCACCCACAGGTACCCAGGGGGCCTCATCTGCAACCGCAGCACCCTCCGTAGTCATGCTCCCTCCAGAGCCAAAAGTACCTATACCAGAAAGATTCTCCGGAGACTTAGCAAATACCGTGCATTCCGGAATGCATGTGGACTCTATTTCGCGTTGCAGCCTCGCACCTTCTCCCTAGAGGCCACGAAAGTGGGCTTCGTCATTTCCTTGTTGTCTGGCGAACCTCAAACCTGGGCCCACCGACTCTTGGAGCAAAAGTCGGACGCCTTGGAGAATCTGGACGCCTTCTTCTTGGCAATGTCGCAACTTTACGAAGATCCTCTGCTAACAGCGACTGCCGAAGCTACCCTGCACTCCCTTCGTCAAGGCCGTCGAGCGGCAGAGGACTATGCCGTCGAATTCAGGCGCTGGAGTTCTGATACGGCATGGAACGATGCGGCCCTGCGCCATCAGTATAGGATGGGTTTGTCCAATCCGCTCAAGGATGAGCTAGCACGGGTCGGGGTACCCCAAACCTTGGAAGAGTTAGTTAACCTGTCAATCCAAATTGACCGTCGGCTGAGAGAACGACGCACCGAAAGATCTACCAGTACCTTCCGACCCACCTGGATGCTTCCACAAGTTCCCAGTCCTCCTAGTAGGCCTTCCGCTCCACCAACTGCTCCAGCTTTTGACGTCCCAGAACCCATGCAGCTTGGCCTGCTCCGTCCCTCCTTGACTCCTGAAGAGAAATTATGCAGACGAGCTCATAACCTATGTCTCTACTGTGGGGAACCTGGGCACTACGCCAGCGTCTACCCCAACAAGACGCGTAAGTGTCGTTCTGCTGATCGTATATGTACAACTACCATGCCAAAGCCGAGTACTCATCTAACTATCTCTGTCACTTTGCAGCTTCCCGGAAAGGCTATCCAAGTTCCAGTCATCATTGACTCCGGAGCCTGCAGCTGCTTCATCGATCTGACCTTCGCAGCGCAGCATGACATTCCCCTTCGACCCAAGACCCAAAGCCTGGCTGTGCACCTTGCAGATGGTTCTGCCCTCCGTTCCGGTCCTGTAATACAAGAGACTGTCCCCCTAGAAGCTACTATGGACTCTCAGCATCAGGAATTCCTCTGTTTAGATGCCATCTCCTCACCCCTCTTCCCTGTTATCCTCGGGATGGCGTGGCTGCAGGTCCACAACCCCCATATTAACTGGGCTTCAGGAAAAGTTGAGTTCCTCTCTGAATACTGTCGTCAACACTGTCTGCAACAGGTCACCCACGAGTCTCCCCAACTTCTCTGTCTTCATCCTGAGACCAACCTACTCCAGGCTATCCCAGATCCCTACCGAGACTTCTCGGACGTATTCAGCAAAAAAGGAGCAGAGACTCTACCTCCACACAGGCCCTACGACTGTCCCATAGAACTGTTACCCGGGACTGAGGTACCCTTCGGCAGGATCTTTCCTCTGACTGAGCAAGAATTGGTTATGTTAAAACAATACCTTGATGAGAATCTAAAGAAGAAGTTTATCCGCCCATCCACATCTCCGGCCGGCGCCGGCATATTCTTTGTGGAAAAGAAAGATCATTCTCTTCGACCATGCATCGATTACCGAGAATTGAACAGGATAACAATTAAAAATCGCTACCTGCTACCCCTGGTGCCTGAATTATTCCAGAGACTGGGAACCACAAGAGTCTTCACAAAATTGGATCTTCGCGGAGCCTATAACCTAATCCGCATTCGAGAGGGTGATGAGTGGAAGACCGCCTTTCGCACTCGTTTTGGGCATTTCGAGTATCTTGTCATGCCCTTCGGTCTTTGTAATGCCCCAGCCACATTTCAACATTTTGTGAACGACATTTTCCGGGAATTTTTGGATCTCTACATCATCGTTTACCTTGACGACATCCTCATTTTTTCCTCTTCATTGGCTGACCATCGCAGGCATGTTCGGAACGTCCTTGCTCGGCTCAGGCAACACGGACTGTATGCTAAACTCGATAAATGCGAGTTCGAACTCCAATGCATCCAATTCCTGGGGCTCATCATTTCAGTTGAAGGTATTAAAATGGACCCTCAAAAGGTGTCCGCCATCCTGGATTGGCCCGCGCCTACAGACAAAAAAGGGGTCCAATGCTTCATTGGATTTTCCAATTTTTACAGGAAATTCATCAGAGACTTCTCTAAAATCATTGCTCCTATTACGGAACTAACAAAGCAAGGAACCCGATTCTGCTGGACTTCCAGGGCACAGGCGGCCTTCGAAAAATTAAAAGGCCTATTCATTTCAGCCTCCATCCTCAAACACCCTGACCCTGCCCTGCCATTCGTTTTAGAGGTTGATGCCTCAGAAATCGCAGTAGGGGCAGTACTCTCCCAACGCCAGGGCCCCAAGGCAATTCTGTTCCCAATAGCTTTCTTCTCTCGCAAACTCTCTGTGTCTGAAAGGAATTACGATGTGGGAGACCGGGAGCTTCTGGCCATCAAAACGGCTCTGGAGGAGTGGCGCTATCTTTTGGAGGGTGCTGTACATCCTATTCTAATCTATACGGACCACAAAAACCTAGAATATTTAAGATCTGCCAAGAGACTAAAACTACGACAGGCCAGATGGGCGCTCTTCTTCTCCCGCTTTCAATTTCACATCACGTACAGACCTGGCTCTAAAAACGTGAAACCAGACGCTCTGTCACGAATGTTCCATGACTCCAAGGAGACCGTTCCTCCGGACACTATCCTGCCTGCAGGAAATTTTTTACTTCTTCAGGGAGATGTAATATCCAGAATAAGGCAAGCCTCCTCAGAAATACCCCAACCTACTGGGACCAGCCTAAGAGATGGGTTGCTTTGGCACGAAGGGAAGATCGTGGTTCCTGAGGGTCTTAGGGTGGCGGTTTTGAAGCTGTGCCATGACCACAAATTGGCAGGTCACTTCGGGGCCCGGAAGACAACCGAATTGGTGCAGCGCACCTTTTGGTGGCTGCAATTGGCTGAAGACTGTAGGAATTACGTCGGTTCCTGCCACACGTGTGCCCGAAGTAAGAGTAACCGGACGAAAGCCTGGGGCTTATTGAAACCCTTGCCCATCCCTGACAGACCCTGGAAGATGATCTCGATGGATTTCATCGTGGAACTACCCCCATCCGAAGGCTTCTCTACTATCTTTGTCATAATTGACAGATTGTCGAAGATGGCACATTTCCTCCCCATGAAGGGCACACCCTCGGCCGTAGAAACGGCGAAGATCTTCATTAAAGAAATCGTGAGGTTACATGGGGTTCCCTCTAATATTGTGTCGGATCGAGGTGTCCAGTTCACCTCCCGCTTCTGGAAGGCATTGTGTGGTTCTCTCGAAATCGAACTGGTGTTCTCTTCGGCCTATCACCCCCAGACAAACGGCCAGACGGAGAGAACCAACCAGACTTTGGAGCAATACCTCTGTTTCTCGGCCTTTTCTCAAGATGACTGGGTTTCCCTGTTACCAGTCGCAGAATTTTCGTATAACAACTCTCTGCATTCAGCCATCAACCAAACGCCATTCTTTGCCAGCTATGGATTCCACCCCTCTTTCCTACCCAGCTCTATACCTGAATGTTCCCTCCCTGCAGTGACCGAGACAATGGAATTCTTCTCTACCAACAGTAAGCTTCTGCAGGAGACCATGGCCCAATCCCAGGTGTCTTATAAAAGGATGTTTGACAAGAAGAGGCGAGGGGAACTTATCCTAGAGCCTGGCAACCAAGTGTGGCTATCCACAACTAACTTGAAGATGGCCTGCCCCTCCAGGAAACTGGGGCCTAAGTTCATGGGTCCCTTCCCGGTAAAAAGAAAAGTGAACGACGTCACGTATGAACTTAACCTGCTGGATTCTTTTAAGATACACCCGGTTTTCCATGTGTCCTTATTGAAACCAGTTGCTCCTGATCCTTTCACTGACCGTGATGCCAAGCCACCTGAGCCTGTTATGATCAATAACGAGGAGGAATTTGAAATCGAGGCAATCCTGGATTGCAGGAAAAGGCGCAATCAAATTCAGTACCTCATCAAATGGAAGGGGTACAGACCCGAGGATAATTCCTGGGAGCCTGAGAGTAATCTTCATGCTGAGGAACTGTTACAAGCCTTAAAGATTCCCATGCAACCAGGTTGGCCCAGCTGGGCATCCTGAGGCTGCCCTTGAGGAGGGGGTACTGTCACTGAGCTTACCTCGGCAGGCAGGGTGCCCGCGGTGGTGTGCGTCAGGGCGCGTTGGTGCGCGCGTTCCCGCGGGTCCCGTTGCGCGCGTTCCTTGCAGTGCTGGCATGCGTGTCCCAGTCAGGTCTGTTGTGTATGCCGGTGTGCGGGGGGGCGCGCGCGCTTGTGCGAGCCGGCGCGCGCACGTGTGCACCGTTTGGTGCCAAACTGCCCATTTAAGCCGGCCCTCCCTTGTGATCAGTGCTGCCTGATTAACAGCTCTGCCGTCCGTAGTACCTGACCCTTGTGCCTGTTAAAGTTCCTGATCTCCTGACGACCCGGCTTGCTTCCTGAAACCCTCCTCTGAACTCTGCCTGCACCCGACCTCTGGCCTGTCTGACTATCCGTTTGCCTGCTCCACTGTACCTCGCTGCCTGCCTGTTGCCGAACCCAGCCTGTCCTCTGACCATCCTGCTCAGTCCTGTTGCCTGTATTCCAACCTGCACCTGCTGTCATAAGACTGCTCTTCCATCTGCATCCGGACTCCAGTAACAGACTCTCATACCACTCCGTACTCCTGTGCCTCCTGTCTGCCTTACCAGGGGCCGCGATTCGGATGCGTAAGGGAGCCTACCTTCTGCCCCAAGCGGACTCACCAGTCTGGTAAGTAGGAGCTTGATAGTAGCCTTCCGCAAGCGCTCCTTAAAGGAAAGTCTCACTCGGAGTCTGGAATCAATGAGAATGGCAAACGTGAGCAATTTCTCCAGATCTGTAGGTATGTCTCAGGCTGCTATCTCATCTTTGATGTTATCCAAGAGACCATGAGAAAAAGCAGCCATGAGGGCCTCATTGTTCTAAGCGACCTCTGCTGCCAGAGTAAGGAATTCAATAGCGTAATCAGCAACGGTTCTCGTACTCTGTTTGATGAACATGAGGCTCTTGGCAGCAGAAGTGTAGCGCGCGGGAATGTCAAATACCCTTTTAAAGGAAGCCATAAACTCAGGATAACTCAGGACAATGTTTTTTTTGCATCTCCCATAGAGGGTTTGCCCAGGCCAAGGCTCGACCAGAAAGCAAATAAATAATGAAGCCTACTTTGCTTCTGTCCATGGGGAACACCTGGGACAGCATCTCAAAGTATATCCCAACCTGGTTGGGAAACACTCTGCATTGAACTGGATCTTCCCCAAATCACTGGGGAAGCGGAGGGGAACCAGACATACCTCTTACAGAGGTAATATTCGAGGGGGGTATCTGCGCAGAGGCTGGAGCAGCAGGGACAGCCTACAACACAGGTTGTACTGGAACAGCCACAGTGGGAGGATCCAGTGCAAATTAAGAGCGTCTGTAACACTATGGCAAACTGATTCATGCAGTGGTCCTGCTCATTAAATCTGGAAAAAATATTCCCACTAAAAGGATTGCCTGCACCCTCTGAATTCATGGCCTTCGCCTACTGTCAGGAACCATGAACCAGACAGAGACAGAAAATGCAGTAAAAAATCACACCTTTTAATAAAATGGTAAAAATGGTACAAATAGTAAACATAGTCAAAACATAGCTAGGGTTTGGTAGCCAAAGCGTGTAGTCAGAACAAGCCAGTAAATCATGAAGCAAGAGATCAGCATAGTGGGAGGCAGCAGACAGGATCAGGAACCAGAAGGGACGTCAGCCAGGCAAGTCTTCAACAGGAACACAGCAGAGAGTCTCCAGATATGTTTGACCAAGGCGAAGGCACTGAATGAATGAGCCTGGCAGTTTAAATAGCCAAAAGGGACTGGCTACAGGCTGGACTGACGAGCAGGAAATGATCACCAGGTGAGGCACTGTGGAACGATGAGTGCTGGTGTTTTGTCAGATTAGGTGACCAATCAGAATTTGTAACGGAAGTGAGGTTCTGTCATGGCCATCTTGATACACCCCGCACTCGTCCACAGTAAGGATACAGTGAGAAGGCGGCAAGCTGACATATTTGTACACCAACCAGTCTTGCATTTCACACTTATTTTTACCAGTAAACTGAGCTTATATAGTGAAATACAGTATTTAGCAATCCATCTGACTGCTTTGGTATTGAATTGTAAAAGCAGCGGTGTTCTGTCAGGTTAGCAAACCTGTGAGATCAGCAGGCTTGCCGCTGCTATTACAATTCAATATCAAAACAGTCAGATGAATTTCTAAATACAGTATTTCACTATATAAGCTCAGTTTACTGGTAAAAATAACTGTGAAATGCAAGACTCCAGTGGGTGTACAAATATGTCCGCTTGGCACCTTCTCACTGTATCCTTACTGTGGCTGAGTGCGGGGTGTACCAAGAAAGCTGTAAAGTCACTTCCGTTACAAAATCTGATTGGCCACCTAATCTCACGAAACATCGCCAATTAACCGACAGCTAAGCAACCTGAGCACTGAGAATGGAGGGCAGAGAGCCCAGCCCAGAGAGGTTCATCTTCCAACAGGATAACGACCCTAAGTACACAGCCAAGATAACAAAGGAGTGGCTATGGGACAACTCTGTAAATATCCTTGAGTGGCCCAGTCAGAGCCCAGACTTGAATCTGATTGAACATCTCTGGAGAGATCTGAAAATGGGTGTGCACCGACGCTCCCCATCCAACCTAATGGAGCTTGAGAGGTCTTTCAAAGAAGAATGGGAAAAACTGCCCAAAAATAGGTGTGCCAAGCTTGTAGAATCACACTCAAAAAGATTTGACGCTGTAACTGGTGCCAAAGGTGCTTCAACAAAGTATTGAGCAAAGGCTGTGAATACTTATGTACATGTGATTTTGTTTGTTTAATTTTTTTACATTTGCAAAGATTTCAAAGAAACTTCTTTCACCTTGTCATTATGATGTATTGTTTGTAGAATTTTGAGGAAAATAATCCATTTTGGAATAAGTCTGTAACATAACAAAATGTGGAAAAGTGAAGGGCTGTGAATACTTTCTGGATGCACTGTATATCCACAAAATATCATAAATTCCATAAATATGAAACAATTATAAATACCGTGCAACAATCAACAAAGTGCACGCAAGAAACATTAAAGTGCATTAACAGTCCATCCAAAAAGTGCAAATGTCCAATGTGTAGGGGCAGGGATTTCCAGTTAACACGTCACTTCCACTGATTGGAGCGCACACTGGCTCCAAAGCGGATCTGAGCAACAGCGCTTCTGTGTGCTTTAACTAACTACACAAGTGATGATGCCTTTAAATGGTAGTGCTCTTGTGCTCCACAGCAATCCACCATTTGTGCCCCCACCAGGGTTTACCCCGAGTGTACACTAAGGTGGGTCACCAAAGCTTTAACCTGCTGCTCTCACATATGGTGTCACAATCCAAGAACTATCAATCTGCACACCCACAGGGAATTCAGGAGAAAGGAACCATGGAAAACATCATAGCTTACCACCAGTATTTATTAAAACCTTAAAAAAACGTTTAAATTATATTCACTCACAAGTGTCGTGCCTAACCCAGCACCTGGAATGATCTACCAATGTACAGGGAAGAAGCGCTGTTGCTCAGATCCGCTTTGGAGCCAGTGTGCGCTCCAATCAGAGGAAGTGACGTTTTAACTGGAAGTCCCTGCCCCTACACATTTCATCACATCCAGGACATCACCAGGAGAATTATTATTGCACTTATGGGTTTTATGCTTTTTCTGTGGCTATATATAATTGTTCTTCTTATCTCATTTATTTATTAATATACTTTTTTTTACTATAGAAGTGGATAAGCGCAGCTCTTCCAAATAATAATTTAACCGCTGTACATTATACTTCCGACCCCTGCATTGAATAGACTTCATTGTATGTTACATAAACCTGCTGCACTGTATATATGACACAAATTGATGCAAATCGGGCTGCCTCTCCCTTCAGCAGGTCTCTGCAACAGGTTTATAGTGTATTTGCGACCCCCTGCGTCTGAGTTCTGAGAGATTTATCACTGAAGATGAGGCAGAATGTCACTTCAAGGCCTCTTGCACACAATACTCCTGTTTGACCATCTACTTTTTCAGACTTTTTTTTTCTATGTATTTTCGCGCAAATGCACTCACACAATTTTCATGCACATTTTCGCGCATGCACGGAAGCGTGTTCCTGGATTGGCAATGTCAATGGACAAATCTGTGTGCATTTGCGTGAATGCATGCATGAGGCATAAATTACTGAACAAAAATGCAGATTTTCTATTTTTTTTTTACTAACGAATATACGGCTCTTGTTTACACGCCTGTGTGCATAGGCACATTACAATTAATGAGCTGTATTTTAGCTCAGCAAAAAAATAAGCTGTACTGAGCATTTTCAAGCTGCAGTGCGCAAGAGGCCTAAAAGAGAATTATGGGATTTCAAAATAACAAATATACATACTCACCTAGGTGGATGCATCATCAGTGTGATGCTGCATCTATCCCTTACCTCCTCTTTAGACCCGAGAACTGAGCAATCAAAGACTGTTGATCGCGCAGTTGTTGGTGTTTAGTGAGCAGAGAGCCGGTGACTGTTAGTCACCAGCTCTCTGGACTGCCCTTCCAGTGCTTACTGGAGCACCAGGCTGTGGAGGGGCGGGAGCGACTGTCTCAGGCTCTCAATGGCGTGCTGATAGGCTGAGCCAGCTGCTGGTAAGGCATCTGGGTGGATCCTGACATTAAAGTGGGGATCCCTCCAGAGTCTGGACTGGCTGAGTGAGTCAGCCGGCAGTGGACGTTAGCCCGTGGTCAGCTGAATATGGGTCACAGGAGTGCACTCCTGTGACCCCACAGAAGAAGTAGGGCCAAAAGAGCTTTGGCCCTACTTCTCTTTTAAACAGATGCATAATAAAGAAAGTGCCAGGTTTCATTCTGTTGCAGTACCAATCATCTTCCAGGACAGCTACCTGAAAGATAATTTGTTCCATCTACAGCAAAAAACACAAGCAGATACTTTAAAAACCTCTTCCATTTCCTTGTTTGTCTATCACTCGTAATAGAGTGCAATGTTTAATATTTTATGTGACCGGATAGCTAGCGGGTGGTACGCCAGTTAATAGAAAAATGAAGAATACCCAGGGTAGATGTATTTACATTATCTCACAAAAGTGAGTACACCCCTCACATTTTTGTAAATATTTTATTATATCTTTTCATGTGACAACACTGAAGAAATGACACTTTGTTACAATGTAAAGTAGTGAGTGTTCAGCTTGTATAACAGTGTAAATTTGCTGTCCCCTCAAAATAACTCAGCACACAGTCATTAATATTTAAACCGCTGGCAACATAAGTGAGTACACCCCTAAGTGAAAATGTCCAAATTGGGCCCAATTAGCCATTTTCCCTCCCGGTGTCAAGTGACTCTTTAGTGTTACAAGGTCTCAGGTGTGAATGGGGAGAAGGTGTGTTAAATTTGGTGTTATCGCTCTCACTCTCTCATACTGGTCACTGGAAGTTCAACATGGCACCTCATGGCAAAGAACTCTCTGAGGATCTGAAAAAAAGAATTGTTGCTCTACATAAAGATGGTCTAGGCTATAAGAAGATTGCCAAGCCCCTGAAACTGAGCTTCAGCACGGTGGCCAAGACCATACAGTGGTTTAACAGGACAGGTTCCACTCAGAACAGCCCTCGCCATGGTCAACCAAAGAAGTTGAGTGCACATGCTCAGTGTCACATCAAGAGGTTGTCTTTGGGAAATAGACGTATGAGTGCTGCCAGCATTGCTGCAGAGGTTGAAGGGGTGGGGGGGTCAGCCTGTCAGTGCTCAGACCATACGCTGCACACTGCATCAAATTGGTCTGCATGGCTGTCATCCTCTTCTAAAGATGATGCACAGGAAAGCCTGCAAACAGTTTGCTGAAGACAAGCAGACTAAGGACATGGATTACTGGAACCATATCCTGTGGTCTGATGAGACCAAGATAAACTTATTAGGTTCAGATGGTGTCAAGCGTGTGTGGTGGCAACCAGGTGAGTAGTACAAAGACAAGTGTGTCTTACCTACAGTCAAGCATGGTGGTGGGAGTGTCATGGTCTGGGTCTGCATGAGTGCTGCGGGCACTGGGGAGCTACAGTTCATTGAGGGAACCATGAATGTCAACATGTACTGTAACATACTGAAGCAGAGCATGATCCCCTCCCTTCGGAGACTGGGCCGCAGGGCAGTATTCCAAAATAATGACCCCAAACACACCTCCAAGATGACCACTGCCTTGCTAAAGAAGCTGAGGGTAAAGGTGAGGGACTGGCCAAGCAAGTCTCCAGACCTAAACCCTATTGAGCATCTGTGGGGCATCCTCCAATGGAAGGTAGAGGAAGGAGCGCAAGGTCTCCAACATCCACCAGCTCTGTGATGTCGTCATGGTGGAGTGGAAGAGGACTCCAGTGGCAACCAGTGAAGCTCTGGTGAACTCCATGCCCAAGAGGGTTAAGGCAGTGCTGGAAAATAATGGTGGCCACACAAAATATTGACACTTTGGGCCCAATTTGGACATTTTCACTTAGGGGTGTACTCACTTTTGTTGCCAGTGGTTTAGACATTAATGGCTGTGTGTTGAGTTATTTTGAGGGGACAGCAAATTTACACTGTTATACAAGCAGTACACTCACTACTTTACATTGTAGCAAAGTGTCATTTCTTCAGTGTTGTCACATGAAAAGTAAAATAAAATATTTACAAAACGTGAGGGGTGTACTCACTTTTGTGAGATACTGTACATACAAGAGAAACAACGAATGCCAAAGATTTATTTTCACTAGTGTTTTTTTTTTTTATTTCTATTGCCGGCAAATGTGGCTATGTTTTTTTTTTTTCATCCAGCTGTCATCGGGGAAGCCTGTTGTTAGCTGATGACACATTAACAAGCTATTGACTGTGCCTCGGCAGGCAAACATCCCGCCAAGCGCATAGAAAGTTCAGGCATTCGGCGAACACCCGAATGGGCGATGTTCGCCGAACCGTTCACCCATTCCTACTTTTCACTAGGAAAGAAAAATGTCAAGCGGTAGACACACTCTCCCATCCCTGGCCCTTCGATCTAGCGTATGTCCTTTTCTTTCCAGTAATAATCAAAAAATGGGTTAGTTCAAATGCACGCTTATAAACTTAGCCCCTTGGTGGCACAAAAGGACCTAGTTCTCCAGTTTTAAGAATCTATATCTGGCACCACCCTGACCCCTTCGAAGCTGGCAAAATCTACTAAAACAGGGGCTAGTCTGCCAATTCAATTCATCTTTTTTTTTCCGCTTGGCTCTGAAGATGAACATCCTAAGTTCCCAGGTATGCTTTAAGAGGGTTTTTTGCACCCTCTTCAAGAATTGCAAAATAACTGCTAAATTAAATGTGAAGTCTGGAAAACACTTTTGTAATGATGCTGTAAAAACAAACTTACTGTATCACTCCTGAGATCTCTGTATTTTATGAATTTTCACAAAGGAGTTGACCAAGGTTTGTCCCTATGTACACTGAGAGCGCAGGTCTCTGCACTTTTAGTGGTCATGGATACGAAGCTCTCAAAAGACTATTTGAATAACCCCTTCCCGCCTGGCCTATTGTAAAATGACAGCCAGGTGGGAGCACTGTTGTTCCATATGTCTTCCTCCCAGGATCACGCCTCGTGCGTGCCCCACAGGACGTGCTCTGGCGCGATCTGTCCCCCGTCATGTCCACCGATCACACGGCTGATGGCAAATCACTGTACCGGCCTGCTGCCAGTACCATGTGATTGCTGTGGCGAATCACAGCAGATCACATGACAGCTGTACACAATGAAAGGCTGTTACATACATTTCATTATGTACTATTGTGATGAGCTCTGTGATCGGTCATAGTCATCACATGGTACAGACAGGGCCAATCACAGCCCATCTGTACCATGTGATTGGCTGTGGCCAATCACACCTAATCACAATTGTAAGCACTGAATGAGTAGTTTTCATTCAGAAAAACAATGATTGCTTATAACTAACATGCACAGCTATAAGCAATCATAGTGTGTAAAAAAAAATCCTGATCACCTTCCCAGAGGTGTTACTATAGTTACACTGTATTGCTCTCGTCACTGTATGTTAAAAAAAAAAAAAATTAAAACATTTATTTATTTTCACATACTGTCATCAGTCAGTGCCTCTGATCACCGGCACACCAGTTATATTATGATGCTGTACTGCACTGGTGACAATGTGTAAACGTTTGTAAAAAAACTTTTTTTTTTTAATTACTTCATTTTCCAAAAACTTGTGACAAAAAATCACAACTTAAAAAAACTTGCCATACCTCTTACCAAATACCTTGGACTCTCTACTTTCCAAAAAGGGGTAATATGAGGGATATCTGTACTGTCCTGGCATTTTCAGGTCTCAAGATATGAGATAGGCAAACAGTACCTCAGAATTGATCGGTTTTTACACCATATTTTGCATGCTATAATTTTCCTGCAGACGAAATAATATGCACTAATTTGGGTTATTTTCACCAGAGAAATGTAGCAGAATACATTTTGGCCTAAATTTATGAAGAAACATTATTTATTTTCACATTTTTATAACAAAAACAAAGAAAAATGTGTTTTATTACAAAATTTCTGGTCTTTTTTTTTTAAACAAAAACAGCGGTGATAAAATGTTGTCAAAAGAAAGCTCTATTTGTGTGAAAAAAAAAAAAAAGATAAATATTTCATTTGGGTACAGTGTTGTATTACTGCGCAATTGTCATTCAAATTGTGACAGCGCTGAAAGCTGAAAATTAGCCTGGGCAAGAAGGGGGTAAAACTGTCTGGTATTAAAACAATTAAAGAGGTTGTAAACCCTTACATATAGCCAGTGCAGTGACTGGCCTCAGGTGATACCAAGAGATTAAACAACATAAATCCTCCTGCCTAAGTTGTACCTGTTTATCTGCAGCCATCTTTTCTCTACATCCATGAGGAGGAGAGGAGTGAGGAGAGCTCTGAGAGCTGATTGGAGGGAAGAGACACACCCCCCTTCACGCAGCACACAGTAACAGAGCTGAGGTTGTCAGTCAGCTGGAGCTCCCTCCCTTGTCACCATATTTTTCCTGCTGTCAGGAAAACTTGGCAGATTGGCTCATGCTGATAGCAGAGGCACAAAGCAGCAGACAGAAATTACACTAATGCAGTGTACACACGGGCGGACTTTTCGACCGCACTGGTCCGACCGACCGAGTCCGGCGGACAACCCGACCGTGTGTGGGCTTCATCGGACCTGCAGCGGACTTTTTCGGGCGAAAATCTGACGGACTTTAGATTTGGAACATGTTTCAAATTTGTCCGACGGACTCGAGTCCGGTTGAAAAATCTGCTCGTCTGTATGCTAGTCCAACGGATGAAAACCCATGCTAGGGCAGCTATTGGCTACTGGCTATCAACTTCCTTATTTTAGTCCGGTCGTACGTCATCACGTACAAATCCGTCAGACTTTGGTGTGATCGTGTGTAGGCAAGTCCGTTCGTTCAAAAGTCCGTCGGAAATCCGTCAAACCAGTCCGGTCGAAAAGTCCGCGGCATTAGTGCTCTTAATTGAGACAAATACACACTATGGAGGTATATACTATGCTCATATTTCATGTCTGAGGTTTACAACCACTTTAAGTGATTACTTTACGCCTGAGAAAGGGGTATGCCTATAGCTCTCTCATTTTGCCCCTTAAAACCACTGTTCCTCTGGCAATCACATTGGCTAGAGAGTGGAGCTTTTACAAGCATCATCTATAAAAGAACATTATGTGACAGTGCTTCCAAGCAGAATAAATCTAAGTCCAGACCCTATGCACCTTCTAAAAAAGCCTAAAAAAGAAAACAAATGCAGCCACCACATCTAATTATTGGTAAGCTGCAATATATTACATTTTTTGGTTTTGGGTTTAACCACTTCAAGACCGCAATGCGTATATATATATATATATATATATATATATATATATATATATATATATATATATATATATATATATATATATATAGTAGCACTCTCACCTAGCAGTAAGAAGGGTCGCTGGTTCGAATCCCACCCACGACACTACCTGCCTGGAGTTTGCATGTTCTCCCTGTGCCTGGGTTTCCTCCGGGTACTCCGGTTTCCTCCCACACTCCAAAGACATGCTGGTAGGTTAATTGGATCCTGTCTAAATTGTCCCTAGTATGTATGAATGTGAGTTAGGGACCGTAGATTGTAAGCTCCTTGAGGGTAGGGACTGATGTGAATGTACAATGAATATGTAAAGCGCTGCGTAAATTGACGGCGCTATATAAGTACCTGAAATAAATATATATATATATATATATATATATATATATATATATATATATATATATATATACATATATATATATATATATATAATGGTTTTGAAGTGGTTAATGGTGGGTTATTGCTGAATCTGGCAATTCTCTTTCTCATAACAGCAATCCAAGTGGCTGATTAGAAGCAGTGGGAGGGGTCGCCCCTCCCGCCGGTGTTTCTCTGGCTTACCATTCTCACCGGCGAGCCCGGGAAACGATCCGGCGGTTTGCACAGCTGGCCACAGAGGTGAGGAGAGACCAGATCCTCTCTGCTTACCTCTATGATCTAGGAGGACTGGAGCGACATCATGACATCACTTCTGGTCTGGGACGGCTGTAAACAATTTTTTTTTTGAAAGCATGAGATTAATGGGGGTTTTTTTTAATCTCATGGTATTTTTTTAGGGAAGAAGCCTCCAGATGTCTCCATAAAGAGGACCTGTCACCCCTTATTTCTGTCACAGGAGATGTTTACATTTCTTGTGAAAGGAATAAAAGTGACTTAAAAAAAATTAAAACGGACAGTGTAAAAAAGTAAACATAATAAGAATTTTCTTTTAAAGTACCCCATCCCTTCATGCTTGTGCACAGAAGCAAATGCATAGGTCCTACACATATGTCAACGGTGTTCACACCACACATGTGAGGTATTGCTGGGAACGTTATAGCAAGAGCGATAAATATAGTGCTAGACTTCCTGTGTAACTCTAAACTTGTAACCCATAAAAAATGATATTTGGAGATTTTTAGGTACCGTAATTTGTCGCCATTCCACGAACGTGCGCCATTTTAAAGCATGACATGTTAGGTATCTATTTACTCGGTGTAGCATCATCTTTTATATCTTACCAAAAAATTGGGTTATATGGTTTTTTTTTGCATTAAAAGTCATTAACCACTTGCCGACCAGCCACTGTATATATATACGGCGGCAGGTCAGCTCGATAGAGCAAACCGACGTACCCGTACATCGGTCCATGCACATGACACTGTGGGCATGCCGCGGGTCCCACAGACTCGATGTCTTCCAGTGACCTGCGATCACGGTACACAGAGGCAGAACGGGGATCTGCCTATGTAAATAAGGCAGATCCCCGTTCTGACATGAGACATCATGGAGATCTGATCGGGAACAGCGATCTCTGTGATGTTCCAGTGAGCCCAGCCCCCACAGTTAGAACATACCCTTGGAACACAGTTAACCCCTTGAGCGCTCCCTAGTGTTAACCCCTTCCCTGCCAGTGTCATTTATACATTGATCGGTGCATTATTTTAGCACTGATCAATGTAATAATGTCACTGGTCCCCAAAAAGTGTCACTTAGGGTCATATTTGTTCGCCGCATTGTCGCACTCCTGCTAAAAATCGCAGATCGCCGCCATTACCAGTAAAAACATAAAAAAAAAATAAAAGTCCATACATCATCTCCATAGTTTATAAACGTGATAACATTTGCGCAAACCAATCAATATTCGCCTATTGCGATTTTTTTTACCAAAAACACGTAGCAGAATATATATCGGCCTAAACTGATAAATAGATTTTTTTTTTATATATATATATTTTTTGGGGATATGTATTATAGCAGAAAGTAAAAAATACTGTTTGTTTTTTTCAAAATTGTCGGTCATTTTTTGTTTATAGCACAAAAAAATAAAAACCGCAAAGGTAATTAAATACCATCAAAAAAAGAAAGCTCTATTTATGGGGAAAAAAAGGACATCAATTTTGGGCTACAACTTTGCACGACCGCACAATTGTCATTTAAAAGTGACACAGTGCCGTATCGCAAAAAATTGCCTGGTCATTAAGGGGGCAAATCCTTCCGTGGCTGAAGTGGTTAAAGTGTATTTTTTCCTTTAAAAAAAAAAAAAACAAACTGCTGCGCAAATACGTGTGACATAAAAAATTCAAAGGATCGCCATTTTATTCTCTAGGGCCTCTGCTAATATTTATATATATATAAAATGTTTGGGGGTTCGAAATAATTTTCTAGCAAAAAATACTGATTTTTACATGTAAACGAAGAGCGTCAGTTTTCTTTGTCTTCAAGTGGTTAATACCAGGTTTACAGTACAGACAATGCTTCCCTACTGCGATTCCTATCAATATCAATAGAAGGGTGGCGGGCACAGTCATTCCCTCGCCTAGGCTCCCGTTCTGCAGTCTCTGAGGGTGTAATGAGTACAGAAATGTGTCACATGCCGTATTTTTGCGGCTGTTGTTCACCTGCAACGTGTCCTCGTCTCCCTACACGCTTTGCTCATGTTCTATAAAGCTAGTTTAAAAACAATAAAAACGTCCCGTACACTTCCTGCCTGGTCACGTGTGCCGTGTAAACAGAGCGCCGTGTGCTCCTTCCTCCTCCGGTTGTGCGGCCTCCCTTTTCCCTGGAGTCGTGTGCTCTTCCCTGTATGGTGGTGCCCGAGGAGGAGGGCGATGACCCGCCGGTGCTGTGGCTGGAGGACGAGAATGACAAAGAGTTGCTGTTTCTGATGACGACCAAGGTGATGATTCCGCTGCTGAGCCCAGCTGTGACTGCGGAGCACAATGTCCTGCAGACCTTCTTCAGCCACCTGGGGCACTTCTCCTATGACAAGGCCAAGGACAATGTGGAGAAGGAGAAAGAGGCCAACAAGACGGCTGGTACCTCCTGGTCGTCCATGCTGGCAGCCCTGGCACACTTGGCTGCTGCAGAGAAGGCTTATCACAGCATGAGCTTCCTGGGGCAGAAGGCGGGTGAGTAGAGGAGTACTGATGATACACACAGATCATTGAGCTTCCTGGGGCAGAAGGCGGGTGAGTAGAGGAGTACTGATGATACACACAGATCACTGAGCTTCCTGGGGCAGAAGGCGGGTGAGTAGAGGAGTACTGATGATACACACAGATCACTGAGCTTCCTGGGGCAGAAGGCGGGTGAGTAGAGGAGTACTGATGATACACACAGATCACTGAGCTTCCTGGGGCAGAAGGAAGGTGAGTAGAGGAGTACTGATGATACACACAGATCATTGAGCTTCCTGGGGCAGAAGGCGGGTGAGTAGAGGAGTACTGATGATACACACAGATCATTGAGCTTCCTGGGGCAGAAGGCGGGTGAGTAGAGGAGTACTGATGATACACACAGATCATTGAGCTTCCTGGGGCAGAAGGCGGGTGAGTAGAGGAGTACTGATGATACACACAGATCATTGAGCTTCCTGGGGCAGAAGGCGGGTGAGTAGAGGAGTACTGATGATACACACAGATCATTGAGCTTCCTGGGGCAGAAGGCGGGTGAGTAGAGGAGTACTGATGATACACACAGATCATTGAGCTTCCTGGGGCAGAAGGCGGGTGAGTAGAGGAGTACTGATGATACACACAGATCATTGAGCTTCCTGGGGCAGAAGGCGGGTGAGTAGAGGAGTACTGATGATACACACAGATCATTGAGCTTCCTGGGGCAGAAGGAAGGTGAGTAGAGGAGTACTGATGATACACACAGATCATTGAGCTTCCTGGGGCAGAAGGCGGGCGAGTAGAGGAGTACTGATGATACACACAGATCATTGAGCTTCCTGGGGCAGAAGGCGGGCGAGTAGAGGAGTACTGATGATAAACACAGATCATTGAGCTTCCTTGAGCAGAAGGCGGTTGAGTAGAGGAGTACTGATGATACACACAGATCACTGAGCTTCCTGGGGCAGAAGGCGGGTGAGTAGAGGAGTACTGATGATACACACAGATCACTGAGCTTCCTGGGGCAGAAGGCGGGTGAGTAGAGGAGTACTGATGATACACACAGATCACTGAGCTTCCTGGGGCAGAAGGCGGGTGAGTAGAGGAGTACTGATGATACACACAGATCACTGAGCTTCCTGGGGCAGAAGGAAGGTGAGTAGAGGAGTACTGATGATACACACAGATCATTGAGCTTCCTGGGGCAGAAGGCGGGTGAGTAGAGGAGTACTGATGATACACACAGATCATTGAGCTTCCTGGGGCAGAAGGCGGGTGAGTAGAGGAGTACTGATGATACACACAGATCATTGAGCTTCCTGGGGCAGAAGGCGGGTGAGTAGAGGAGTACTGATGATACACACAGATCATTGAGCTTCCTGGGGCAGAAGGCGGGTGAGTAGAGGAGTACTGATGATACACACAGATCATTGAGCTTCCTGGGGCAGAAGGCGGGTGAGTAGAGGAGTACTGATGATACACACAGATCATTGAGCTTCCTGGGGCAGAAGGCGGGTGAGTAGAGGAGTACTGATGATACACACAGATCATTGAGCTTCCTGGGGCAGAAGGCGGGTGAGTAGAGGAGTACTGATGATACACACAGATCATTGAGCTTCCTGGGGCAGAAGGCGGGTGAGTAGAGGAGTACTGATGATACACACAGATCATGGAGCTTCCTGGGGCAGAAGGAAGGTGAGTAGAGGAGTACTGATGATACACACAGATCATTGAGCTTCCTGGGGCAGAAGGCGGGCGAGTAGAGGAGTACTGATGATACACACAGATCATTGAGCTTCCTGGGGCAGAAGGCGGGCGAGTAGAGGAGTACTGATGATACACACAGATCATTGAGCTTCCTTGAGCAGAAGGCGGTTGAGTAGAGGAGTACTGATGATACACACAGATCATTGAGCTTCCTGGGGCAGAAGGCGGGTGAGTAGAGGAGTACTGATGATACACACAGATCATTGAGCTTCCTGGGGCAGAAGGCGGGTGAGTAGAGGAGTACTGATACACACAGATCATTGCTTCCTGGAGCAGAAGGCGGGTGAGTAGAGGAGTACTGATGCACACAGATCATTGAGCTTCCTGGGGCAGAAGGCGGGTGAGTAGAGGAGTACTGATGATACACACAGATCATTGAGCTTCCTGGGGCAGAAGGCGGGTGAGTAGAGGAGTACTGATACACACAGATCATTGCTCCCTGGAGCAGAAGGCGGGTGAGTAGAGGAGTACTGATACACACAGATCATTGAGCTTCCTGGGGCAGAAGGCGGGTGAGTAGAGGAGTACTGATGCACAGATCATTGAGCTTCCTGGGGCAGAAGGCGGGTGAGTAGAGGAGTACTGATGATACACACAGATCATTGAGCTTCCTGGGGCAGAAGGCGGGCGAGTAGAGGAGTACTGATGCACAGATCATTGAGCTTCCTGGGGCAGAAGGCGGGCGAGTAGAGGAGTACTGATGCACAGATCATTGAGCTTCCTGGGGCAGAAGGCGGGTGAGTAGAGGAGTACTGATGCACACAGATCATTGAGCTTCCTGGGGCAGAAGGCGGGTGAGTAGAGGAGTACTGATGATACACACAGATCATTGAGCTTCCTTGAGCAGAAGGCGGGTGAGTAGAGGAGTACTGATACACACAGATCATTGCTTCCTGGAGCAGAAGGCGGTGAGTAGAGGAGTACTGATACACACAGATCATTGCTTCCTGGAGCAGAAGGCGGGTGAGTAGAGGAGTACTGATGCACACAGATCATTGAGCTTCCTGTGGCAGAAGGCGGGTGAGTAGAGGAGTACTGATGATACACACAGATCATTGAGCTTCCTGGGGCAGAAGGCGGGTGAGTAGAGGAGTACTGATGATACACACAGATCATTGAGCTTCCTGGGGCAGAAGGCGGGTGAGTAGAGGAGTACTGATGATACACACAGATCATTGAGCTTCCTGGGGCAGAAGGCGGGTGAGTAGAGGAGTACTGATGATACACACAGATCATTGAGCTTCCTGGGGCAGAAGGCGGGTGAGTAGAGGAGTACTGATGATACACACAGATCATTGAGCTTCCTGGGGCAGAAGGCGGGTGAGTAGAGGAGTACTGATGATACACACAGATCATTGAGCTTCCTGGGGCAGAAGGCGGGTGAGTAGAGGAGTACTGATGATACACACAGATCATTGAGCTTCCTGGGGCAGAAGGCGGGTGAGTAGAGGAGTACTGATGATACACACAGATCATGGAGCTTCCTGGGGCAGAAGGAAGGTGAGTAGAGGAGTACTGATGATACACACAGATCATTGAGCTTCCTGGGGCAGAAGGCGGGCGAGTAGAGGAGTACTGATGATACACACAGATCATTGAGCTTCCTGGGGCAGAAGGCGGGTGAGTAGAGGAGTACTGATGATACACACAGATCATTGAGCTTCCTGGGGCAGAAGGCGGGTGAGTAGAGGAGTACTGATACACACAGATCATTGCTTCCTGGAGCAGAAGGCGGGTGAGTAGAGGAGTACTGATGCACACAGATCATTGAGCTTCCTGGGGCAGAAGGCGGGTGAGTAGAGGAGTACTGATGATACACACAGATCATTGAGCTTCCTGGGGCAGAAGGCGGGTGAGTAGAGGAGTACTGATACACACAGATCATTGCTCCCTGGAGCAGAAGGCGGGTGAGTAGAGGAGTACTGATACACACAGATCATTGAGCTTCCTGGGGCAGAAGGCGGGTGAGTAGAGGAGTACTGATGCACAGATCATTGAGCTTCCTGGGGCAGAAGGCGGGTGAGTAGAGGAGTACTGATGATACACACAGATCATTGAGCTTCCTGGGGCAGAAGGCGGGCGAGTAGAGGAGTACTGATGCACAGATCATTGAGCTTCCTGGGGCAGAAGGCGGGCGAGTAGAGGAGTACTGATGCACAGATCATTGAGCTTCCTGGGGCAGAAGGCGGGTGAGTAGAGGAGTACTGATGCACACAGATCATTGAGCTTCCTGGGGCAGAAGGCGGGTGAGTAGAGGAGTACTGATGATACACACAGATCATTGAGCTTCCTTGAGCAGAAGGCGGGTGAGTAGAGGAGTACTGATACACACAGATCATTGCTTCCTGGAGCAGAAGGCGGTGAGTAGAGGAGTACTGATACACACAGATCATTGCTTCCTGGAGCAGAAGGCGGGTGAGTAGAGGAGTACTGATGCACACAGATCATTGAGCTTCCTGTGGCAGAAGGCGGGTGAGTAGAGGAGTACTGATGATACACACAGATCATTGAGCTTCCTGGGGCAGAAGGCGGGTGAGTAGAGGAGTACTGATGATACACACAGATCATTGAGCTTCCTGGGGCAGAAGGCGGGTGAGTAGAGGAGTACTGATGATACACACAGATCATTGAGCTTCCTGGGGCAGAAGGCGGGTGAGTAGAGGAGTACTGATGATACACACAGATCATTGAGCTTCCTGGGGCAGAAGGAAGGTGAGTAGAGGAGTACTGATGATACACACAGATCATTGAGCTTCCTGGGGCAGAAGGCGGGTGAGTAGAGGAGTACTGATGATACACACAGATCATTGAGCTTCCTGGGGCAGAAGGAAGGTGAGTAGAGGAGTACTGATGATACACACAGATCATTGAGCTTCCTGGGGCAGAAGGCGGGTGAGTAGAGGAGTACTGATGATACACACAGATCATTGAGCTTCCTGGGGCAGAAGGAAGGTGAGTAGAGGAGTACTGATGATACACACAGATCATTGAGCTTCCTGGGGCAGAAGGCGGGCGAGTAGAGGAGTACTGATGATACACACAGATCATTGAGCTTCCTGGGGCAGAAGGCGGGCGAGTAGAGGAGTACTGATGATACACACAGATCATTGAGCTTCCTTGAGCAGAAGGCGGTTGAGTAGAGGAGTACTGATGATACACACAGATCATTGAGCTTCCTTGAGCAGAAGGCGGGTGAGTAGAGGAGTACTGACACACACAGATCATTGCTTCCTGGAGCAGAAGGCGGGTGAGTAGAGGAGTACTGATACACACAGATCATTGCTTCCTGGAGCAGAAGGCGGGTGAGTAGAGGAGTACTGATGCACACAGATCATTGAGCTTCCTGTGGCAGAAGGTGTGTGTGTGTATATATAATTTTCTATATCTCTCTATTTTGATAATGTTAAAACGTGCATTTAATTCTCCCTCTCTCCCTCTCTCCCTCTCTCCCTCTCTCCCTCTCTCCCTCTCTCCCTCTCTCCCTCTCTCCCTCTCTCCCTCTCTCCCTCTCTCCCTCTCTCCCTCTCTCCCTCTCTCCCTCTCTCCCTCCCTCCCTCTTGCTTGCTCATAATTCTGTGCAGGCTTTCTGTTTGTAAGCTGAAAGATGTGTCAGTGGACTATGAGAGCAGTCCATTGAGAACTACAAAGTGTTTGCTGTGGTGGAACATTGAACTTGTAGTTTTCTCATTCACAGATTGCTGTGAATGACGAGGCCTTGTGAGCAGAGCACCGCACAACAGTGCTGATTTTAAAACGTGGCTGCGGAGGAGAGGAACCTCTGCACACTCACAGGGGGGAGGGGGGGTTCTGCACGATTATGTTACTTGTTACATCCTAACCCATCCTTTTACCACTTCCTGACTGCCTACCACACTTCTGCTGTGGCAGGGTGGCCCCACTGCGCTAGATTACATACATGTACGTGATCCGGCATTTCTAGGTAAGGGGCATGATACAGCACAAGTCAGTTAGCAGGTCCCAGCCAATGATTTATGGCTGGGACCTGCTGATTGGCTTAGCGAATGACTGTACAGAGCCCTGTGTTTACTAACAACACAGGGCTCTGTACAAGGAGCAGAGAAATGTGTTTTTTTTTTTTTTTTCCTCCCTGCAAAGTAAAAGAGAAATAGGCCACATCTTTGTAAAATCAGCACATTGTACACACATTAGACATTTTAGACAGTTAACCCTTTGGTTGCTGCTAGATGTTAACCCCTTCCCAGCCAGTATCATTAGTACAGTGACAGTGTAAAGTATGATCACTGTATTAATGTCATTGGTGGTGTCAGTGTCATATTGTCTGCCACACTATCACAGTCCCACTATAAGTCGCTGATCACTGCCATTACTAGGATAAAATATACCATAGTTTGTAGACACTATATAACTTTCACTCTAACCAATCAATATACACTTATTATTTATTTATTTTTTAATGCCCATGACATGTAGCAGAATACATTTTGGCCTAAATTTCTGAAGAAATTGTTTTTTTATTGGATATGTCATATAGCAGAACATAAAAAATATTTTTCTGTCTTTTTTTTTTTTTTTTGTTTATATAATAAAAAACCCAGTGGTGATCAAATACCACCAAAATAAAGCTCTAATTGTGTGAAAAAAATGACATAAATTACATTTGGGTACAGTAATTGCGTGACCACACCATTGCCAATTAAAAAAAGCGCAGCGCGGAATAGCAAATAATGCCCTGGTCATGAAGGGGGTAAAACCTTCCGGAGCTGAAGTGGTTAAGTAGAGGTAGCTTAAAACGTGTCCCAACTGCCTGGTTATGCTGCCCCCAACCACAACTCTATACAAGCCCTTAGTAAATATCAGGCTGGTAATGATCATTATTTGGATAGCCTTAGGCCTCCTTCACACCATGGTGCAGAGACGTCAGTTTTTCTGCAAGGGCACAAAAAAATGTTGTTCTTTATGTGCCCTGTTCACACCACAACGTGCAGATTTTTTCTGCGCAGGAATCTGCAACGTGTATGCAGGTTTTTGCATGGGGAAAACTGATGTAAACTCATGTCTCCAAGTGAAATCCGAGCTCTGTGCCAGAGCTGGGGGCTCCCGCACGCATGTGCAAGAGTGAATCACCGCGGCCCTGGCCATTCATGCAGCCGGAGCCTAAGTACCTGGAAGGAAGACCAGGTGAAGATGGCAGCGCCAGGGATCCATGACAGTGCTGCGCAGGGGGGGATCCACTTAACAAGTAAGTCTGTCTTAATGTGCTAGTATGTGGTGCCGACTAGTACATTATGGCTTAAACCTGCAGTGGGGCCCACTTTAATTCTACGTTAGTGGCGGTTTACTACCGCTTTAAAGTTTATGTATAGGTAAAACTTTAACTAAAAAAAAAGTAGACCAGGGTTAACCCCATATTTTGCTGCCTGTGTCCCTCTGGAAAGATTGTACTTCCTGTCCTGGAGATGCAACAAGAAATCCAATGGTGACAAAGTTTTTGGATGTATCCTTAAAGTGGAACTATTTGCCCATTTTCGTCTTCATTGAATCTAGCTCCTTTTTCTCGATTTTAGGAATTTGTCATTTAACCGATTCAGCCCCGGAAGATTTTACCCCCTTCCTGTCCAGAGCACTTTTTGCGATTCGGCACTGCGTCGCTTTAACTGACAATTGCGCGGTCGTGCGATGTTGTACCCAAACAATTGACGTCCTTTTTTTCCCACAAATAGAGCTTTCTTTTGGTGGTATTTGATCGCCTCTGCGGATTTTATTTTTTGCGCTATAAACAAAAAAAGAGCGACAATTTTGAAAAAAACTCTATTTTTTACTTTTTGCTATAATAATTATTCCCCAAAAATATATAAAAAAAAAAAAGATTTTTTTCCAAAACGTCTTTCAGGACAGCACCCGAGAGATCATGGCTCCTCCTCCCACAGGAAACACCTTATCAATTAAGTCTTTAAATTGGAATCCTCCACGTTGCCTCATCAGTTTTTTGTGTTTCCTCCAGCTGGAGGAACACCTCTGGTGGGAGCCATGATCTCTCAGGTTTATCCTGGGAGACACAGGTTCTCACCTGTTAGGTCTTTTTTAGGCCAGGAGAGTGAGCCTCCCACTTGCCTCTTATATGGACGGTCCCGTGGGCTCCCTCTCCCTCTTCCGTGCTCGGGGAGAGCCTGTACGTCCGGGGGTGCTGCCTCAAAATTTTTTTTTGGCCTGACAGGTGGCCGTCCTCTGTTCCCTTCTATATGGAGGGACGAGCGGTGGCGGCCGCCATGTTGCTGGTGGCAGAAGAGCGCTTCAGCCACGTCCAGGCAGCACTTCCGGGTCGGCGCGTGCGTCATTTCCGGCGCAAAGCGCAGTGGGAGAGGGCAGGGTCACCTGGCGCCTTATTTCCGGTTCCAGGTCAGCGCAGCGGCGTTTTCGAATCTGGAACCGGTCGTTTTACCACGCACCGCAGACAGCTATGGATAGCGATGCAGCGGATAAGGGGGCAAGCCAAGGCGCCAGCAAGGCTAAGGTAAGGGACTGTGTCCTCTATTACCCTGGGCCGTTTTCTCCTGTGGGGGGGTTACTCACCCTTCCCCCCCCCCCTCTCTCAGAAGGTATGTTGCAGTGGCTAGATTTAGTATATCTGCCCTACAACAGGGGATTAGGTGGTGGTGGCTTGCTTGGGCACATGGAAAATGAGATGTTTCTTCCTTAGTGCACCTGGGTGTATTATTTGCGCTGTATTACAGCCTTTTAAGCGTGGTTCCATGTCTCTTTTCTGTTTGTCCAGGCCAAAGGTTCTGCCCAACCAGTCAAGAAAAGGTGCCCTGTCTGCAAAGAAAAATTAGGCGATGCTTGGACCAAAACGCTTTGTGCAGAGTGCATTACAAATTTGGTCAGAGAGGCGACTTAGTGTCAACAATAAAGGATGAGCTCCGGGCCACCTTTCAAGCTTTTAGGTCAAACCTAAGAGAGGAGCCAGGTCCCTCTAGGGATCCTCTGGTTCCGCAGCCATCTTCAGAACCCCAGAGTGGTTCTCAAATAATTTTTGGGGGTCCGATATCCCAGGACGTTTCTCAAGGGTCCGTTTCCCTCGCTCCAGATGATACAGATTCTGAGGAGGAGGAAAATGAATCAGATACCGCTTCTAAATACAAATTGTCACTAGAAGAGGTGGGAGGACTCCTGAAGGTAATCCATGCCACTTTGGGGATAGAAGAGGAAAAGAAGGAACTCTCCCTGCATGACCGCATGTATGCTGGTTTAGGAGATTCAAAAGGCCGTTCTTTTCCAGTCCATTCAGTTATCACTGATATGATTAAAAAAGAGTGGCTGGAACCTGAGAAAAAGCCTTTCTTTTCCCGGGCTCATAAGAAGAGATTTCCATTTGAAGAAAATCCAGATTCTATATAGAATAAGGTTCCAAAATTGGACTCTGCCTTTTCTCAGGTCTCTAAGTCTACGGACCTAGCCTTTGAGGATATGGGCACTCTGAAGGAGCCCATGGACAAAAGGATGGACCTGCTTCTTAAAAGAACCTGGCAATCAGTAATGCATAATCTGAAACCAGCAATGGCAACAACCTGTGTTGCAAGGAACTTAGATCACTGGGTTAACCAGTTGAAAGCCCATGTCATAGCAGATTCCTCAAAACAGGAGATTCTGGACTCTTTTTCAACCCTGTCAGCAGCAATATCATATATTGCGGATGCGTCTGCGGAATCTATCCGCATGTCAGCAAGGTCAGCAGCTTTAACAAATTCTGCCAGAAGGGCCTTATGGCTGAAGACGTGGCCAGGGGATGCTGCATCTAAAAATAGACTGTGTGGTATTCCGTTTGCAGGCGATCTGCTATTCGGTTCAGAGCTAGAGTCCATTCTTGACCGCACGGCAGATAAGAAAAAGTCGTTTCCGGTTAAGAAGAAACAGGTGCAAACCCGTAAGCGTTTCTTTCGGCCCCAAAAAGGTCAGCAGGAAGGAAAAACGCAGGGCAAGAGGAAGTCATGGTCTTCTCAGAAGCCCAAAGGTAGGGGTGGAGTGCTCTTCAATCCTCCTGCGGCCTCCGCAAAACCACATTGACTCTGTAAAGGTCGGGGGAAGACTACAGGAGTTTCTTCCTAAGTGGAGAGCCATTTCCTCAAATCAATTCGTTGTAAAGATGCTCTCCCAGGGGTATGTGATAGAATTTACGGAAGAACCTCCAAGAAGATTCCTGGTGACAAACGTCCCAAGAGACGCAGTCAAGGCTCTCGCCATGAAGTCCCTAATTCAGGAACTGAAAAATCAGAGAGTCATTGTTCCGGTCCCAGCGGGGGAGTTCTTCCAGGGGTTCTACTCACATGTCTTTCTGGTTCAGAAACCTTCAGGAAAGTTCCGTCTTATCCTGAATCTCAAAATGCTGAACAAATCAGTAGAATACAGAAGGTTTCGGATGGATTCAATATTTTCAGTAAGAAACCTCCTGTATCAAGGGTGCTATATGGCATCAATAGATTTACAAGATGCCTACCTCCACATTCCTATTGCCGCCAGGTCGCAGAAATATCTGAGGTTAGCACTGAAAGAAGGGAAGAAGGTGGTACATCTGCAATTCAGAGCACTCCCGTTTGGTCTGTCATCATCCCCAAGGGTCTTCACGAAAATAATGGCCGAAGCTCTGGCGCCTCTGCGTCTAGAGGGGATCTCAGTTATTCCGTATCTGGACGACCTGCTGTTTTTTGCTCAGACCAGAGAAGGTCTTCAAGAAAACTTGCTCAGAGCCCGTGTTCATCTAGAATCCATGGGGTGGATTTTAAACCTTCAAAAATCAAATCTGATTCCCTCACAGGAAGTGTTATTCCTGGGTTTCCGTATCAACTCTTTAGAACAAAAAATTTTTCTTCCAGAGGAAAAACAGGAAAAGTTGGTACAAGTGGTGTCATTACTACAGTCCAATCAAGTTCTGTCCATCAGGAAAGTTATGTCAGCATTGGGAACCCTGACCTCTTCCATTCCGGCCATCCAGTGGGCAAAGCTCCATTTCAGACCTCTGCAAAGTTTCCTGTTAAAAACCTGGAATCACCAGCAGGATTCACTAGATTCATTAGTGAAGATCCCTACTTCAGTAAAAAGTCGTCTGTGGTGGTGGAAGAACCAGACAAGGTACTCAGAGGGGCTGTTATGGTCCTTCCCAACTCAGGTGAGGTTGACAACAGATGCCAGTTCCTGGGGTTGGGGGGGCTCATATGAGCGGCCGGTGGGCCCAGGGCTCGTGGGACACAAGAGATGCCCTAAGGTCCTCAAATTGGAGGGAACTGAAAGCTATAGAAATGGCCTTACTGACCTTTGCGAAAGAAGTCCAGGGGCAACATACTCAGATCCTGTCAGACAACGCCACGGCGGTGGCTTACATAAACAGACAGGGGGGAACCAGAAGCAAAGTTCTGCAGAGCTTGGCGAAAGGCATTCTGAGTTGGGCAGAGCTCCATACTCTATCCTTATCCGCGGTCCATTTAAAAGGGACCTTAAACAGAGTAGCGGACTTCCTAAGCAGGAACCAGATTTTAGAGGCAGAGTGGCAATTGAATCCAGAAGTCTTCCAGTTAATAGTGCAGAAATGGGGGCGCCCAAGAGTGGATCTCTTTGCCACCCAGGAAAACTCGCAAATGTCTCGCTTCTTCTCCCTGAACAGGAACGAGGCATCACTGGGAGTGGATGCTCTGGCACAAGATTGGAAGTTTCACCTCTGTTACGCATTCCCTCCGTTTCAGCTTATCCCTCGGGTCATAGCAAAAATCAGGAAGGAGGAGACAACAGTGATCCTCATCACTCCTTTCTGGCCAAAAAGGCCTTGGTTTTCATCCCTTCTTCAGATGCAACAAGAACCTTATTGGCACCTTCCGTTAAGAAAAGACCTTCTGTTACAAGGTCCTCCTGTTTCACCAGGAAGTAGCAAAACTAAAGCTCACGGCCTGGCTACTGAGGAGCAGCTCTTGAAGAGGAAAGGTTTCTCGGATAGGTTGGTAGCTACCCTCCTATCCAGTAGAAAGAAGGTTACAAGAGCAATCTATTCCAAAGTCTGGAAAATCTTCAACTCCTGGTGCACAGCATCTGACAGATCTCCAAAACAAATTTCTTCTGTGCTTGAGTTCCTGCAAGAAGGGGCGGACAAGGGCTTAGCGGTCAGCACCCTCAAAGTTCAAGTTGCTGCGCTGGGGGTATTCCTGGAAAAATCCATTTCATCAGAACCCCTAGTAATAAGATTCTTCAAAGCTCTTACCCGGTCTAGACCAGTGGTAATCAAAAGCTGTCCAGCATGGAACTTATCGGTTGTTCTACAGGCCCTGACCAAGGAACCTTTTGAACCCATTAATTTAGCCTCCCTGAAATTGATTACTTTGAAAACAGTGTTTTTAGTGGCTGTTACAACAGCTCGAAGAGTCAGTGAGCTGCAAGCCTTATCAATCAGGGAACCTTTCTTTTCCATTTTTTCAGACCGAATTGTTCTGAAGACGGATCCTAATTTTTTGCCGAAGGTCGCTTCGATCCAGAATCGAACTCAGGAAATAATACTTCCTACCTTTTGTTCTAATCCATCGGGTAAGAAGGAAGAAGAATTCCATACCCTGGATGTTAAAAGAGCAGTCTTAAGTTACTTGGAAAACACTAAAGACTAGATGTTCAGATGCTCTGTTTGTTTTATTTTCCGGTAATAAAAAAGGAAGACAAGCTTCTAGAGGAACCATTGCCAGATGGTTGAGAATGGCTATCTCCAGAAGCCTATTCCCTTACAGGTCTGGAGAGTCCATTAAATGTTCGGGCTCATTCTACAAGAGCTTCCGCGGTGAGTTGGGCAGAAAAAGCTGGCGCCACCCCCGAACAAATCTGTAAGGCAGCTACTTGGACAAGTCTGACAACCTTTGCCCGTCATTATAGGTTAGACCTCATGACGGCTGGGGACCAGGCTTTTGGAAGGAAAGTCTTACAGGCTGTTGTCCCACCCTAAATGGAGTAAGTCTCGATTATCCTCTCGGGTGCTGTCCTGAAAGACGTTTTGGAAAATTGCAAGTTAGACTTACCGGTAACTTGTTTTCCAATAGGCTTTCAGGACAGCAGTAACCCGCCCTTTGTGTATGCTAATGCTGTAATACTATGATATAACTGTCGCTTATGTGTTGCAGCTGGGGCTGGAGTTCTCTACAAACAACTGATGAGGCAACGTGGAGGATTCCAATTTAAAGACTTAATTGATGAGGTGTTTCCTGTGGGAGGAGGAGCCATGATCTCTCGGGTGCTGTCCTGAAAGCCTATTGGAAAACAAGTTACCGGTAAGTCTAACTTGCAATTTTCCTCAGTTTAGGCCAATATGTATTCTTCTACATATATTTGGTAAAAAAATCGCAATAAGTGTATATAGATTGGTTTGCGCAAAAGTTATAGCGTCTACAAAATAGGGGATAGGTCTATGGCGTTTTATTATTATTATTATATATATATATATCTTTTTTTTTTTTTTTTTTTTTTTTTTTTTTTTTTTTTCGGGACTGCGACATTATCCTAGGGGTTAACCCCTAGGGGGCAGTGAAGGGGTTAATTGTGTCCTAGTACATGTTCTAACTGAAGGGGGGAGGGGACTGTTCAGGGGAGATGACAGATTGCTTTTCATATTCTGTATGAACAGACGATCTGTCTGTTCTACCCTCAGAGAACCAGAAACTTTGTTTACACACAGATCCCGGTTCTCAATGTCCCCCGAGCGATCACGGGAGCCTGGTGGTGATAGCAACCGCCGGGTACTCGCATCGGCTCTCGCGGCGATTCGCGCAGTCGAGCCATGTTGCCGCAGTACAACTGCGGTGGCTGGTCGGCATTCGGTTAAATTTGTTTTTTAGGGGGGAGGTTTTTTTTTGTTTTTTTCTAGGGAGCACAGCCTACGCTTCTACCTTTTTCATTGAGGCAGGTATGATGGCCCCTTCTGCCTACTACAGCCTCCTGGGATACCAGTGTTAATTTTTTTCAGCGAAAACATTTTTGTCAGCATTTTTACAGTGACGAAAATTACACCACATTTTCGTCCACTGACAAACTATGATGAAAGTTAATTCTGTTTTTGTTAAAGAACGAAAACCTCAGGCAGTGACATTTACCCTCAGAACTTCTGGTTTCCACAGAGCTCCTGCTTCCTCTGGATAAAGCCCAGGGTTTGTAGATAGGAGGCTGTTGCAGAAAGGTTGGACTATATCAATACCTGTTATCTGCAGCCTGAAGGGGGATGTTCTATTAGGATGGCGGGGGCTGGGCAGTTAAAGAGGAAGTAAACTCTCCCACTCTGATGCTTCTTTTCATTTAGTCCATTATAATAAGTAATTATCAAACTATAGCCACTGTAATCCAGCCCAAATCGCATATTACTTACTGTTTGAAGAAACTTTAAAAAAACTTGTTTCCAGGGATAAGGCAGCGCCATCTTAACTATTGTTTTCCGAGTCCACAGTAGAGTGTATTTCCGCCCTTACATTGAGCACTTCCAGTACTGTTAACCAAGCATCCTTCTCAATCCAACTTTTCTATGGCTTCCCTGCTCATAGCCAACTTGTTTTATTTCATAGTATTTATGTGTGCCAATTATCTAGTGTTTGCCTATGTCAGTCTTATCAGCATCAGCTGATAAGACTGCAGTAATGCTGTGCGATGCCTTTTTTTTTTTTCTACTCCATGTGATGTCACATGGGGAGTGGTAGGAAGCTCTGAGTGATTATGCAGTCTCGTGGGATTTCAGTGTTGTGCCGTAGGAAGTCCTGATAATAAATAGACAAGCACACAGAGTGTGCCGTAAATCATGGGAGATATGGGCATGCTCAGTGACATCATTCTAAAGAACAAAAAGGATTACAACAATACTATGCAAGTATCTACAAGCAGTGTTCATTAGGGTTTTTATGCTGATTCACATGGGACAAAGTTGTAGGGCAGAGTTTACAACCACTTTAACTCTCTCATACACTGTCTGACACACTGAGCTCTGGAGATCGAAGCCACCTGCCGGATATCATGTGTCCCATTGTGGCGACTACTGGAGGTCAATCGACTGAGGAAATTTGCATCCATTGCTGATCCAAGTTCGACTTGGCCCGTTGGGGGCCGCTGTGAGAGGCTGGGGGAAACAGGTGGCGCACTCTGGATTGTGTTTGGATGGAACAGACATCATTTATTTTTGCACATCGATCGTTTATTGCACTTGCCGTTTTTTTTTTTTTTTTTTATATGAACTGTCCTAAGAAGATCTGACCCCTGTTGCTGGGAGTTCTAGTACATGGTTCACTGGATTTTTGTCTCATTTATTGCACAGTATTGGATTTTTCCTTTCTTTTGGACATTCACTGGATGGATTTACTTAGCTGTGTCATGTATTATTGCACTTTATATTGCATTTAATATTGCACTTTTGAAGATTCAGTCACTTAGCAGTATTATTGAACTTTTGAAGATTACCGTATTTATCGGCGTATAACACGCGCCGGCGTATAACACGCACCCCAAGTTTAGGAGGGAATTTTAAGGAAAAATAAACTTACATTTAAATGCCCATCAATGCAGCCTCATCAGTGTTCATCTGCAGCCTTGTCCCCAGTGCAGCCTTGTCCCCAGTGGTCCGTGCAGCCTTGTCGCCGCCGACATACAAACGTTTAGTTTGTATTTTTAAACATGGTGCCGCGGAGTTCGGAGGGACTCGGGGGCGCTCGTTCAGCTGAACGAGCGCCGCCGAGGACACAGTGACTGGGCGGAGCCGAGATACACATAGCCGAGGGTTCTCGGCTATTCTCGGCGCCGTTCACAGTCACGCCCAGTCCCTATGATGGACATAACAGAGGTCCAATGGCGGGACTGGGCGTGACTGTGAACGGCGCCGAGAACCCTCGGCTATGTGTATCTCGGCTCCGCCCAGTCACTGTGTCCTCGGCGGCGCTCGTTCAGCTGAACGAGCGCCCCCGAGTCCCTCCGAACTCCGCGGCGCCATGTTTAAAAATACAAGCTATGTGAATGTCGGCGGCGATCGCTCCGACAGATCACAAAATAGCGGGGATCGGCGTATAACACGCACCCACGATTTTCCCCTTATTTTAAGGGGAAAAAAGTGCGTGTTATACGCCGATAAATGCGGTATTTGGATTTACCCACCATTGCACTTTATTATTGAGCGGCTTTATTTATTAATTGATCAATATTAATTTAGCTGTTTATTGATTATTACTATTCATTGATCGGCTCTTGATATTTATGTATTCGGATTATTATATTGCTTCACAGGTTAGTTAGCGCTATATATTACTTTATTTTGCATTGTGGCCTGGTTTTTTTTTTTTTTTTTTTTTTTTTTTTGTTTTTTTTTTTTGTTTCCTCACCCATGGGAGCTCTATGCTCTCCTCAGGTGGAGGGGTTATGTGCGTTACCTGTGGTTTTTAAAAACATTTTCTGCAGAATTTGTGACCATGTCATCGTCCGCATTGGTGTGATTGAGGGTGAAAGGTGAACTATCCCTTTAAAGTGATTGTAAATTCAAAATGCGTCCACTGCATTAAGGTAAAAAAATGCCCAATTACCTGTCCTCCCCATCCTTAACCACTTCAATACCAGGCACTTAGACACCTTCCCGCCCAGGCCAATTTTCAGCACTGTCGCAATTTGAATGACAATTGCGCGGTCATGCTACACTGTACCCAAACAAATTTTTTTTTATCATTTTGTTCCCACAAATAGAGCTTTTTGGTGGTATTTGATCACCTCTGCGGTTTTTAGCTTTTGCGCAACAAATAACAAAAAGACCGAAAATTTGGAAAACAAAACAAGTTTTTCTTTGTTTCTGTTAAAAAAATTTTTGTAAATAAGTACGTTTTCTGCACTGATGGGCACTGATGTGGCTGCACTGGTGGTCCTAGTGGCGTCCCTGGTGGTCCAGTGTGGTCATCTGAGTGGGGGCTGCGCTGATAAACAATCAACGCAGACCCCCCCTGTCAGGAGAGCTGCCGAACTGCTCTCCTCTACTCGCGTCTGTTAGACGCGAGTGAGGAAAAGCCGATCAACGGCTCTTCCTATTGACATCGTGATCAGCCGTGATTGGACACTGCTGATCACGTGGTAAAGAGCCTCTGCCGGAGACTCTTTACCAAGATCGGTGGAGCAGTGTGTCAGGCTGACACACCGCTCCACCGATCGCCGCGGTGCGCGCCCCCCGCGGGAGCGTGGCGGCATGTTATCCTGCTGGACGTCATATGACGCCCAGTCAGGATAACGGAACCACCGCCTGGCTGTCAATCTGCTATAGGACGAGCGGGAAGTGGTTAAACAGTTACCTGGATCCTGTCACTGCTCAAGCGCCGTCTCAGCTTGCCTTTTCATTCATGTTTAAGCAAGAGTGCAGCTAGCGAAGTTGAAGAAAAGTCAACTGACAATCTGCATACTTTCCCTGCATACTTAGCCTTTGAAACAACCAAACAGCCAGGCAAATGAGATTTTCAGGGAAAGCTCGGCAATGGCAGCCTGCCTAAGTCGTCTGACAGGTCGCCTTAGTGTGAACCAGGACTAAAAGCCTAAGTCAATGAATAATTCTAAAAAACAAATAAAAACGTATGCAGTGCATCTCTTCAATACATGTACAAATTCCCTTGTTTTATTCCTTTACCACTTGATCTCTGGAAGGTTTTACCCCCTTCATGATCAGGGCATTTTTTGTGATTTAGCACTGTGCTACTTTAACTGGCAGTTGCACGGTCATGCAACACTGTATGCAAATAAAATGTGTGTGTAATTTTTTTTTTTTTTTCACACAAATAGCGCTTTCTTCTGGAGGTATTTTATCACCACTGGGTTTTTTTATTCAATACATATAAAAAGGCCAAAAAACAATTGTTCTATTCATAAAACATATCAAATAAAAAAATAAATACAATTTCTTAGTAAATTTATGCCAAAATGTACTCTTGCGTATGTAATGGCAGTGGTGATCAGCGACTTAGTGTATCAGGCACTAACAGACGCCGGCTGGGAGGGTTACTAGCTGACACTGATGCTGCTAGTTTTACTAATACAGTGATAACACTGTACTAATGACACTGACTGGGAAGGGGTTAACATCGAGGGGTTAACTGCGTGCCTTACATGTGTAATGTGTGCACCTTTTTAGTCCTTCCTTTTTTTTTTTTTTTTTTTCCTTGCTTTTCAGGGAGAAAAGATCACTGTACAGAGTTCTGTGTGTTTTAAGCACAGGACCCTGTGTGTGATTGGACACAGTCGATCAGTAGGTTGCAGCCAAAATCATTGGCTGAAATCTGCTGCCAAACTTGTGCAGTGTTCAAACACAGCACAGGTCAGCAAGGGGCATGTTCATGCACGCTCGCCCCAAAACTGGAAGCAGGCCAACAATGTACATTGCTCAGCCTGCACCGGCTGCCCGCCTGCAGTATATTTACTGAGTGGTTGGCAGGAGATTAAAGACCCTGCAAGTACAGAAAAATACCTTCAGCTTTTAATTTCCTATTGTGGGCTGTCAACACACAGCATTTTTTTGAACTGAAGGTTGTCAGCCCTGACCATTGCCTTTTGTTAAACTACTCAACCACTTCAACTGTCTTGTAGTCCAAGTTAAGAACAGGGAGGGCTAAATAGTCTCTTTGAGGTAACACAGGTAGCGAAAACAGAACCGAGTACAGCTCTGAATTGCTGACAAGATTAACAGGTATTAGTTTGAAAAAGATTTACCAAAATGCTCTCTGTGGTATATGTAACAGATCAAAAGAGAACAATTTGGGTAAGTTCATTGTTTGGTATCACATGCACTTTAATGTAGACCATTAAAAGCTTGAAAAATAGGAATTTCCAATCTGTTCAACTGAATCCTAAAATGTTTTCTGTTTGTAGGTGGTCAGTCATTTTTCAGCAGAAAAGATTCAATCAGGACAAATTACACCTCGCTGTATAATGAACTGAAGAAAGTGGTGACAACAGGAAAAAATGCTATTGGTGGGACAGCACCTCACTTGGAAGAACTCCTCTCCCATCTGTCAGAGCAGTTGTGCTTTTTTGTTCAAGCTCGCATGGAAATAGCTGATTTCTATGAAAAAATGTACTCTCTGAGCAACCAGAAATTCATTAACGCTGAGGAGCTGGTCAATATTTTGGAAGTCATTTTAAAGAAGTACAGTTCCAGGTAAGGACCATAGTTATCCCACTTGTCCATCCAAAAAAACATTGCAGGGAATTTACTAAGGGCTCAGTTACACTTGCTTTGACTTCAACACACATTAAAGCGCCTACCGCTTTAACATGCTTTTTTTTTTTTTATGTGTTTTTGATGCTTCTGCAATGTTTTGGTGGTACTTCGGTGATACTTCGTGGTACTTTTTAACCACTTGCTGACCGCCTCACGCTGATATACGTCAGCAGAATGGCACGGGCAGGCAAAATCACGTCCGATCGGATCCCCCCGGTGCCCGAGGCGGTCGGCTTTGGTCTGGCAGCAATCAGAGGTGAGGGGGAGGCCATCCATTCGTGGCCCCCCCCTCGTGATCACTCCCAGCCAATGGGAATCGTCCCCTGCCTCTGTGTAGTACAGAGGCAGAGGATGTGATGTCATCTCTCCTTGGCTCGGCAGTTTCCGTTCCGGCGCCGAGGAGAGAAGACATCTCGGTGAGTTACACAACACTACACCCCACAGTAGAACATGCCAGGCATACTTTACACCCCCGATCGCCCCACGATCACCCCTCCCCCCCACCCCCCCCCACCCCCCCGTCACACTGACACCAAGCAGTTTTTGTTTTGTTTTTTTCTGGTTACTGCATGGTGTCAGTTTGTGACAGTTAGAAGTGGTAGGGCAGTTAGTATTAGCCCCCTTTAGGTCTAGGGTACCCCACTAACCCCCCCTAATAAAGTTTTAACCCCTTGATCACCCCCCGTCACCAGTGTCGCTAAGCGATCATTTTTCTGATCGCTGTATTAGTGTCGCTGGTGACGCTAGTTAGGGACGTAAATATTTAGATTCGCCGTCAGCGTTTTATAGCGTCAGGGACCCCCATATACTACCTAATAAAGGTTTTAACCCCTTGATTGCCCCCTAGTTAACCCTTTCACCACTGATCACCGTATAACTTTTACGGGTGACACTGGTTAGTTCGTTTATTTTTTTATAGTGCCAGGGCACCCGCCGTTTATTACCGAATAAAGGTTTAGCCCCCTGATTGCCCGGCGGTGATATGCGTCGCCCCAGGCAGTGTCAGATTAGCGCTAACACCCACACACGCAGCATACGCCTCCCTTAGTGGTATAGTATCTGAACACATCAATATCTGATCCGATCAGATCTATACTGGCATCCCCAGCAGTTTAGGGTACCCAAAAACGCAGTGTTAGCGGGATCAGCCCAGATACCTGCTAGCACCTGTGTTTTGCCCCTCCGCCCAGCCCACCCAAGTGCAGTATCGATCGATCACTGTCACTTACAAAACACTAAACGCATAACTGCAGCGTTCGCAGAATCAGGCCTGATCCCTGCGATCGCTAACAGTTATTTTGGTAGTGTTTTGGTGAACTGGCAAGCATCAGCGGCCTAGTACACCCCGGTCGTAGTCAAACCAGCACTGCAGTGTGACGTGGTGAGTCCCATAAGTGCAGTTCAAGCTGGTGAGGTGGCAAGCACAAGTAGTGTCCCGCTGCCACCAAGAAGAAGACAAACACAGGCCCGTCGTGCCCATAATGCCCTTCCTGCTGCATTCGCCAATCCTAATTGGGAACCCACCACTTCTGCAGCGCCCGTACTTCCCCCCATTCACATCCCCAACCAAATGCAGTCGGCTGCATGAGTGGCATTTTCTTTATGTCCTCCCGAGTACCCCTACCCAAGGAACCCCCCCAAAAAAGATGTCGTGTCTGCAGCAAGCGTGGATATAGGCGTGACACCCGCTATTATTGTCCCTCCTGTCCTGACAATCCTGGTCTTTGCATTGGTGAATGTTTTGAACGCTACCATTCACTAGTTGAGTATTAGCATAGGGTACAGCATTGCACAGACTAGGACACACTTCCACAGGATCTCCCAAGATGCCATCGCATTTTGAGAGACCCGAACCTGGAACCGGTTACAGTTATAAAAGTTAGAGTTACAAAAAAAAGTGTAAAAAACAAAAATATAAAATAAAAAAGTTTTCTCTCTCTCTCTCTCTCTCTCTCTCTCTCTCTCTCTCTCTCTCTCTCTCTCTCTCTCTCTCTCTCTCTCTCTCTCTCTCTCTCTCTCTCTCTCTCTCTCTCTCTCTCTCTCTCTCTCTCTCTCTCTCTCTCTCTCTCTCTCTCTCTCTCTCTCTCTCTCTCTCTCTCTCTCTCTCTCTCTCTCTCTCTCTCTCTCTCTCTCTCTCTCTCTCTCTCTCTCTCTCTCTCTCCCTCTCTCTCTCTCTCCCTCTCTCTCTCTCTCTCCCTCTCTCTCTCTCTCTCTCTCTCCCTCTCTCTCTCTCTCCCTCCCTCTCTCTCTCCCTCTCTCTCCCTCTCTCTCCTATTCTGCAATGTTTTATTGTTATTATGTTTTATCATGTTTGCTTTTCAGGTATGCAATTTTTTTTATCCTTTACCATATACTGTGCTTTATTGTTAACCATATTTTTGTCTTCAGGTACGCCATTCACGACTTTGAGTGGTTATACCAGAATGATGCCTGCAGGTTTAGGTATCATTCTTTTCAGCCAGCGGTCGGCTTTCATGTAAAAGCAATCCTAGCGGCTAATTAGCCTCTAGACTGCTTTTACAAGCAGTGGGAGGGAATGCCCCCCCACCGTCTTCCGTGTTTTTCTTTGGCTCTCCTGTCTCAACAGGGAACCTGAGAATGCAGCCGGTGATTCAGCCAGCTGACCATAGAGCTGATCAGAGACCAGAGTGGCTCCAAACATCTCTATGGCCTAAGAAACCAGAAGCTACAAGCATTTTATGACTTAGATTTCGCCGGATGTAAACAGCGCCATTGGGGAAGCATTTTATCACACCGATCTTGGTGTGGTCAGATGCTTTGAGGGCAGAGGAGAAATCTAGGGTCTAATAGACCCAATTTTTTCAAGAAAGAGTACCTGTCACTACCTATTGCTATCATAGGGGATATTTACATTCCATGAGATAACAATAAAAATGATTTAAAAAAAAAATGAAAGGAACAGTTTAAAAATAAGATAAAAAAGCAAAAAAATAATAAAGAAAAAAAAAAAAAAAAGCACCCCTGTCCCCCCTGCTCTCGCGCTAAGGCGAACGCAAGCGTCGGTCTGGCGTCAAATGTAAACAGCAATTGCACCATGCATGTGAGGTATCACCGCGAAGGTCAGATCAAGGGCAGTAATTTTAGCAGTAGACCTCCTCTGTAAATCTAAAGTGGTAACCTGTAAAGGCTTTTAAAAATGTATTAATTTTGCCACTGCACGTTTGTGCCCAATTTTAAAGCATGTCATGTTTGGTATCCATGTACTCGGCCTAAGATCATTTTTTTTTATTTCATCAAACATTTGGGCAATATAGTGTGTATTAGTGCATTAAAATTTAAAAAAGTGTGTGTTTTTTTTTTTTTTTTTTTTTTTTCCCCAAAAAATGCGTTTGAAAAATCGCTGTGCAAATACTGTGTGAGAAAAAAAAAATGAAACGCCCACCATTTTAATCTGTAGGGAATTTGCTTGAACCCCCAAACATTATATATTTTTTTTAAAAGTAATTTTCTTGCAAAAAAAAAATAATTTTTTCATGTAATCAAAAAGTGTCAGAAAGGGCTTTGTCTTCAAGTGGTTAGAAGAGTGGGTGATGTGTGACATACATAAAATGCCAGGACAGTTCAAACCCCCCCCAAATGACCCCATTTTGGAAAGTAGACACCCTAAGCTATTTGCTGAGAGGCATGTCGAGTCCATGGAATATTTTATATTGTGACACAAGTTGCGGGAAAGAGACAAATTTTTTTTTTTTGCACAAAGTTGTCACTAAATGATATATTGCTCAAACATGCCATGGGAATATGTGAAATTACACCCCAAAATACATTCTGTTGCTTCTCCTGAGTATGGGGATACCACATTTGTGGGACTTTTTGGGAGCCTAGCTGCGCACAGGACCCCGAAAACCAAGCACAGCCTTCAGGCTTTCTAAGGGCGTAAATTTTCTATTTCACTCTTTACTGCCTATCACAGTTTCGGAGGCCATGGAATGCCCAGGTGGCAAAATGACTCCATTTTGGAAAGTAGACACCCCAAGCTATTTGCTGAGAGGTATAGTGAGTATTTTGCAGACCTCACTTTTTGTCACAAAGTTTTGAAAATTGAAAAAAGAAAAAAAAAATTTTTTTCTCTTGTCTTTCTTCATTTTCAAAAACAAATGAGAGCTGCAAAATACTCACCATGCGCCTCAGCAAATAGCTTGGGGTGTCTACGTTCCAAAATGGGGTCATTTGGGGGGGGGGTTGTGCCACCTGGGCATTCCATGGCCTCCGAAACTGTGATAGGCAGTGAAGAGTGAAATCAAAAATTTACACCCTTAGAAATCCTGAAGGCAGTGATTGGTTTTCGGGGCCCCGTACGCGGCTAGGCTCCTAAAAAGTCCCACACATGTGGTATCCCCATACTCAGGAGAAGCAGCTAAATGTATTTTGGGGTGCAATTACACATATGCCCATGGCCTGTGTGAGCAATATATAATTTAGTGACAACTTTTTGTAATTTATTATTTTTTTTTTTTTTCATTATTCAATCACTTGGGACAAAAAAAAATGAATATTCAATGGGCTCAACATGCCTCTCAGCAATTTCCTTGGGGTGTCTACTTTCCAAAATGGGGTCATTTGTGGGGGTTTTGTACTGCCCTGCCATTTTAGCACCTCAAGAAATGACATAGGCAGTCATAAATTAAAGGCTGTGTAAATTCCAGAAAATGTACCCTAGTTTGTAGGCGCTATAACTCTTGCGCAAACCAATAAATATACACTTATTGACATTTTTTTCACCAAAGACATGTGGCCGAATACATTTTGGCCTAAATGTATGACTAAAATTGAGTTTATTGGATTTTTTTTTTTTATAACAAAAAGTAGAAAATATCTTTTTTTTTTTTTTTTTTTTTTTTTTTTTTTTTCAAAATTTTCTGTCTTTTTCCGTGTATAGCGCAAAAAATAAAAACGGCAGAGGTGATCAAATGCCATCAAAAGAAAGCTCTATTTGTGGGAAGAAAAGGACGCAAATTTAGTTTGGGTACAGCATTGCATGACTGCGCAATTAGCAGTTAAAGCGACGCAGTGCCAAATTGTAAAAAGTGCTCTGGTCAGGAAGGGGGTCAATCCTTCCGGGGCTGAAGTGGTTAAAAGCTTTAACCACTTCGCATCCAGGCCAATTCTGACACTTCGCTCCTACATGTCAAAAATCATCATTTCTTTGCTATAAAATTACATAGAACCCCCAAACATTATATATGTTTTTTTAGCAGAGACCCTAGAGAATACAATGGCGGTCATTGCAACTTTTTATCTTGCACGGTATTTGCGCAGCAATTTTTTAAACGTGTTTTTTGTTTTGAAAAAAAAAGTTTCATGCTTTAAAAAAAAACAAAACAGCAAAGTTAGCCAAATTTTTTCTGCATTGTGTGAAAGATGAAGTTACGCTGAGTAAATAGATACCTAACATGTCACGCTTCAAAATTGCACACACTCGTGGAATGGCGCCAAACTTTGGTACTTAAAAATCCCCATAGGCGACGCTTTAAAATTTTATACTGGTTACATATTTTGAGTTACAGAGGAGGTCTAGGTCCAAAATTATTGCTCTCGCTCTAACGTTCGCGGCGATACCTCACATGTGTGGTTTGAACACCGTTTTCATATGTGGGCGGGACTTACGTATGCGTTCTCTTCTGCGTGCGAGCTCACGGGGACAGGGGCGCTTTAAAAAAAAAATTTATTATTGTTAATTTTACTTAAAATTTTTTATTTTGACACTTTTAAAAAAAAAATTTTTTTTTTGATCACTTTTATTCCTATTACAAGGAATGTTTCCAGCCTAGAAGCGAGATCTGGGGAGCCCAGATCTTGCTGTAAAGAGGACCTGTCATGCCCTATTCCAAAGGATGTTTACATCCCTTGTAATAGGAATAAAAGTGATTAAAAAAAAATGTAAAGGGGAAAGTGTCAAAATAAAAATGATAAAGCTCCCCTGTCCCCACGAACGCATACGTACCTCGCGATAGCATATGTAAATGGCGTTCAGACCAAACGTGAGGTATCGCCGCGAACGTTAGAGCGAAAGCAATAATTCTAGCCAGGATCTCCTCTGTAACTCTAAACCGATAACCTGTAAACATTTTTAAAGCATCGCCTATGGAGATTTTTAAGTACGGATGCTTGGCGCCATTCCACGAGTGTGTGCAATTTTAAAGCGTAACATGTTGGGTATCTATTTACTCAGCGTAACATCTTTTCACATTACACAAAAATATCGGGGCTAACTTAAGTTTTTTGTTTTTTTGTTTTTTGTTTTTTTTGTTTTATTTAATTTATGAGACCGTTTTTTCCAAGAAAAACATGAAAACATGCTGTGCAAATATCGTGTGACATAAAAAGTTGCAATGACCACCATTTTATTCCCTAGGGTCTCTGCTAAAAAAATCATATAAAATGTTTGGGGGTTCTGAGTAATTTTCTGGCAAAAAAAAAAGATGATTTTTACATGTAGGAGAGAACTGCTAGAATAGGCTTGAGCTGGAAGTGGTTAAAGCGTGTCTAAAGCCATGCTTTGAAGAAAGTGTAAACAAGCCCCTCAGACTATAGCAGCCAGAAGCCAGAGCAACTGTGCATAGTAACCAATCAACTTCTAGCTTGTTCACTTAAGTTTTGAAAATAAAAGATAGAAACTAATTGCGTGCACAGCTGCTCCAGATTCTGTCTGCTTCAATCTTGGTAAATTCCCCTCATTGGTTCTCTAAGTGTTAAAAACACATGCGTGAACTAGTCAATTTCAAATTATTTTTATACATGAACGAAGAGTAAGTCCTTTGTAAGCTGCAAATCATGAGCTTGCACAGGGCTAAGAACTTTCTCCCCACCTTAATGTAACAGTGCTGGGGGCCTGAGGGGACAGTCGCCTTATGGTGCCGTGTGTCAAGTTATTAGATTGCAAATATTGTCAAGATCTAAACTAAGACACCTAAAATTGTACATGGGTGACCATTAAAAAAAAAAAAAAAAAAAAAGCTAATTTCACAGCTTACTGTAAATAACAGACCTAGAATTATTCCTCTTGTTACAGCATGTGTGGCAATACCCAATATGACTTTTATAATCCATGTTTATGTACGCACATGGGTCCTAGGCGTATGTTCGTTTACTTTAGTACGTGGAGGCAGGGGTTGTTTCATTTTTTTAATCAGATTTGTAATAGTAAAAAAACTGAAGAAAAAGCCTATGGCTGTAAACTTGTATTAACCCTTTGACTGCTGTTATGTCTAAGACATGTCCATGGTGGTCAAAAGGGCTAAGGCTTGAGAAATAAAACATGTAACTGTGCATTAACATTTGTAAGTGTATTTTTTAAAACATTGTTTGCTTCTGTAGTTTATTACTTTTTACTTGCATAATTGCCTAAATATGTAATTTGGCCAGGGGTGCCCAAACTTTAACATGCAACTGTATTCAGGAGTAGCGATGAGTTATCGTTCAGACTGAACCCAGTTCAGGCTAAAGCCTCGTACACCCGACCGGATTTTCAGCAGGGAATTGTGTGATAACAGACTGCCTAAAATCCGACCATTAGTACGCTCCATCAGACAATTGTTGGCCAACTTTCCGCCAACAAATGTCTGCTGACAGGCTAGTAAATTTTCGGCGGACAATGTTCTGTTGTCAGATTTTCCTATCGTGTGTACACAAGTCCGTCACACAAGTCCAAAATACAAACACGCATGCGCTGAATCAATGCTCACCAAACACGACATTAGCAGAAGGTTCCCAAAGGGTGGCGCTCAAGAGCTGAAATTCTTTGTAGTATGTCGCTATGTTCGTGTTTGTTGGCAGACAATTGTGTGCCATTTGTATGCAAGACAAGTTCAGGGCACACGCCCTTCAGACAAAAATCTGACGTTTTGTCTGCCAACAATCCGATCGTGTGTACGAGGTTTAAGTCTGCGGGAAACAGTCACGGGATAGCAGGCCTTGGGCCTCGTAGCTGCACGTAACAAGGGGGCAGGGATGCTGCTGACCTCAATGACCTAATATGTACCATGTTGGGCAAATGTCCCCAACCCCTCTGTTATGTCTGGTTGCAGGGCATGGAAGTGCCCCACAGCTGATTGGGCCAGTGGCCTGCTATCTTGTGACAGGATTCCCTGGGTTTTGGCTGAACTGGGTTCAACCCCAACCTTAGCTCATCACTCCTCTGCAATGCTAGCTATAACCTTCTTCTCATAGCAGCAGTTTCCTTTAACTGCTTCAATACTGGGCACTTTCACCCCCTTCCTGACCAGGCCAGTTTTCAGCTTTCGATGCTGTGACACTTTTTGAATAACAATTGCATGGTCATGCAACGCTGTACCCAAACAAAATTATTTTTTTTCTCACCTCGTCTTTTAGGACAGCACCTGGAGAGAGCGCAGCTCCACCCATTTTCCCAGGAAACACTGCAGTCAGTTTCTTTATAGACCGGTCACTTCCACCGTGGCCTCAGTTGTAGTGTTTCCTCCGCCATGGTGGAAGCACTACAGTGAACCAAGGGTGTCTCTCCAGGCAGGGATAGTATGGGGCATACCTGTGGTGTAGTCTTTGATACAGTCCAGGCCAGCATCCCCCCCCCCCCCCCCCCGATGGTACAGGGGTGCTCCGATGTCTCCTCCTCTTCATACCCAGCGAGGGTTCAGGCTGCTGGGGGTCCCCGCTCTCTTCAGACCGGCAGCTGTGGGCTGGAAGGAGGGACGGCGAGCTCCACAGCAGTGAGAGCAGCATTGACGAGTGCATCATTTCCAGCCAGGGGCGGGACTTCCGGCGGTGCGCGAGGCTTCAGGTTCCGGGTGTTGGAACGCAGGGGGAGGAGGTGGCCTTAAAGTGGTGTAATTTCCGGTCCTTGCAGCGGCAAAAGGCCTGGGAAAATCAAATAAAACGGCAGGCGGACGCCACTAGAACCTCGGCAGCATGGAAGAGGGACAAGCGGCAGTGGCAGGAGCCACCAACCAGTGAGACCCAGGTAAGCAGGGGCAGAGGTCCCTGTATATTTTCCTTTAGGGGTCTTGTGCTTTCCCTCTTACTCCCCTGGGGGGGAAGGAAGGGAGCATGCACCACTCTCCTTGGACCAGGCATTAAGGAGAGTGTGTTTTGTTTTTTTAACATGGTGACTCAGTGGGGGAGTCAGTAGGGTTGCAAAGCTGCGGTAACAAACACAGGGGCTAAAGGGTTAGCTCTTCTATTTGGCAGCTGGTTATTGGTTTCCTAAAAGGTTAAAGGGATTTAACTGTTTATCTGGTTTTATTGTTTAGATAATGTTTTTAATGGAGTGGGCTTTTGGTCTATTTCAGACAAAAGCCAAGGAAAAAGCCAAACATTCCTCCCCTCCTCTTAAGAGGATATGCCGGTCTTGCAAAAATACGCTTAGGGAGTCTTGGACCAAAGTGTTATGCAGGACCCGTATAGCAGATCTAGTTGAGGAGGAGACTTCCTCAGCTACATCCGCTATATAACCAGGAGAACTACTAAGCTCCTCCCAAAAGAACTTGCAGAAACGTTTGAGACGCTCCGTTCTTATCTGGACAAACGCCCCGCTGCACAGCCTAACAGTAGAGGCAACTCGCCATCCTGTTCTCGTTTAAGTATTTCTGCACCCAGAAGGGTCAGTGATTCAGAGGATGAAGAGGGAAGTGTTTCCCCAGGTTCTGAGGATGAAGAGAGAGCCTTTTTTTCTTCATACTATAGATTATCTTTAGAAGAGGTGGATGATCTATAAGACTATCCATACAATTTTAAACATTAAACCGGACAAAGCCCAGTTGTCTTTACACGACAAAATGTTCCAAGGTATGGGGGGAGTGAAACATCGCTTATTCCCAGTGCGTAAGTTTCTATCAAACTCTGAAAAGAGAGTGGAAGGACCCAGAAAGGGCCCTTTCTTCTCTAAATCTCAAGAAACTGACATTTCCTTTCGAGGAGGATAGCGCTCAAGTATGGAATAAGAAACCAAAGCTTGATGCAGCTTTTTCACAGGTGTCAAGGAACACAGACCTGGCTTTTGAGGATATGGGCATCCTAAAAGACGCCATGGATAAAGGGGCAGATTCCCTATTGAAAAAAGCCTGAGATTCAACCTTAGCCAATTTAAAACCAGCTATGACGTCAACTGTGGTGGCCAGGAACCTAGAGTATTGGCTTGAACAATTGAAAACCCATATTGAAGCAGGAACTTCTTGCAAGGACCTGTTAGACACACTGCCAGTACTACAGAAAGAGGTAGGGTACATGGCAGATGCCTCCGCTGAATCTATAATAATGTCTGCAAGATCCTCAACCCTGGTAAACTCAGCTTGTAGAGCACTATGGGTTGAAGCCGTGCTGGCTAGGATGGCAGATAAAAAGGCCTTCCCAGTAAAAAAGGTGATCCCTCAGGGCAAGAAAAAATTTCACAATTTTCGGCAAGCCCAGGACATAAAGGAGACAGGTTACAAAAGGCCCTGGAGGTCCCAAAGAGGGAGGGGCAAGTCAAGGGTACTTTTCCGACCTCCTGGCCAAACCACAAAAAAATCTGTTCTTTGTTTCCTTTTGAGCACCATTTATACAAGAAGTGCCATTTCTTGGAGCGAGCTGTTTCCTCGACATATGGAGTTACCTAAGATGTTTTGATACCAAGATCTGGACGTAGTTCTTCGTCTTTGCTTGGGACCTGGATGTCTCTACAGATCCATCAGCAGGATTTCTTATCTGACTATCCGATGAGCCTTTATTGACCTTTGGGTAACTTTTGGAGGTGAGCGGCCAATTCATAAATATAACAGTCGATGTTTGGATTGATGTGTTGTCTGTTTTTTTTTTTTTTTTTTTTCTTCTATCAAGTTAGTCCTATGAGATTCTTATCTCTATATGAACGGACTACTACCATTGGGCTTTAGATGGACTTTTATTCATCTATTTATTTGTATGTTTTTTGGATACTTATCTTCATTTTTTAAGTATATTAATTCATGGAACGTTATTGAATAAGCGCACCACTCTTATTTCTTCCTTTTACAAAAAAATCAGTGACCGTCCTCCGACTGTGGGAGGGAGGCTGCAAGCTTTTTTCCCACAGTGGAAGAACAACCAGTCAGCTTGTCCTCAAAAAAATATTGGAGGGCTACAGACTGGAGTTCTCTCAGGCCCCACCAAGTTGGTTTTACATAACCCAGGCTCCCCGAGACCTAGAAAAATCTCTATCAATGTCATCTCTCCTGCAAGAACTCCTTCAACAGAAAGTGATCATAGCTGTTCCCCCAGAAGAGGAAGGATGAGGGTGCTATTCACACGTATTCCTAGTGAGGAAACCATCAGGGAAATTCCGATTTAATTTTGAACCTCAAAATACTAAACAAATCCATCCGATTATAAGAAGTTCAGGATGGACACAATTTTTTCAGTAAAGAATCTTCTGACGCCAGGCTGTTTTTTGGCATCCATAAATTTGAGGGATGCATACCTTCATGTGCCTATAGCACCAGCATCCCAGACATACCTACTGTTAGCGGTTAAGATGGGAGGGTCAATCGCACATCTACAGTTCAGGGGTGCCCATCTGGAAGGACAGATGGCCCAAGGAGCATGGACAAACAAAGGGGCCAAGAGATCCGCCAATTGGACAGAATTAAGGGCCATTCTTCTGGGACTATGGGCCTTCAAGGATCAAGTCTGAGGTCGCCACATTCAGGTGTTGTCCAACAACGCCACAGCAGTGGCCTACATAACAAGACAGGGAGGCACGAGAAGCAGAGTGTTGCTGTTCTCGGCTCTTCAGATTCTGTCCTGGGCAGAAGGCAACCTAGCATCCCTGACGGCGGTACACCTAAAGGAGATCTGAATCTAGTAGCAGATTTCTAAGCAGAGAAAGAGTACTGGAATCAGACTGGAGTCTGAATTCAGAAGTATTCCAGATGCTAATAGGAAAATGGGGAGCCCCCCAGATCGACCTGTTCGCATCCCATGCCAACACAAAGGTCGAGGTTTATTTCTCCCTGAACAGGCTACGCCTTTCCCCCTTTCCAGATGATCCCGTTGGTACTCAAGAAACTGCAAAGGGAGGCTACGAGCATGATCTTGGTGACTTCATTTTGGCCCAAGAGGTCATGGTTTTCAACCATACAGAAGATGGCAGTGGAACCCCACTGGTTTCTTCCATTACGAAGAGACCTGCTAACTAAGGGGCCCCTTCAACATCCCAATATCAAGCATCTCAGATTGACAGCCTGGTTACTGAGGAGCAAATCCTAAAAAGAAAGGGATTGTCTAATAAATTAGTTTCAACCCTATTAAATAGCCGAAAAAAGGTCACTAGGACAATTTACTTTAAAACATGGAAATGTTTCAATTCTTGGTGTGCGACTAAAGTTGTGTTGTGTGTTTTTTTTTTTTTTTTTTTTTTTTTTTTTTTTTTTTTTTTCGCCACAGGAAGTTATTTCTGTTCTAGAATTCCTCCATCATGAGGGAATGGAGAAGGGCTTGGCAGCTAGTACTTTAAAGGTCCAAGTGGCCTCTGTATCGGTATTAGTATCGGTACTCTATCCTCCATAGCCTGGATGTAAGAAGATGTATACTGCACCTCCAAAGTCACAAGAGAATTCAGAAGATCAAATTCACTGTTTATTTATATTGTTCTTAGGCCCGCGTAAAGGGTACAGTGCTTCTAAAAACACCATAGGAAGATGGTTGCGAATGACCATCAATGAAGCCTACAAAGCTTCAGGGGGTAGAGCCTCCCATAGGGGTAGTGGCCCATTCAACCCGGGTAGTAGCAACGTCCTGGGCGGAACGAGCAGGGGCTTCACTGGGACGGATCTGCAAGGTGGCTATGTGGACATGTTTTTCCACCTTTTACCCACCACTACAGGTTGGACTTGCTCTCAGCGTCAGAGCAATCGTTCGGCAGGAAAGTCCTGCAGACAGTGGTCCTATCCTAGAGCTCTTATCTCCAGGTGCTGTCCTGAAAGACAAGGTGAGAAAACCTTAGTTAGACTTGCTGGTAACAGTATTTCTACGAGTCTTTCAGGACAGTGCCGATGACCCGTCCTAATTGTGTTATAAAATGTGGTGTTATTGCTATGTTCTGCTTATCTAATTTCAGCATGGCTGGAGGTACTCTATAAACAACTGAGGTCATGGTGGAAGTGACCGGTCTATAAAGAAACTGACTGCAGTGGTTCCTGGGAAAATGGGTGGAGCTGCGCTCTCTCCAGGTGCTGTTCTGAAAGACTCGTAGAAATACCGTTACCAGTAAGTCTAACTAAGGTTTTTCCCCCACAAAAATAGCTTTCTTTTGGTGGTATTTAATCACCACTGGGGTTTTTATGTTTTGGTAAAAAAAAAAAAAAACAGAAATTTTGAAAAAAATAATTTTCTTTGTCAGAAATTTTGTAAATGGGTAACTTTTTTCCTTCACTGATGGGCACTGATAGGCTGCACTGATGAGGTACTAATATGGTGCACTGATTGGTGTCACTTCTGGGCACTGCTTAGGCAGAGCTGATAAACGGCACTTCCGTATTAACTTGTGATCGGCTGTGATTGGACACAGCCAGTCACATGGTTAAAGAGACGCGTCATCAGCTCTTTACCGAGATCGGGGTCTGGCTGTGTCCTAGGAACATTGCACAACGTCATATGATGGCGCCCCAGAACGAGAGGGGATCCCTCTCTATATTGTAATAGGAGTATATATGCAACCCAAGCCAAAGGGCTTTCTCTCAAAGGAGAAATCCAGCAAATACTCGTTTTTGGCTGGGCTTCTCCTATGGATCACACGAGTGCAATTCGTTTTTCGTTCCTGTGACCCGTTTTCAGCAGAGAGTGAACTGAAGTCCACTCTCTGCTGACGTCATGGATTTCAGTCCAGGCACCGTGTCACCACGACAGTCTGGATCCTCCGGGTGCCTGGACTGTCGCCCGTCTCAGCCTTTTCAGCGAGCCGCTGAGAGCCTGAGATGGCCCACTCTGCCCCCTCCACTGCTTCAGCGCTTGAATGAGCGTGAAGGGAGAAGAGCAGAAGGCTGTGACTGATAGTCTACAGCTCTCTGCTCATGGAGCTCTGAAAACAGAGTGATCGGCTGTGTTTGCTCGGTTTTACTTGTAGAGGCACGGGGACAGATGCAGCATCGGACCCATGCTGCATCCACCTAGATAAGAGTAAATCTAAAATAAAAAAGATTCCCATGCTTCTTTTTAAGCTGTCATTGGGTTTACAATCAAGTATTTAGGTAAAAAAAAAATTGTCTTAAGTTTTTAATATTAATAAATAAGTGTGTGTGTGTGTGTGTGTGTCCTCTATCCACGCTCTAAGGGGAAAAAAGTATTTGATCCCCTGCTGGTTTTGTACATTTTGCAAACTGACAAAGAAATGATCAGTCTATAATTTTAGGTTTATTTTAACAGTGAGAGACAGAGTAACCACAAATATCCACAAAAACGCATTTAAAAAAAAAGTAATAAATTGATTTGCTTTTGTATCTCATCCCTTTGCAAAACATGACTTAGTACTCGGTGGCAAAACTCTTTTTTGCTCATCAGAGGTCGGACGTTTCTTGTAGTTGGCCACTAGGTTTGCACACCTCTCGGGAGGGTTTTTTTTTTTTTTTTTCCAATAAATTTTTATTGAGTATTACAGTTATGAAGTCATAGTAAGGAACATGTAAATTTACAGACTAGATATTGTAAGTATAGTCTGAATAGCGAATTTATGAATAACGTTCTATGAGAACGAAAAAATCGTTAAAGTGATTATAAACAGGGTAGAACAGTTGACCTGGAATGATAGGAGGAGGGGTGGGGTAAGGAGGGATGGGGGAAGGAGAGCTTCAAGTGGAAGGTGAGTAGAGAGACAGGGCATTCAATTGTTAAACCTTACTTCAATCGTTAATTCTTTTTTGAGTACCAAAGGACCCATGGGTTCCAGCGAGTTAGTGTCTTTGTACTAAGGTAGTAACTTCCGTAAGGGAGGGAATGTTGTCAGATTTCCAGTTTCTAGTGATCAAGAGTTTGGTAGCTAGGAGGACGTGTGTAATCACTGTTCTTTGGTGTATGGGAAAATCTTCTATTGTCCGATTAAGAATGGCTAAGTGTGGAGTAATTGTAACCGAGCTATGGAGTATGTCTTGGAGTATGGATTCCACATTTTTCCAAAGCTGGGTTACATTTGGGCAAGAACAAAGAATGTGGAGGAGGGTGCCCGTATGACCAGTTTCTCCAGCAGTCGTGTGAGGCGTGTTTGTGGAATTTGGCCAGTCTGGGCGGAGTTAGGTACCATCTCTCGTTAGTGTTTTTTGGGTGATTTCCCAAAGGGAGGTGCAAGTTGTTGCTTTGTAAATAGATGTGATTTCCTGTTGCCAATGGGCATCTGTGAATTGTGTCTGTAGGTCAGTTTCCCAGTCAAGGAGAGGTTTGGTTTTGCTGAACATGGTTTTTTTCCTGGTAGGAATGAGTATGAGGGAAGTCCCTTTTTAGTGTTCGAGTGTTCTGTAAAGAAGTAGTTCCATAGTTTCAAGGGTAGTTTTCCTTCTAGAGATGTGTGTGCCTTCAAGCAGTTTTGTAATCTGAAGTAGCTGAGGAAGTCCTTGGAGGGTGCATTGAGGTCTTTGCCTATTTGTGAGAAGGATTTGCAGGTTGTTAGATCGCGAAGTTCTTGTGTGTATGTTACCCGGTCAGTAATCCAGGATGGGAGTATTAAGTCAGGAGTAAGAAGCTTTAGGCAGGGGTCTCAAACTGGCGGCCCTCCAGCTGTTGCAAAACTACAAGTCCCATGAGGCATTGCAAAGCTGACAGTTACAAATATGACTCCCACAGGCAGAGGCATGATGGGACTTGTAGTTTCACAACAGCTGGAGGGCCGCCAGGTTGAGACCCCTGCAGTTTAAGGTGTTTAAAGGAATGTGTAGTGGTTTCGTCAGTACATGTGACCATTTGATATTGTGTAGTGTACGCCACACTTTAACTGAGGCTTGGACAGAGGGTGAGTAGTGGAAAATGTGAGGATTATGTATAGCGGTACTAAATAACCAGTTGGCGAGGTTTGTGCCCGGTGTCTTGTGATTTTCTATATTGCTCCAGAGAGTTTTGGGTGAGGTATTTATCCATTCTTTCATTTGTGATAGAATGGTGGCATTGTAGTAGTCTTTGATGTCTATGTATTCCATTCCCCCCGCGGATCTGTGTTTTTCTCGGGAGGGATTTTGACCCACTCCTCTTTGCAGATCCTCTCCAAGTCATTAAGGTTTTGAGGCTGATGTTTACTAGCTCGAACCTCCAGTCCCCCCCCCCCCCCCCCCCCCCCGACACACACACACACACACACACACACACACACACACACACACACACACACACACACACACACACACACACACACACACACACACACACACACACACACACACACTTTCTATTAAATTAATGTCTGGAGACTGGATAGGCTACTCCAGGACCTTTTTAATGTGCTTTTTCTTGAGCCACTCCTTTGTTGCCTTGGGTCTTTGTCATGCTGGAATACCATCCACGACCCATTTTTAATGCCCTGGCTGAGGGAAGGAGGTTCTCATCCAAGATTTGATGGTACATGGCTCCATCCATCGTCCCTTTTTGATGCAGTGATGTTGGCCTGTCCCCTTAGTAGAAAAACACCCCCAAGGCATAATGTTTCCACCTCCCATGTTTGATGGTGGGGGTGGTGTTCTTGCGGTCATAGGCAGCATTTCTCATCCTCCAAACACAGCGAGTTGGATTGATGCCAAAGAGCTTGATTTTGGTTTCATCTGACCACAACGCTTTCACCTAGTTCTCTGAATCATTCAGATGTTCATTAGCAAACTTCAGACGGGCCTGTACATGTGCTTTCTTGAGCAGGCGCTGCAGGATTTCAGTCCTTCATAGCGTAATGTGTTACTAATTGTTTTCTTAACCACTTGACGACCGCTCACTGTATATATACGTCATTTTTTTGAAGATGGATATCTCGGTAACGGCAGCAGCTGCTGCCACAACCGAGGTATCCATCTTTACAGCGAGCGGTTCTGTACACGATAATGGTGGTCTCTGCGGCGGGTTCGCCGCGAGATCACCGTTATCGGCGGCGGGAGAGGTGCCACCCCCCCCCCCCTCCCGCCGCTCTCCCGCGCCCTCCGCCGCT